>NW_026000243.1:8772773-9088062 GCF_001458135.2 Marmota marmota marmota | reverse complement strand
GAGAGAGAGAGAGAGAAACAGAGGCTTTCTACATTCCTGCAACCAAAGGGTGGTGAGGAAAACTGATGAGAGGTGTGATAAGTGCCAGCAGCTCTCAATCAGGGTCAATGTGAAGGAATGAAGAGGGCAAGGGTCAGGGTCCAATTCTCTGAGCCTCAGGTAGGCCAGAAAACACTATTGCCCAAGGCGATTGAGAGCAGTGGGGTCCAGGTGGGAAGAGATGAGGAGTTGGGAAGCCAGGAGGTCAGGCAGTTTGCAGAGAAGAGCCCCAGCAGGGACACTTGTCCTTTGCTCACTGCCCTGCTCCTTCTCTCTGTTCTGTGACATCAGCCCCAGAACAAATCCTCCTCATTATCCAGGTAGAATTATCTTCTTTATCTCTGGGAAGATATGTTCACCATCATGTTACTGGGGCACATTCCTAGGTTACACTTGTGCCAATAGCCCTTGGCCTGATGGCCCTCACATTCGTGGTGCTAGGCATTGAAGACAGTTTCCCAGAGGCAGACAAGGAAAATTGCCAGCCCTGAAGGCTGTGCCTTTTCCCCAAGGCTCCTGGGGAAGAGTCAGGTGGGGTATGCATTGGAGGACTGGAGAGGCAGATGGGGGAGTGCCTGGGGATCATAAGCTGAGGTTCTCCCTACCCCTCATTCATATGCTGAAATCCTGACCCCCTCAGTACCTTGGTTTGCAGGTATTTAAAGATAGGGTCTTTATAGATTTAATTAAGTTAGGATGAGGACATTAAGGTGGACCCTATCCAATATGTCTGGTGTCCTTATAAGAAGAAATTAAAGCACAGACACACAGAGAATGAAGACTATGTGCAGACACGGGATAAGGTGGACATTTTTATTTCATGGAGAAAGACCTTCCAAAAAAATCAATCTTACCAACACCTTCATCCTTAGACTTTTAGCCTCCACAATTCTAAGGCAGTATGTTTCCATTGTTTAAGCCACTCAATCTATGTTGCTTTGTTAGGGCAACCTTAAAAACTAATAAACAAAGTGTCCATCTGCTCTTCCCCAGAACAAATAAAAATCTAAGAGAAGGGAGGGAGCCCACCTTTGAGTTCCTACTATATGTCAAATTTTTCACACACTTAAAAAAATTTAATCCTTATAATAATCATTTTTAATAGAGCCTGTGCTGAGGTTCCAGGAGGTTAGCTCAGTCTTTTGCAAATGTTTAGGCTGGTCCATCTATCTGAGAAGAGATCTAGCACTTCCTTCCAGCACTGAGCAGCCACCCACAAAGGGAAAATACAGAAAGAGATTGCTGAAATGGCCCTTTTCTAGTGATGGCAGAACAGGGGTTGCCACAGTTTATAAGCAAGAGCTGGATGTTTCATTTGCAAGCACCATTATTGGCAGGAAAATTTCCACTTTCTCAGAAGCCCCTCATTTTACAGGAAAGGCTCATTTTAGCATTGCCCATCTTGGCCTCCCCTACCAGACCTTTTCACTAAAAGCACTGTCAGTCCCTGGGACTAACTTAGAACAGGGTACTTTGAAGAAGAGTCTAGTGGAGAGATTTTTAGCAACTGCTGGGAGAATGAGGTGTGTCTCTTTTCTATCTTTTTAAAAATTCATCATCTGGGAATACAACCATGATGGAAATATTTTTTAAATGCCAAATTTTCAATCCAAATTCACACTTGAACATTAATAAGGATCAGAATTTGCTCGCCTTCCTGAGGTTTTTAATCTCTGATCAGGATATTTTCATTTTTTGCCCCCATAATGGGGATGGAATCCAGGGCCTCTTACATGCTAGTCAAGCACTCTGCCATCCACAGCCCATAATTGTGCTTCTTGACAAAGATAATAAGGCACAGTCTTGCATTAGGACAATGAGTCTGTGCTTCTCCAAAAGGTGGTAGTAATTGTCTTAAGCCATTCACCTAGAATTCCTGGGCTTGTTACAGATGTTATCACTTTACCAACTCAAAGACAATCAGGAATTAAGAATGTACCAGAAATTTAGCTTATACACTATATAACAAGAATTGTCACTGCTTTATTTCTCCTATCTACATAATATTAAAGGAATATATGTTGATAAAGTTATATAACTATGTACCTATAGACTCAGCTAAAAATCTCATATTCTATATAAATGTACAGAAAGATATGCTACATATGTGTGTGTGTGTGTGTATATATATATATATATATATAATATGTATGTGTGTGTTATACCTAAAAAATTAAAAGTGAACAGATAGGTACCCATAGATAGTGAGAAGATATTATATAGATCATATTCTCTCTTAATGGGAATAACTATTTAATTTATCATTTTGCCTATCCTATTGTTTTTACAAAAGTATCTGCTTTTGACTGAAAATACAAAGAAAAAAATAATTCTAAATGAGTTTAAATATCTCAAAATTTTAATTAGTCTAATTGGAAATAATGACGTCTCACTGTTTTGGCAATTTTTTTCTTTTTTTGAAATATGAGATTCTCAAGACATCAACTGATCATGGAGGATATTTCTGCTCAAAATACTGTTTGGGAGAAAAATTGTCTACTTTGGGGGTGAGGTGGGGGTTGTCATCTGAAAGCTCCTAATGATCAGCATTATTCATCACCATAAAAAATGTGTCTATGTGTAAACTTGGAAACCAGAACAATTTATAGCTATTTCAAGTTACCCACTGGCTGCCAGAAACAAACTATTCCCCAAACAGCTCTAGCTCAGCTACTCTAAAGACAAGAAAATTTCTAAGGAATATTTCATGGAGATTTTTAAAAAATGTTTACAACAATGCAAATATTGATGTCTCGGCCCAGTCAATATCACAATTTATTGTCCTTCAATATAAACATTGAGCCAGGCTCCCTATTGGTCAATATTTGCACTCTGGTAAATAAATCTTTATACTGGCTTCAGAAGATGTCAATAGCTACTTATTCCAGATAAGTAAAAGTAAAAACAGGAAGCATTATTTATTTTTTTGAAGTAAAATAGCAACTAGTTACATAAAGGCCCTGCAGCATTTCTGAAATATCAATATGTAGTTACTTTTGGCAATAAAACATAACAGTATTATAAAATGCAGGTTTAAAGCACACTGTTTGAAATTTCAGGAGTAGGACTTAATAAAAAATAAATTTCACCCATGTTATTAATATCGCAATACTTTTTTTTCTAAGACTTGAAAGAATTCTCAGATTTCTTGTTCTTTTCATCCTATGAGAGGTTAATTTTTGATATTGTCCATAACTATGAGAATTCACAAGACCATATTGCTGAACGCTTCCTTGATTATGTGATTAACCCTTACTCCAAACCTAAAAGAAAAATATGCTTATGCTTGACCTATATGTGAAGGAAAAACTTACTGTCTAGTCATGCTTGGGGCTTCACATTTCATGCTTTGGAATCAAGCTTCCAGGATTATTTCTGAGTTTTCAGGGTTCTATATTTCTAGATGTCTGTTCTTACAGATTGGGGTTTTGTTGATGAAAGAAAGTTCCCCCACAGTCATTACCCAGTGGGTGGACAAAGAAATTAACCATTTATTAGTGTGCAGTATTACAATACTAATTGATTTATTCTTTTCTTTCTTTCTTTTTGCTATTTACTTAGTTATTCATTTTTGTGGTGCTGGGGATTGAACCCAAGTTCTTGTGCATGTTAGGCAAGTGCTCTACCACTGAGTTATGTCCCCATTTCAGACAAAGATGAACATGTGTTTCTATGTTTTTTGTTTTTTTTTTGCATTCTTACAAATGTGAAAAACATTCTGTCAGAAAACATAAAGGTTTTCAACTCCTTTTTTGGGAGACATTTTACTTTTGTGTGCATGTAATTTATTTACCTAGACACTGTCAATATTTACTTATGATAACATGTTAAGAAAAGTAGTAGTGCTACTATACTGAAAAATACCTGCAACCCTCAGGCTTGTGATTATCCATTACTAATTGGTGTGTGGACTCAATGGATTAACAGAACATTTAACTGAAGAGAATGTAACCAAGCTCTAAGTAACCTCTGATCCCACCTGGGGTTGTTCCTTTATGGCTCTTAATAAAGTTCTGTTTTACTAAATGAGTGAGGCTTGGTGTTTATGTGGCTTCTTTTAAAAAAGTATATTTCAAATAAAATTATATGAAGATTTATGCCCATCATAAAAAAAAATATCTACAATGTGGTAAGGGCTGAAAAAAGAAAATGAGGGTTTAAAAAGATAAAATCTACTAATGATGAGAGAATGTTATTTTCCTCCTCTTATTTTTGTACAGAGGTGACATAGCGCAGCAACTGCCCTGTGAGAAACAACAGCTTGCTTTCTGGAATGGCTGTATAAAGAATTGATATATTTTTCTTTGAAGTCTTGGGTGGGCCCTACACAACAAGATACAAGTGGAAGAGCTCCCAAGAAACCACAGAGAAGACTAAAATAGCTTGTGGCTTTGGGCACTTTCCTGCCATACTCTAGAAGTGTTCAGGCTTCTGTCACCTGAAAACAAAAACAAAAAGGAAGGGCCACTCTAAGCCTATGTAATGTGCAAAACAGGTGTCTGATGGAGAATCCTGGACTTTCCTGATGTGACATTACTATTTTTACATGGAGATATTGATGTCAATGGCTTCTTAAGATGAATCAAGGAAGCTTTACTAGCAAATCCCAAATTTATTTATTTGCATTATTCAAGCAGAAAAATCACTGTCCATTCCTGTATTTCCCTAATGATCCTACTTGAGAACCATGAAGGGACATTTTCTCTCACTAACCACTGAATGACACTTCTGAATGCTCATGGTCCTCCATAGTTTATATTTTATTCAATGCAGGACTGAATACCTACAATGAGGGTTAGAGATGTATCAGTATCAGATACATGTTAATTTAGATAGGCTCTGAAAAAACTCCCATTAATCATAGAATCTGTTCCAACAATGACTGGTATTTAAAGAAGGAGCTACTAGTCATTATTTGTTTAATGAGTTAATAAATGAAGGATTACTGAGGTAGAACACTTACCACCAGAGAGCTATGTAATACAACTATTATGACACAATGAAATATTTTATACTGGAGGCCTACAGAGGAGGCAATGCAAAGTATTAAATCTGTTAGTTTACAGAGTCATTGTATTTATTCATTTGGTGAGTATGTATATGTGGTGGACCAGGCACTAACCTGGGAAATATCCATAGAAGGGTTAGCACTTCAAAGGAGATTTGAAAACACCAAATAGTAATAAAAAAAATAGGAGATAAAGAAAGGAAATAACATATTTTCAGAGGGGAAAATAAATATGGTGTTTTAAGAGTTCTCTACACAGTGTTGGTCAAGCCTATGTTTTAAGGTATAGTACAGGTAATGAGCTGAGCACTCAGTGTGGACATGTGGGCAGATATCTTAAGGATGACATGCAAATGGCTTTAGGGTTTTCCAGAGAATCATGGGAGCCATTTGGAAAATTTGAGATAGAAAATAACCTCTAGGAAAAGAATGGAGGCTGTAGCAGAGAAGAAAAAGTCTAAAGATAAGTGTCTCTTTAAGAAAAATAGTACAATGATGATAGTAAGAGATAATATGTGTCCCAAGTGCACAATGGCAGAGGGGATTAAGAGAAATTAATATGTTGAAAAGAAATTTAGAAGAATTAATTGATAAGTATAAGCAGAGTGCAAAAATAGGTGGACTATAAAAGGAGAAACCTAATTGGCAAGTTTCTGTTTAGGATAATAGGATATTGGTGCCATTGCCTTAAATAAGGAGTACAGGAAGAATACAACACAAAAGACATAGGAAAGAAATGGTGAACTCCATTTGGATAATATAAGTTTAAAGTGTCTGTAGAACATAAAAACAGGAATGTCTTATACATATGTGTTTGGATTTAGAGATTAGGAGTGAAGTCTGAGATTTATAGATCTGCTTGTTATGTGTTTATTGCAGCTACATATTGGTAATAGTTATAGTGGGGAGCATAAATGTGGTAAGTATAAAGTGAAAAAAGGAAAGAAGCCATGACAGAGTCACCTGGAGATTATTAGCATTTAAGCAGCAAACAGAGAAGGAGCCGAAACTAAGTTTATGAAGAAAATTTTAAAGAAGGAGAACCATGAAATAGCATCATGAGGTTTATACGGTGTTTTCCAACTATATCTCCTATATACCTTGACTTTGCCATTCCGCCTATTAAGAGGTAGGGTTTATGATCCTTCCCCTTGGCATCTGAATGGGATTGTAATATAATTTCCAACTGCTCCCTAGAAACCCAGCAGCTTTGCTCTGAGAAAGCCCCAGCAAGGCCACACAAAGAGACTACTTGGAGAGACCATGCACGCATGGGTGTTCTAGTTTGTGGATTAGCAGAAGTCTTCGCCAACAGTTGCTACAAGATGCCTACAGATGATTGCAAACCCCAGCTTTCAACTCACTCCAGGTTTTAGGTCTTCTCAGCTGAGGATCCCAGACATCATGGAGTGATCACATGTTCCTGGCCCAGAACTCTGAACCATAGTATCTGTGAGCTTGGTTTATATTACTGAGCTGGGGAGTAGTTTCATACACAGCTATTAGAAAAAGTAAAGAAATGGGAATTCTCAATAATGAGTAAGTAGCCTTTAGACAACTGAAAATAAGCAGAGTTGAAATAACATAAAGAAGAATTACCTCTGGTTAGAAAGGCCCATGGTGATCTCATCACCATAGTGAGTTAAGCAGTGAACGAGACCAAGGAAGACAAGACCATGGAAATGGACTGCTTTCTGCAAGTAGGTCTTTTATCTTTCAACAACTGTTTGATGATTTGTCAATATCATTTTTTTAATATTTATCAATAATCTGTTATAAAAAATCAACTGTTATAAAAATATAACATCTTCTGTTAGCTTTTAATTTCCTGTAGTTCAAAAAATAAAACTCTTCAAATTGAAGTTATTTATCACAAATTTCTACTATAAGAAACTGATATGTTTAAGTATTTTTTGGTATTATGTACATAGCACCCAGCTGTTACAATAATTACTATTTTGCATATCTAATTTTCATTATTATTATTATTATTATTGTTGCTACTAAGTAAATTGCAAACATCATAACATTTTACCTGGAAATATTTCAGAATGGGTTTCTATAAAGCAGTATTGTTGGTATTACATTACCAACTATATTTAGAGCATCCAAAAAAATTTAAAATAACTTTATAGTAATTGACTTTGATGCAAGTTTTCCAAACATTCTTATTTTTCAGTTACTACCATGTTAAACTTTGGGCTAGGATCTAAAGGATGTGCAAGCAAAGAAAAAAGTTAAGTTAGAGGAAAGACTATAAAGGAAGTAGTTCTTCAAATACCACAATGTAACCTTTCATCTCTTTTTATCCTTATGAATAGAGACCTCTCCTTCAATGTCACCTGGTACCCCACACAGTATGTGCTAACATCTCAACTACTATTTTGGGAGAATCTACTCTTACATACAAAAAAATTCATATAAAATCATTAAGTCACAAGTGGCTTTATAAAATAAATGCTAATTTTTAAAACTTTTTTAGCTGTAGATGGAAGTAATACCTTTATTTATTTATTTATTTATTTATTTATATTTATGTGGTGCTGGGGATCAAACCTAGTGCCTCACACATGCTAGGCAAGTGCTCTACCACTGAGCTACAACCCCAGCCCCAATAAATGCTAAATTAAAAATAAAAGAATAAATGTTTTTCATCTTAGATAAGAAACAAGACAAGAAGTCACATTCTTACTGCCTTCATTCAATAGAAGTCCTAAGTAGGATAAGGAGATATGAAACGGAAATAAAATGGATCACAGAGAAAAAAAAAGCAAAATAGTTTCATTTGCAGATGATGTGATTGCTAAAGGAGAAACATAAGGAATCTACAAAGTATCACCAGAAAATTATGAATGCATATAGCAATATCATAGAATACAAGGTCAACATACAAAAATCAATTGTATTCCTATACACTAGCAACAACATATTTCAATACTGTGTCAAGGATCCTTAAAATGTCCCCTGTACCTCAGAGATTTGCTAGAATGACTCACAGGACCTACCCTGTACTGTGTACTTGTACTGTGGCTAAGATCTGTTAAAGAGTGGTATATTGAGAACACATCCCAGATCACAAACGGCAGGGTCTGCAGGAATCCACCTGAATCTTCCTTATGCTCTTTCCTTCACATGAGGGTTACACAGAGCTCATTTTCCCACAAAAACAACAACAACAAAAATGCACTGAGAGGCATGTGATGTTTCTGCTTAAGGAAGGAAGACTCAACAGACAACATTTTTTGTTAGGGGTGGTCACATGGATATCTTCTGTTAGCACATATCAAAATTCCAGTTTCCCTGAAGAAAAGTAGGTGTTCAGAAAAAACACTACTTCATGCACAGACTGGGCACAGGGAGCCATATTACCATTTAGGCAAAGATTTTATAATTTTATTATTATTATTTTTAAAAATTTATGTATAAGAGAATGCATTATAATTCATATTACACATATAGAGCACAATTTTTCATATCTCTCATTGTATACAAAGTATATTCACACCAATTCATGTCTTTATATATGTACTTTGGATAATGAAGACCCGCACATTCCATCATCATTTCTAACCCCATGTCCCTTTCTTCCCCTCCCACCCTTTGCCCTATCTAGAGTTTGTCTGTTCTTCCCATGCTCCCCCTCTGTACCCCACTATGAATCAGCTTCCTTATATCAGAGAAAACATTAGGCATTTGGTTTTTTGGGATTGGCTAACTTCACTTAGCATTATCTCCTCCAACTCCATCAATTTACCTACAAATGCCATAATTTATTCTCTTTTATTGGGGAGTAATATTCCATTGTGCATATATGCCACATTTTTAAAATCCATTCATCTACTGAAGGGCATCTAGGTTGGTTCCACAATTTAGCTATTGTGAATTATGCTGCTATAAACATTGATGTGGCTATGTCCCTGTAGTGTGCTGTTTTTAAGTCCTTTGGATATAGACCAAGGAGAGAGATAGCTGGGTCAAATTGTGGTTCCATTCCCAATTTTCCAAGGAATCTCCATACTGCTTTTCATATTGGCTGCACCAATTTTCAGTCCCACCAGCAGTGTATGAATGTACCTTCCCCACACCCCCATCCTCGCCAACACTTATTGTTGTTTGTATTCATAATAGCTGCCATTCTGACTGGAGTGAGATGAAATTTTAGAGTAGCTTTATTTGCATTTTTCTAATTGCTAGCGATGATGAACTTTTTTGAATATATTTGTTGATTGATTGTATATCATCTTATGAGAAGCATCTGTTCAGGTCCTTGGCCCATTTATTGATTATGTTTTTTTTGTGTGTGTGTGTGTGTTTAACTTTTTGAGTTCTTTATATACTCTAGAGATTAGTGCTCTATCTGATGTGTGAGGGGTAAAAATTTGCTCCCAAGATGTAAGCTCTCTATTCACCTCACAGATTGTTTGTTTTGCTAAGAAACTTTTTAGTTTGAATTTATTACATTTATTGATTCTTGATTTTAATTATTGAATCTGTTTGCCAATCAGGTTTCCAGACCACAAACCATACAAGGGCCAGGCTTGCAAACATTCTTCTCTAAAATTAGCAGTCTCTGGTCTGCTATATTGAATCTTTAAGAGCTAATGCTAATAAATTAACCATAGCTATTTTCTCACCAAAAATTGACAAATTTTCTCTAAAATATAAATATAAAAGTATAATAAGTAGAATAGGTTAAAAAGGAAAGAAAGAAAACAGAGAAATCAACTTGTAAGGTTTGTATCATCTAAGTCTTACTATAAAGTTATAGTAATAACACATCAAGTTAGACATATAGGCTGAAAGAGGGTAAGAGTTTGTTCCAAAATACTCATACACATTTGGTCAACTGAATTTTGACAAGTCACCAATGTAATTCAGTGGGAGAAGGATGGTCTTATCAATATATGTTCTAGAATAACTGCATACTAATCAGAAGATAATCAATACCCCCTTATATTTTATTAAAATATCTTGAAGAATACAAAGAACAACACTATCATGACCTTGAGGTAGTCAAAGATCTTCAGATTGTTCATAAAAGTCATGTATAAGAAAAAGGAAATGTGAGACCAAAAAATGGTAATTTGATTTTCATCAAAAATAAAACTTTAAGCTTTTCAAAAGGCAGTTTAATAAAATGAAAATGTAAGCTAAACAATGTAAGGAAATATTTATTACACATACACATCTGGCATATGACTTGTGTTCCAAAAATATGATATGCCTATATAACAATGACCTGCATTTTATGTAAAAATAGATTTCAAAAGATATTTCATAAAAGGAGATATACTAATTGCCAGTATAAACATGAAAAGATATTCAACATCATTAGTCTGCAGGAAAATATCACCACAATAAAATAATATTTGACACTGAACTTGCTAAAAATTTAAAAGACTGGTACAGAACAGTCTATCTAACAACAGCAACAAACACATCCTTCTCAAATGTATATGGTGCATTCTCCAAAATAGACCATGTGCTGAGCCATAAAACAAGCCTCAGTAAACACAAAAAGATTTAAATCATAAAAAGCATGTTCCTTACCACACGGGTTAAAATTTAAAATAACAGAATAAAATTTGGAAAATTCACAAGTAATTGAACATAAGAAACTCACCCCTAAGTTGCCAGTCATCAAAGTGAAATTAGAAATGCTATAAAATAATCCAGTTGTCTCCTTTGCTGAATTTGAAAAATTGATAATAAAATTTTTGTGGTAATCTGGGGGTCTCAGAATATTTAAAAATAATCTTGAAAGTGAAGAACAAATCTGAGGGACTCACATTTTCAGATTTAAAAACTTATAGCAATGCTGCAGTAATCAATATAAATGGATAGGTATGTTAATCAACAGAAGAACTGAGAGTTCAGAAGCAGGAACCCTGCTTAATGATCTCTAAATTTTAGCAAGCATGTCAAAAATTTCATAGGGAAAAGAATAGTCTTTTCCACCAACAGTGCTGGGAAAACAAAATATGCACCTATAAAATGATAAACTTGTACTTTATCATATACCATATGTAAAAATTAACTGAAAATGGAAAACACAAGATCTAACATTCTTAGAAGAACGTGGTTTTTATGTTATTACATCATAGGCATAAGTAACAAAAGTGAAAAAAAAACATAAAGTGGACTTCAACATAATTTAAAATAGGTGTTTCAGAGATTACCAACAAGAAAGAGAAATTACAACACACAAAACAGTGGATAATATGAGAAAATTATACAACTGTTCAGGAATTCTCATACCTAGGAAATATAAAGAACACTTACAACTTAATAAACAAAGACAATTCAGTTAAACATGGGTGAAGTCTAGACATTTCTCCAAAGAAGACATACACATGGCCAATAAGCACATCAAAAGTTGTTCACATCATTAGCCAGTAGAGAATAGCAAATCATAACTACAAGTAACACTTCACACCCATTAGAATATCTATAACCACATGAATGGATAATATCAAGTCTCAGGTTAGATATTGAAATATTGGAATTTAATGCCATAGTCAGAACTAAAATGGTAGAGCATCTTTGGTAAACAGTCTCTTACCTTCCCCAAAGGCTAAATATAGAAGTACAATATGACCAGTGATTTCATTCCTCATTAGATAATCGAGAGATGAGAACATATGTCCACACAAAAACTTCCATATGAATAATAACAATAGCCCCAAATGGAAACAACCTAAATAGCCATCAACTGATGGATGGACAAACAAAATGCCAGTGTAATATTATTCAGTCATAAAAAGAAAGAAAGCACTGACAGATGCTACAACATGGATGAACCTTGAAAACATGTGGAGTCAACAAAGAGAGTGCCCAAAGACCACATATTATGTGAGGTCATTTATACAAAATGTCCCAAATATGCAATTTTATAGGGGCAGAAAATAGGTAAGTGGTTGCCTGGGAATAAATGACTGTATAGATTAAGACATGAGATAAAGTATGAATTCCAAAGGTTACAGGTGTTTTTCTGGGGATAACAAAATCAATTTTTCTAAAATTGATTGCATTATACAAATAATTGATTGTTGTATAACTATGTTAATATGCCTCAAACCACTGAATGATTCACTTTTAAATGAATGACTTGTATGTCAATTATTTCTCACTAATATCTTGCATGTATTTATTTTCTTTATTACTTTTTTTTTCCAAAATTAATTGTAGTAACATAAAAAGGACACAATTCCAAAGAGTAAGGATGGGGAGGCAAATGGAAGGCTCAAATATTTTTGGTGATAAAGGGGCACAACGGCTTTTTAAAACTGTCTTGTTCTAGCTTATAAAGTCTAATATACACTTAACATTCAATGCCCAATTCTTGGTATTTATCCAAAGATAGAAAAACATATCCACAGAAAGACATGTATGAAATGTTCATCACAGTTTTATATGTAATAGTCTGAACATTGAAATCACCTGAATTCCCTTAGGCAAATGAATGGAATAAAATTATGGTATGTTGCATGTAAACTATATGTGACAACACAGATAAATCTCAAAGACATTATGAACGAGAAAGCCTCATCCCCCAAGCACATCTTGTGTGGTTTCATACACAGTGTATACAACCTTGTCTATATTATAGAAATCACACTGGTGTTCTCCTGGAGGTAGCTCTCTCTGAGAATAGAGAAGACTATAAAGCGAGCACAAAGGAATGTGCTCACCAGACAGGGAGGTTTACATCTTGATTAAGGTAGTAGTTACAAAAGGCACATAGTTTGTCAAAGGCCACCAACCTTAAAATGTTTAAATCACTTTGTATGTAAATTATAGCTCAGTGAAGTTGATTTAAAAAACACACACACACACACACACTTTATGAGAAAGTGACACATCTCTTAGATGTGTTTTGGTTCTTGAGTGATGGAATTTCCAGAATGTTTTTAAATTGCTGGCTTTGCAGGACCCTCCAATCACACAATGACTGTGCTTTCTCACCTTCCTGCTCAGCAGCAGTGTCATGGTAATTCTCAGTGCAATAGTGTGTAATGCAGAGAACACTAAATTGGAAGTCAGGAATCTTGATTCTAACCTTGGCTATATCATTTGTGGGCTATGCAATTTTGGAATAAATCTTAGCCTATGGAATACCAATTCAGGCTTGTTGCATAGTTTGAAATACATAAGACCCATAACCATTTGCCACTTTAGATGTGATTGTTATTGAAAAGTATTTTGTTAACACAGGTCTACATTGAGAAGTAGTACACTCTGGTGAAAAGGTAGCATTTTTTTTTTTTGTGTGTGTGTGTGTATGTGTGGATAGAAGGCACAATGATGTAGCTCAGTTTGACATCCTGCTTGCTAGAGATTTTTCCACTGGGGCTGAAAAGGAAGACTTATTTGCCTTTGGCCAATAATTAAAAAAAAAGGGAAATCGCTAGCATTGTCCTCCCTGTCCTCTCCAGATCTCTAGATCTGCCACGGAATGTTAATTTCAAAGGAAACATTCTGGAATACATGAGGTAGGCAGTAGTTTCTCCTTATTTGGGATTCTTGTTTCATTGTTGGTGCTAGGCTTCCCTGCTTCAAAACAATATCACATCCTCTTTCCTTAGGAGTTTTGTCCTTTTCCCTCACAACAGTAGCCGCTCTTCTACTTAATTAATCTGGTCACAGGGAGTCTGCCTTTGGATTCAATTCTTATTTTTCTCCCCCACTTCATGCCACTCTTGCTGGTGGAGTTCACCACTGTGCATTGGGGGAGCAGAGACTCGGGTGATGTTTGATGTTGATGTCTGAGGCTGACTGTCAACCCATGGATGGTCACTCAGTTCACTCGGCAAGAAGATGCCACTCTCTGACCTGCCTCATGCTGCTCATAGACTCATCATTCTTTCTTTTCTGCTGGTGAACATTGTCAATATTAATGTCCTCACAGCGAATTGGGCCTTTTAAAAGTATAAAATTAATATTAGCCCAATCTTATCTTAAAAATATGATGCAAATCTATCCTAAATTCATCTCTTCATCCCAAACACATGGCCACACAATGCGCGCAAGCACAAGCACACCCACAAACACACACACACACAATCATCAGCCAACCCTAGACATATGGGCAGCCTTTTTTCTCACCAAACAAGATCTTATGCCAAACTTCTAAAAACAAAAATAAAACAAGATGCAGAAGGTGTTTGACGATTATATGTGTGCTGCTAAACCTTCATTGAACTATTCATGGAGTCTGAATCATTTGAAAAAGGAGGATGATGTCTACAGTACACTGTTGTGATCCAAAGTAAAAGTCACATAATTATGTGCATGCACCCAGCACAGGGCGTGGCACCAAGGAACCTTCAACACACATTTCCCTTTTCAATTATTCACACAGACATTGACTGAGACATTGTGTCTTAAAATTTAAGAAAACTTTTAAGATTTCAGTAGTCTTGCTTTACAAGGCAAACCTTATCTGAACTAGGCCGTAACTACCGGGAAGACAGAAGCAGCAAGTGTGGTCTGATACTTTTCTACTCATGGCACTCCCACTTTATACTGATTTGGACTTTGCATATTGCAAGCACTCAATAAATTCTTCTTAAATCCATTTTTAGGTAATATTGTAAGTGTGAACACTGGGGCTAGCATTCTAAGATTCAGTTCTTGACTTCTGAGAGCCCATGCCTCACAGAAACAAGAAAAGCAGTGTAATCTTCATGATGTATTTGAGTATTATTTCTTTATATTAACTTCTTTCCTCAATGTTAAAGAAAACACAGACTTGGATGCCAGTGACAAAGCTTCAGGGATAAGATATTATTACAAATGAGTTTTTCCAAGAAAAATAGGCAGGTGTGCAAAGGTAGGAAGATGCCTAAGATGAGGGCTTAGGTGTGGATTTGAAACCCACTGGGTATATGTAAATAAGAGGGAAGAAGAGAGGGAGATTATGTAAATTCCAGTAGATTTAAAGAGAGCCATGTAACCAAAGGGTGAGAAATGTATATATCTAAATGATAAGGTGTCTTCTGATGATCTTTACAATATTTCAGCAGCATCTCTAAGTAACCAGCTGTAATATATTACACTGTGTTTTTCAAATTAATTGATTTTGTGCTCCTGGACTGCAAGTCTAGTCTTTCATCTCCTGAATCTTTGCTATGAGACTAAATGAGCTTTCACAAGCAAACCTACTTTGATCTAGTTACTCTGGGGAAAGGAGGAACAGTGTATTATAGAAGACACTGCTTGGCCTTATTACAAGGTGCTTGCACATGAAAACGATGACAAATGGTGGGTGCCCCTCCCATCCTTCCTCTTCATTACCTGAGCATAGGCGCTAGATGTCTCCTTCACAACTTGATCTGCCCACCTTCCTGGTAAGGAGTAACAGCCACTAATGCTGGTACTCTATACAATGATCATTTGGTTGCAACAGGAAACATTTACATGCTGAAATATTCACAGCCCAAATCTCTCTCTTTTTATAATATATATATATANTATATATATATATATATATATATATATATATATATATATATATATATATATTGTTGATGAACCTTTATTCTATTTATTTATTTATATGTGGTGCTGAGAATTGAACCCAGTGCCTCACACATGCAAGGCAAGTGCTCTACCACTGAGCTACAATCCCAGCCCCATCAGAGCCCAAATCTCTTAATGACCTTACCTGGCTTAGGTGTTAATAACAGATTCATTTAACAATTCCATGTGTGATTCTGAAATAGCCAAAATATTACACACACATCTACAACTTCCTTTTCTATAATTATTCCCATTTGATCCTTAATTGGCTATAATACCAATACCAACAAAAATCACAAATTCAGATAATCTAGGGTACAAGGATTATTATTTTTACCACCTTGTCTAAAACCTATAAGACCTCATTCAAATCACATAATCTTTCTAGCTCTTGAGTTCTCTATCTTTAAAACTTAGATCATGCTACTATCTCTGAGAAAGAGATTAAAAGCCTCTCTCCATTACCTCTGGTTTCTGATTGACTCAGAATACAGTGATCTTCATGTAAATAATATTCAAGTGGAGGATGGGACTCAGTTTCTGTCTAATCTCAGGTTACCCTGTTTGGTTTTTTGAGCTGCAGCAGCCTTAGCTTGGACTCACCAAGCTCTGAGGTTATAGTGAGGAAGTCTGGGTGGCCACTGCCAGTGTGGACCCTGAAACCCAAGTCCACCTTGGTGAACAGAGAGGCCATAGTGCTTGCTCCTCAGCTGGACTTGCCCCAGGAAGGCTGTGGCTGCTTGGGAGCCTGGGTAGCACAGTTAGGTGTGTGGAAAGTTCATACAGTTTGGGCATTAATTGGCTAGTCTCTGAGGGTGCAGAGGAGCTGGTCAATCAAGAATCATCCCTCACCAGGCTCAGAGGTACACACCTGTAATCCCAGCAGATCAGGAAGCTGGGGCAGGACAAATTCAAAACCAGCCTCAGCAATTTAGTGAGGGCCTGAGTAAATCAGTGAGACCCTGTCTCTAAATAAAATACAAAATAGGACTAGGGATATGACTCAGTGGTAGAATGCCCCCAAGTTCAATCCCCTGGTACCGAAAAAGAAAAAAGAAATCATCCCTCATCCACAAAGCAGTGTGTTGTAAAGTGCAGGCATCCCTTGCTTCTGTTAAGTCACCCTAGAGATCAAGTATATTCCTGTGAAATTTGATCCGACACTACCCACAGCTTAGATTTTAATCCCAGCTCTGCCACTTGGTGGTGTGTTACTTTGGGCTTTATCTTAATACCTCTGCTTCAGTTTCCTCATATGTCTAAAAGGGAGAAAAAGAGTATGTAACTCATTTAGGTCGTTATTGAACTGAATGAGTTAATACCTTAAATGTTAGTGCTTAATGCACAATTAGACTTGGTCAGTGGCCAGCATTGTCATCATCACAATTATTATTTCCATGATGCCTTCTTTCTATCATTCTCAGCTGTCATGCTTCCTGCTTCTAGCCAAATTTTCTGTTAACTCTATGAGCCCCAGGTTTCTCACAATATAGTGTCTTTAGTTTCTGTTAATATCAGTACTGATTTTTTTTGCAAGCAAAGATGTCCAAATTTTATAACACAGCAGCTAGAGTACAGGGTTCAAGAGGCAATGGAGAATTGCAGTGGTTCCTGGAACACAATCACAGCAAATCTGTCATCTCCTTTAGTCCAGGAAAGAACTTTAGCCTGTCAGAGTAGTTAGGTAATTTAACCACACCACACAGCAGAAAACAGCAGAGCCAGGGAAGTCATGTCCTTTTAACCACAGCCGAGATTTGTGAAGTCTTTATTATTTTTTAGATTTTTTTAAGTTGTAGATGGACACATCACCTTTATTTTATTTATTTATTTTTATGTGGTGCTGAAGACTGAACCCAGCACCTCACATGTGCCAGGCAAGCGTTCTACCACTAAGCTACAACCCCAGGCCAAGTCTTTATTGTTTTTAATAAAAATATCTGGCATTTGGTGAAATGTTAGCTAAATTCAATTGCCCAAGATGCATAGTATTATTTAATGCCCAGAACAACCCTAAGAATGAAGAGTGGATTCTGCTGTCATAGTACTGAGAAGACAATTACTGCCAGGGAAGTGACAATTCCTCTCCCACGGTCTCCACCACCAGGACACAGTGGAGTCACTACTCTCAGGTTAACCGATGAACTTCAGACTTCAAGGCCCAGCTTGTCTCCTCTCCTCTGTGTGTCCTCATTTTAACATTTAACACATTACTCAGACTGTCAGGATGTAAGCAGTTGAGTACAGGGCTGCTTGGACTGAAGCTGGGATGAGAAGTTTCTCGTCTCCCTGCTGCCCCAGCTATCTGCTCTCTGCTTCTCAGCTGCCCATATAGGGCAGCGTTTATAATCCTCCTCCGTCTCATGCTGCCTTCTATCTTGCAGGTGAAATAGCTGGGAATCATAAATACCAGGATGAATGAGGCCAAGAAGGATCCACAGCTCCTCACCAATTAACGGGCTCATCTGGAAACACCTCACAGGTATATCTGCTCCCCATCTCCTCCTGCATCCATTACTGATGACCTACCAGGGGGCTCTGCAGGATGGTGGGGCAAGGCTGTGGCCCCAAAGTTACAAACCTAAAGACATTTCCACATTTCCCCTGGGGTGGCAGCACAAGGAACAGAGGTAAACACACAAGCAGCTGTTTGAAGTTGCCTTTGGCAATTCTGTCTATTGGATACACTGTGAGACCTGAGTAATGAGATAATAAAGTTGAAAACACTTGGAAAGTAAAAATGATATGTAAATATAAGATACTACTGTCTTCACATGTGACATGCCTGGGAGGAACTCTTCTTATTTAAATTGGTTCATTTCTCTATATCTTTGCCTTTATTTTTTAAAGGATTCACGATGGCTTACAAAACCCAGTGTGTGTGCATGTGTATATATAGAAGCCAGCCTAAGCAAACGTGAAATAATGAAGCCATAACAGAAAAGATTGGCAGTTTTTATTATAGGCAAATCTCAAACTGTTGTATGACAAATGGTACTATAAAATAAAGTGAAAGACAACAGGCAGACTGGGAGGAATATCTGCAACATTTATAACAACAGGTTAATGTTTATAGTATATACAACATCTCCCCACATCAATTTAAAAAATAATGAACTCAATAGGAAAAAATGGATGAAAATTTGGACAAGCAATTCACAGAAGATATACAAATGCCCAATAAACATGAAGTGTGAAAAAATATGTACAATAACTTCCCTAGTAACTAGAATATGCAAATTAATATAGGTATAACTTTCTACCTATCACATTGAAAAAAATGTACACTATTGAGAGTATCTAGTATGTGCTAGGAGGTGGAGAAAGGAGAACTTCTATGCATTGGTGAGATTGCTGACAAATGCAGCTCTTTGGAGGGCAATCTGGCTGGCAATATGAACCTTTAAAATAAATATGCCCTATGCCCAAGCAATTTCATTGCAGGAATTCAGACTATTGAAATATATATCTCATACATACATATACAAACATTTGTATGTCTGAGAGTATTCTGGAAAGTATTCTTTGAAAGTGTACAGCATTATAAATTGCTACATGTCACAAAAATAAATAGATACCTATATGGCCATATTATGAACTAGGTAGCACTAAACTGAGAGCCATTGAGCAATGAGGAAAAAATATGCTCTCGATGCTATATACCATAAATTTTAAAAAGTGTAGTAGACACTGCTGGGTGTGGTGTCACAGACTTGTAATCCCAGCAACTTGGAAAAATTTCAAGTTCAAGGGCTGTCTCAGCAACTTGGTCAGGTCCCAACCAACTTAGTAAGACTCTGTCTCAAAATAAAAAAATAAAAAGTTCTGGGATGTTGTTCAGTGGTAAAGTGCTCCTGGGTTTAATCCCCAATAGAAAAAAAAAATATATATATATATAGTTACAGAATGGCAAGTACAGAGCAATCCCATTTGCATTGTATGCCTTGCATGATACAGATGTCCAGATGAACAAATATATAGAAGATTCGTTTAGGATAGTCATCGAACTGTAATAGGCGTAAATGAGGATTTCATTAATTAAGCAAATAATAATGAATATTATGTGCCAAACACTACTAGATATAGGAGCTAAAGCAGAGAAATTGGTACTGAGAATGGGGTGATGTGGCAGCAAATATCTCAAGATGTGGAAGCAGCTTTAAAACAGGTAATGGTTAGAGGCTGGAAGAGTTCTGAGGTACATGCCAGAAGTGCTGAAATTAATATGAACAGACTACTAAGGTGATTCGGCGAAGGCTCAGACAACAAAGAAGAAAGATGAGGTCTTATGGCTCAGATCTGGAATGTCCCAGAAAGTCACATGTATTCAGAAGTGGGGCTTTTGGGAAGTGACGGGACCACGAGGGCTGTGACTTCATCCGTGGATGTTGGTAGCTAAATGGAGTACTAGGTGCTACCTAGTTGGAAGAAATAGGGCTCTGGGGATATGCCCTGTCCTTCTCTCCTGTCCTTCTTCTATCTCTGTTTCCCAAATGCCATAAGCTGATTAGCTTTCCTGCACTACACCCTTCCACCATGGTGTTCCGTCTCATATCAAGTCCAGAGCAATGAAGCTGGTTGACTATGGACTGAAAGCTCTAAAACTGTGAGCCAAAATAAATCTTTCTTCCTTTAAGTTGTTTTCCTCAGGTATTTTTAACAGCAACACAAAGCTGATGAACACATGAAGAGAAAAATGCCATATTTTTTAAGAGGATTCATAAATATTCATGTGCTTGATATTGGTAGAAATATGAATGTGAAGGATCGTTCAGATGAGGTCTCAGAAATGAAGAACCTGTTATCAGAAAATAGGGAAAAGGAAACCCTTGTTATAAAGTTGTGAAAAACTTGGCTAAATTTCATTCATGGACTAGTGTTTTTGAGGAAGGTAGAACTTGTGAGCTGAGGATATTTCTAAACAATGTGTTAAAGAAGCAGCCTGGTTCCTTCTGACTGCTCATTATAAAATGTAAAATGAGAGAAATGAATTGGAGACAGAATTGTTGAGAAAAAGGAAAAAAAATTCATAAAGATTGGAAAATTTCTTGGTTGGTTTGTATTACAAAAAAAAATAAAGTGTGTTTGGAAGAGACCATGATGGATATTATAGAAAGACCATTTTATAAGGAAGAGTATGGGTGTGATCCACAGGTCTATGCAGCTATCCCAGCAGGAAAAACAGTTTGAACGGAGGAAACACACCGAAGGAAGGTTGTCTGACTGGACTCCCCAGGATGGCACCACAGAGCTATCCAGCTGTGGATGTGCCCCAATCTTCAATTACTTGAAAGTAATTCAGAAGTGATCAGGGCTGCTTCAAACTCTGGTTTCAAAATGCTAGGTTGCCCCAGGCAAAGCACTAGGGTTGGGGGTATTTAGGGCTCCTGTAAACCCTACCCTGCAGAGCAGTGGGAGCAGAACTAGGACCCCAGTGGGACGGCAAGGCATAGAATAGAAAATAGGATTATTATTGAGCCTTAAGACCTGGAATTTGCCTTGAAGTTTTGATTTGCCTGGGACCCATTATCTCTTCCTTTCGTACTATTTCTCCATTTTGGAATGGGAATGTCTACTTCATGCCTGTCTCTCCATCACACTTTGGGAATAAAATGTTGTTTTGTTGCATAGATCCACAGACAGAAATGATTTTGAAGAGGTAAAGTTGAAACTTGAGGCTCTGGACTTTACGTTTCATTGAGGTTTTTGAGGTGAGTGGGATAGAATGAATTCATTGTAGCCATGAGAAGGTCATGACAGTATGGAGGTTTAGGGGTGAACACTATAGACTAAACGTTGTCTCTCTCTGAAATTCATAGGTTGAAGACTTAATCTCCTTGTGGTGGGACTAGGAGGTGGGGCCTTTGGAAGGTGATTAGTTCATGAGGGTAGATCCCTCATCAGTGGGCTTAGTACCTTTCAAGAACAGGCAAGAATATTGCCACCTGTAAGCCAAGATGAATGTCCAGTCATTAAATCTGTTGGTACCTTGATCTTGAAATTTCTATCCTCCAACACATGAAAAAGCAACATTTGTGTTAATGTCTCTCAGTCGGTATTATTTCGTTATAGCATCCTGAACTGACAATACTAAGTCGTGAACAAGAGAGACAAAAGGCTTGCTCTCAGGAACTTACACTGCATTGTGGTCAGACTGAATGAATAAAACTACAGAATATAGACATTGATGCATGATTAATGAAGGAAGAAAGCAGAAAAGTGGGAAAAGAGTCCTGGAACAGGGAGATGGATTAACACAGGAAACTTGGAGAAATTCCACTGAAGTAACCTCTATGTGATAGCCCAAAGAAGATGAGAGAATGAGTTATGTAGACACCTAGGATAGAAGTGTTTCAGGAAGATGTGATAGCAAATGCAAAGGCCCTGAGGTAGAAAGCCACATGGCACCACTTAGGAATAGTGAGGAAGGCAGTGTGACTCAAGCAGAGTTTTCAAAAGGAAGAGATAGAAGAAATGAGATGGGAGAGGGCAAGCTTGTTCTCTGAAGAGGTGGGAAAGCACTGCAGGATGTTAATCAGTAGATTGACAAGATCCAGCTTTGATAAGATCACTTTAGGTGCTGTGCAGTTAATAGTCTGAAGCAGGGTTAGGGTGTGTAGGCTGAGGCAGTAGTGTTAGTAGGTATCACAGAAATACAGGAAAGAGCAAACAGGGGCTTGGGCCAGGCAGGTATTCAATAAATATCAAGTCCTCTTCATTAAGAGTATATCATGTTCTTGAATTTTAGTTCTATGGAATCCATAGTTGTCTGTGTTATTGTGCTTCTACCACAGAAAATAAAATCAGACCTGACAGGATAAATACCAAGTTTTGATTAGCATTGGTGCCTAGCTGGGGTAGACAGAGACTTTGCATTAGCATGTGACCACTTTGTTACATACTGGATGGAGATGGGTGGGCCTGGACCCAGAAAGGGGCTGATGGAGTGACAGACAGGGTCAGGGCAGAAAGCTACCTCTAGGAAGGAGTCTACCATCACAAATTAAGTCACAAAGGAGGAGTGCCAACCCAGAAGATATCCAACAAAAACTTGTGAGAGAATGGCATGGGGTAGATTTTTGAAGTGGAAGAAGCAGTAATTCTCAGGCAGGGTGCAAGTTTGAACATCAGGCAACCTGGGCATCTTCCCAGAGGTAAGGCAAGGTATGCAGGAAGCATTAGGGCTTCAATGAAGGACTGAAAAGATGCTGCTTCCCCAGAGGCTACAGACTAATGAGTACAGAAAATCCCAGAGCCTGACACACAGCGGCCTGGGTAGGTGGTAGCTTTGCATATGTGAGTGAGAGCAAATCAGAAGCCACTCACAAAGAATGATGTGGGGCTGCGGTGATGGTTGTCATGATCCTGGAAAGACACTTGAAGGAGATGATGTCTGAATCACCCTAGCTTCTAAGACATCTGCTATAGACCCTCTGTCTACAGCATTACCTAAATCTCCTAGAGGTTTCTGTTGGGGGAGGCCAAAGAAGTAGAAAGCTGGATGCTCATTGAATATGGGGATTAGATTTGGGGCAAGACCCAGCAATTTGGAGTCCCCTTCATCCAGCTGGAGCCTCATTAATGGTGCTGCTGGGGAGAGTCCTGGATTAGCAGCTGTCAGTGGCTTCAACACAGCCACCTGCCTTAGCTTCACCAGTTTTCCATTTGAAGTTCTTGAAAAGTTTCCCCACTGTGACTAGTCAAACATGATCTGTCTGCTTTCTCCCTTCCTCCACTCACAATATTTATACTCATTTCTTTTATTGAAATCTATCTGCTCCTGTTCTATTAAAACAGTTTGACTGGCAGCTCCTATTCTCCCGAAGCCTGAAACCCATCTATTCACCAGACAATGAGGTACAAGCATTCTATCTTCTATTGTGCTCGTGTGGCCTTCTGCGCTCCCATCTTCAATCTTAAAAGGCATGTCAGAGATGCCTCCATCTAAACTAGGTCCTGGAACATGGGCAATTGAACTACTAGTTCTGCATTTAACCAGTTGTGACCAAGCAAAGAAAAAAGATCCCAAACCTTCCGTCTCTGCAGTGCTTGACCTAGTGGTCTGCCCCACTATTTACAATATAATAACCATCACTGAATGAGACAGGGAGCAGTATTCATACACTCATGTGGGAGTGAGGGTCTGTGTGTCCCAGAAGTATGTTTGTGTGTACTATTAGTACATGCCTGCTGTTCCAATTCCAGCACATCTCACACAATCCTCTCGTAGACCACTGCATCCACTCTGAGGTGGGGATCATGACCATCCTGATTTTAAGGATGAGCAAACAGAGGCTCAGAGAGACAAGGTAATATGTGAAGCCTCTCGTGAGGTTTTGGGAAGTTCTGGCAGAGGAGCAAAGCTACTGTAGTCTTTCAGACACAGAATTATGCTGCTAAGAAAAACCTTCCTTTTCTATAAGTGAGGAAGGGGACAGTGGCTTAGTGCCCCAGGCAACCCTAAAGGAAATAAAGAATCTTTTCACTTTTCCATACAGTTAACAGATGTGCTCACATCATGGAGCGGAATGAATGGAGCCAATGACTATAGCTGAATCTTCCTGCTCCTGGGCCTGAGTGTGTTCTGGGATGCAACTGTGACATAAGTTGCAAATGGTTTCCCTCTCCTGAAGAATGTGGGTCTAAAGTGGTGCTCAGGAGAAAACGACGGCAAGGCTCCTATAAACCACTTTCTAAACCAGGCTGAAGCTTATGACTTAATGGGTTTGGGGAGCATTTGAACAGAAGGTTCCCTAGTGTTCTGCTGCCAACACCTAAAAACTCAGCTGTGTTTCAGGCCATGCCCCGGAGATGAAGGTTTCCCCATCTGTTGACCCTCTTTGCTGCAGATCTTTAGCCAAGACAGGTCCATTTGGCCAGATTGTGAATAAAATCATCTTGTGAAATATTTTATGATCTAGCTGTGCGCACTAATGGCAAGTTGAACTCGTGGACACAGATTTTTACCAAATTTTAGCTCAAGGTGATGAATGCCATACCAGTGATTTTTTGTGAGCATCTTTTATTCATTTTCTGGTTTCTCTAGTTTCTGATTGTATCAGACATATTTTGAAGCACCTTTGTCCAAAGTAAAACTCCAGAATTTTCTTAAGAAAAAATGATAACCAAAACATTCTTTCCCATGGTAATGCAGAGGCAACATAAAGTTTTGCAAAGCCCATTATAATAAAAATTTAGATTCTAGTCTTGCTTCTGCTACTAATTAAGTGCAAATTTGAAAAATCCACTTAAAATCTCTGAACTTGTATCCTCTGATCTTAAAAGAAAAAGGTTAGGTTGTGTGAATTTTTAAAAATACCTCTCATATTTAATTTGATTCATCTATGGACCCTTCTGGTAACTAAACAAAGAAATACTGCCAAGTTTAACTCAGGTTTTAAATTTAAGCTTAGGACTAGGCTGAGCTCTATACTAATTAAAGAGTCATGGAATATCCTACATGGTAGTCCTCTCCTTCCCTGTTTCTTATTCACAAAATACCTCAATGTTTTCTTAGAGTACATCTCCCCTGCTTCCCCAGTAAGTCCCTTCACCACAGACTCTATAAAAAGTTTAAAATACTTATTACTAGTCACTCCTCTTCAGTGAAAGGCCTGTTTAACCACCTTCATATATGGTTTCTGTATTTCTTTTGTTTTCCTCCAAGCATTTCTTGTGGTTGCAAATCCTGCCCCATGTTCATCTCCTGCCTTTAAGTTTGCACACTAGAACGTACACCTGTTTACAATATTAATTCCATCAAACTTTCATTCAATAAGAATTATAAAGGAATAATTGTACTAGAAAATAACATATTTGAGTGGTGAGAGAGGTTATAACTGTAATATTCCTTTTGTGTTTATGCATGAGATGGCTATGTTGCAATCTCCTGGGCTCCAGCAATACTCCTGCCTCAGCCTCCCAAGTAGCTGGGACTCCAAGGCATACACCACACAATGCCTGTCTGATGTAATGTATGTCATTTACCTTATCCCCACCAGCTACCCTACTAAACAATAATCTCAGAAGAATTAGAGGCATGTGAGGTGGTCAGTATTGACCATAATCTCAGAAATGGTTGGTTAAACCAGGGCAGTCTACACAACAGAAATCTTATAGAATTGAACACTGAAGAGTCTTCCAAATAAAACTCTTAGATATCTACTGAATTGAATTATTTTGACTACATTCAACTGAGCATTGAGTTTGACTTCCTCATATATGAAAGGGTGTCTATCACTGTCTTTGGATGAGTACTGATTAACTATAATAACATGCTGGTGGATGGTTGACTAAGCCATAAACATTGTTCTAGTTCCTGTGTGGTACCCTTGTTTGCTTGTGGTGATTGAAAATGGTGGGTCCAATGAAAGTTTCTAGGTCAGTTGTCTCTACACTGTGTCCCTCAGTTGGGAAAGATCTGCATTTCTTCTTATTGCTGATGACCCTTGAAAGAATCAAGGGTCATCAAGAGTCTTGCCAAACTTACAAGAGTGCAAACACATAGGAAATATATAGACAGGTCCCTATGTTAGCAAATCACACTGAAAAAAGGAAACACACTTTTTTAGGTGATACATTCTGTTTGAAATGTATCGACCATCCAGGAATTGCCCAAACATTTGGTGACACTGAAGCAGCCTCTAGAAGATTATCAGAAAACATACCATCCATTTAAGCCAATGCCCAATATACTTTATCTATGACCAATCCTGAACTTGAGAAGAATGCACAATGACAGAATAAAATAACCATTGATGGTGACACAGGGACAGAGGATGATTAACAACCAAGATGAAAACAGAATACAAAAAAAATCTGTTCCTCTGTCCTATGCTTTTTCTGCCAAAGAAAATAATACCCATCCAAGCATATCCAGCTCCCAGCCCATAGGATATTCTAGTCTAAGTTCTAATTAGGGATGGTCTGTGGCTCTTCATCTCCTGGAAGATGGAGCCATGCTATACCAAGCCGAGCTCTTTGCCTGTGAAGGACTGTCTTAGAAATGCCCAAGCAGCTGTCCGTGAGCCTCTGCTGTCACCAAGTACAAATGTGTCTGGTGGGTGAGGCTCTGTTGCTAAAGGCACAGCAAATGCCAGCTCCATTAGAATGGCAGGTGAGCAATCTATTAGGAAATTGAAGGCCCCTCCCTCATTATAGGAAAATAAACGAGCTGTGTCTCACAGGGAGCAGGGAGAGGGAGAAGGAATTCTTTTATAAAGGGAGGCAATGGGCTTTGAAATAAGACAGATGTGGTTTGGAATCCTGGCCCTGCCACATGGAAATTGGATGGCTGCAAGCAATCCCTTTAAACTTTTTGAGATTCCTTATCATTTTGCAAATGAGTCAAATATAATTCCTAGCTCATGGGAGTGGGAGGATTGGTAGAGATTAGGTGTGAAGAAGATTCAGCCCAGAAGTGACCCAAAATGAAGGTTTGGTCGCGTTTATTCCACTCCCTCGGTGTGGCTAGCAATCTTAGGAGTTCGCAGGCAGCACTGCTTGGCAGGATGAGGACCAGACCCCAGCCTCTCCCTCTTGTTGCTCCAGGTCCCCTCAGTGGGATGCTTCTTAGTCTCAGCAGCATATGCTCCAGTTCTTGCCCTCTGGTAGTGCTGTGTAACTCAGGCTCTTTCCAAACTTCTTAAAGTACTTTTCTCCCCAACTCCTCACTCCTTTTCTATACCCAGGAGGGCTTGAGGAGAGATTCCAACCTTGGAGAGACTTAGACCCACCACAAGTTCTCCTTTTATTATTTCCTTCTTGCAAGGTGAGAGAGGACAACGTCTCAGAATGAAAGATTCTCTTCCATGCCCTCTCTCAGCAGAGGCCCTAATTCATTTTTCATGGCCCCTTGCAGTGACAAAAGCCGCTGCTTTCTCTCTTGTAAGCGTGCTCCATGCAATAAGTCAAAGCTGATGTGCATTTTCCCCCTGGGTGCCAGAGCACACTTTGATTTAATTTGCCCTGTTGTTTGGCACAGAGCCTTTGCCGGGGAGTTTCTTCACAAACCTGGGGAGGCGAGGCCCTGACAGCGATGGGGTGCAGTGACAGATGGGGTTCAGTGAGTAGTGCTTAAATAATTTGCTGCAATGATAAAGGAAATGTTGGAGAGTGACAGATGCTCCTGCAGAAAGGCAGCCAGACATGCACGCGCTCTCTCTCACACACACACACACACACACACACATCTTATTTGTGGGATTTGGGGGCCCTGAATACAACATGGGTCAATGAAGACAGGCCCACTCTCTTTTGACTGAAATCAGCAGGGGCACATGTGAGCGTGGAGCTTTGGAGACTGTAGGACTGATGAACCCGCTTTTGCCTCTCCTGTAGTCACTGAAAACTGTCAGCAGGGGCTTTGTGCAGACACACAGGTGTAACAATTATGTCTCTTTCTCACTCCCCACCCCAGAGCAGACCCTGCCTGTCAATATAGGCCCAGGGGAAAACAACAACAACTCCATGGGAGTTGCACTGGATTCAGCAAGCATTCCTACCTAATAATGACCTGCTTAAAAAAAAAAAAAAAGTGTGCAATGAATGAGAAGGGTAAAAAAAGAGAGGAAAAAAGTAAACAAAATACATTGCTAGGGTTTGGATATGGTTTAGGTGTGTTCCCCCAAAGTTTTTATGTATTCAAAGCTTAGTTCTAAGTGGAGTGATATTAAGAGAAGTTGGAACATTTAAGAGGCGAGGCTTGGTGGGAAATCTTAGATTATTGGGGACATGCCATCAGAAGGGATTTATGAAGCTCTCATGTGATACCAGTGCATCTCCTGCTTCACTCTCTTGCTACCTGTCTGATCTTGTGATTTCTCCATCTTGTAAATTTTCTCACCATGGCTCTGTCTATCATGAGGTAATGTAGCCACAGGGGCCCTTGCAAGAACTGGTGAGTGGTGTTGGACTTTCAGCTTCCCAAACTGTGACCTAAATATTCCTCTTTTCTTTATAAATTATATAACCTCACATATTTTGTTACTGTTACAGAAAATAGACAAAACAGGTTATATAATTTAGTAGTGGGAAGGAACTAATTGGCTCAGTTAAGGGGTGAGTGTACATGTCACAGAGGCCCCAAACCAGAGGCAATTAGTTTGACTCTGATCGTGAGTTAAGGATGGCATTCAAACTACT
This sequence comes from Marmota marmota marmota, assembly GCF_001458135.2. Taxonomy (NCBI): domain Eukaryota; kingdom Metazoa; phylum Chordata; class Mammalia; order Rodentia; family Sciuridae; genus Marmota; species Marmota marmota. Next base: position 9,059,351 of record NW_026000243.1, on the reverse strand, counting down.
GTCAGCTTTCTTTGCATATTGCCTTTGTGATCATCAGAGAAGCAGAGCAAAACACTGGACAATAGATATTATCTATTCTTGATGCCATAGTCATAATTATGGTGGGGTCAGTATGCTGTCTTCCCAAAGGAAGGCCTGCACATAGGAGGGACACAATGGAATATGTTGCAAGTAAGGCAACAGCTATATTGGAATCATTGCACGTGTGCAGGAGAACATCAGAATGGGAAATGGTTGCTGAGTGTTCACCTAACAGGGCCTAGACTGGGTAGCCCACATTTGCCTTTTAAGAGGAAACATGCACAGATGTGGTGCAGAAGGAAAGAAAAGAAGGTAGGGCATGTTTCAGGTAGGCGGAAGTTCATTGGGTTTGTCTATTTGGTTTCTTTTATTCTTTACTTTTGAATTTTTAAAGTGTCTTTGTGTGTGAGATGAATTATGAGAGAAGCACAGGGAAGACATAACCAGAAACCAGTGTGCTTATTGCAGAGGTGAGCTGGAAGGAGGGCTCAGAAGGAAGATAACAAGACGGCAGTGGAATAGTGACAGGAGGTGGTTTGGAATAGAGAGCACCCAAGTGAGAATGCAGAGCTGAGCAGGCAGTGGGACCAATAGGCATGAACTATCTCCTGGCCAAGAGTCAGCAGTGGAAAGTTGAAGGTGACTCAGGTGGTATGGCACCTGAGCTGAGCTCAGAAGAGAGGAGCTGCATTGGAACTGAGTCTGTTTGCTGGCTCACCTGTTGAGAATTTAACAGCTGTGGATCTCACCACCCACTTCTACCCCCTTCCCTAACTGGGCAGTACGCTTCATTCTGAAAGGTGAATTGAGATTTGCCTCTTGGCATTTTCTGGATTTTGTTTTACAGCTAATCAAACAGACATTAACCACCTGGGAACCTAGAAGCTGAGTTCCCTGGAGCAGCAGAGTGACACCTTGACCTTTCTGAGGGTACAGATGGAACACTGTCAGAGCCACTTCTGCAAGAATCATTTAAATGACTTAATCAGAGTTGTTTTCAACAGTCTGGGGCCCAAGAGTGACATGCTGTCATGTTCGAAAGAAGTTTGGATTATAGTGAAAGAAAGCTAAAGAAAAGATATAGATAGATAAAAGGAAAGAGTAGAAAAGATCAGAGTCAAGACGAAGAGACAGAAAAGGAAAAGAAATTCAGAAAACTGCCATTAACTTCACTGTGCCCTTCCTGCATACCCAATGAGTTTCAGAAACCTCACTTCAGGTTTTGGTTCCAGAAATGAAGTCAGACTTTTTAAAATGGACATTTGGCACTGTTTGGAGACATTTTTGGACATCACAATTGGGAAGTACCAATGGTATTCAGTGAGTAGTGACCAAGGGTACTGCTTAAGCACCCTAGGATACACAGAAGAATACCTGCTGCCCTGACAATAAAGGATTCTCCAGTTCAAAATGTCAACAGTTTCAAGGTTGATGAACCTCAGGCTGGAGAATCCAGGAAGTCACAATGAGACACAGAGCCAAGTGGAAACTTAACCTGAACCCCAGGAAAAAGAAGTTTCTGGTTTCTTTAACCCACCAGCGAGTACCATCTCCATGGAATAGTCATGCTCTCTTTTCCAGCCTCAAGGAGAACCAAATGACATTGGTTAGGAAAGCTAAAGAGGCTCTCCCATAAATGGCAGAGGTATTGGAGGTAGAGGTCATATTGAAAAAAAAAGAAATAGATAAAAGAGAATGAGGAGAAAAAAGAAGACGGTAGAAGTAACATGAGAAAAAAGTCCTAAGCAGTAACATGAAGAAACATTGTTAATATATATAATGAGTTTAGGAGAGAGAAAGTGATGTGTATCTTCAGTGGATTTGTCAGAGAGGAGTGGAGAAAATAAGATTGGTGTTCTAAGAAACATGGGAAAATTGAGGATAAAACACAATACCAGCTCTAGAAAAACAGAAAGAGAAATAAGAAGAAAAAAAAAAGAGGAACAAGAAGTAGGGCAACTAAGGGACTAATGGCCAAGAAAGGAGAATTAAGAAGGCAGGGGGCTATTACAAACCGTGGTGCAAGGAAGGTGGGAATGCAGTCATTGTTTCTAAGCATGATTTCAAATCTTTGGGGTAAAACCCCCAAAGCAGGATTGGTGAATCACACAGCAATTCTACTTTTAGTTTTTCTGAGGAACCCCAATATTTTTCCCCATAATAACTGTACTAATTTACCCTCCTACCAAGAGTGCATAAAATGACCTCCTGATCATTGCTAATATTTACCTTTCATTTTTTCCCAATAGCTATTCTGATAGATATGTGATGATATATTATTGCAGTTTTAATTTGTATTTTCCTAACAATTAGAATACTTTCAGATACTTGCTGGGTATTTGTATGTTTTCTTTTAAGAAATGTCTAGTTATGGCCTTTGTCCATTTTTATTTTTTATTTTTTTCTTGCTGTTGAATATTTTAGCCAATATCCAACTGTGTATTACATGTTAACACCGTATCAGATGTATGGCATGAAAATATTTTTTTTCCACTCTATAGGTTCTCTTGCCCATTGTTAATGGTTTCCTTTGCTGTATAGAAGCTTTTTAGTTTGATGTAATCCCATTTGTCTGTTTTTGCTTTAGTTTTATATACTTTTAGAGTTAAATAAAAAGAACCCACCTTGAATAATGCTATGTAATTTTCTGCCATGATTTCTCCTAGTAGTTTTATAATTTCTAATCTTAAATTTCTGATTTACATTTTGAGTTTCATTGTGTATCTGGAGTGAGATTAGGGTCCAGTTTCACTCTTCTGCACATGCAGTTTTTCAAATACCATTTGTTGAAGTGACTACTCTTTTTTCCATTGCATATCCTCAACACCTTTTTCAAAATCAATGGACTATACATATGTGTGTTTATTTCTGGGCTCTCTATTCTATTCCATTGGTTGACAGGTCTATTTTTTCCAGTCTCATTTTATTGTAATTACTTAGCAGCAGCGTTTGAAATCAGGACCTTATACTTTGCTCTTTTAGCTTATTATTTTCTTAGATGTTTTATTTTGGGTTTTGTTATTACATATGAATTTTAGGACTTTTTCATCTATTTCTTTGAAATATGAAATTAAAATTTTGATAGTATATTAAGTATATAGATATTTGAGTAGTATTCAAATCTTAAAAATAGTATTTTTTCAATTTATGAACATGAATATCTTTCTATTTATTTGTGTATTCTTTAATTTCTTTCATGAATCTTTTATAGCTTTCAATGTGCAGGACTTTTTTTTTAACCTCTTTGGCTAAGTTTTTCCTAACTATTCTATTTTATTCTTTGTATCTATTGTATATGGGATGATCCTCTTGATCCCCTTTTTTTTTGTGTGTGTGTGTGTAGTTCATTGTTACTGTTTTTGGGTTGTTGATTTGGTATCCTGTAATTTTATTGTATTTGCTTATTAGTACTAACAGATTTTGGTGGAATCTATAGAATTTTTTACATCTAAGATCATGTCTTGTGCAAACAGTGACAATTTCACTTCTTCCTTTCCTATTTGTATTCATTTTAGTTTTTTTTTTTTTTTTTGCCTAATTATCCCATCAAGGACTTCTAAGATATTGTTGGGTAAGAATGGTGAGAGTGGGGATCCTTGCTTTCTTCCATATCTTAGTGGAAAATTCTTCAACTTTCACTGTTGAGTGTATTGTTAGATGTATATTTTTACTAGTGTCGAAGCCCACATAGGGACTTCTCATATATGACTTTTATCATATTGAAGTACATTACTCATATGCCTAATTTCATTTGATTTTTTTTAAATAATGAAAGGAAGTTGAATTTTTTCCAATGCTTTAAAAAATTTATTTATTTAATTCATTCCAGCCTATATAGGTTAGCCACATCATGGAATTAACAAATGTTTGTCAACAAATGAATGGGTAAAGAAAATGTGGTATATATACACAATGGAATAATATTTAGTCTTAAAAATGAAGAAAATTCTGATATTTGTGACATGGATAAAATTGGAGAACCTATGTGAAATGAAGTAGTTCAGGCACTGAAGTCAAATATCACATGTTCTCACTGATATGTGCCATTTTTTTTTAAATTGAACTCAGGAGTAGAGATTAAAATAGTGGCTACAAAGGCTGGGGTAAGGAAGGAATGAGGATATGTTATTCAAAGGGTACACACTCTCAAGTGGGAAAACCATGTCATTGTTGTTGTTGTTGTTGTTTCAGTCCTGTTACACAACATGATGAACATAGATAACAATAGAGTATTGTACATTTCCCAAGAGTAAATTTCACATGTTCTTAACAACAAAAAGATGTTAAGTATATAGGTGTATTAACTAGCTTGATACCACATTGCATTCATAAATCATAACATCACTTTGTATCCCACAAACTTATACAATTATAAATTGTCAACTTACAATAATTTTTAAAAAGCAAGCAAGCAAGCAGGGGTTGCAGGGAGGTAGAGAAGACACTCCACTGGGAAGGGGTGGGGCAGATGATACCCACTTCAGTGGTAGCCAGAGCTGAGCTGAGGACACAGTCTGTCACTGCGTCTGAGAGCTAGCAGTGCCTAGCTGCCAGCTTTAGTTAGCAGCTCAAATCCAAAATAGTTGATGGCCTGGAGGCTGGGAGTTTGGAAAGCAAAGGACCCAAAGTGGGAATGAGGCTTTGGGCAGAGAGCAGGAAGCTACATTCCAGCCCCTTCCTGGCTTGAGTTCAAAGCTAACCCTGCAAAGACTGTTTCATTTCCCCAGATTCCACATTTGTGAGGATTGGGGAGAGACTAGGGGGATAACTAACTAAACTCCTACTCTCCCCTGCTCTCCACATGCACAGATAAAAAGGAGTCTTTGTTCCTGACACCCCCACTTATATAGAATGAGCAGTGTCAGGGGCAGTGTTCCCCAACTTTATCTTCACACTGTAGGTGAACATTTTGGTGGGTCCAGCCTGACAAATTTGCTGAGAAAAGGGGTAAAATGTATCTATGTGTGAAAATAGCTCTGGACTGGTGTCAGGGTAATTGGTAGTAATCAAATTGACTCTGAAACCAGCTGGTCATATGAGCTTGGGCAAGTCATGTCACTTCCTCCCAATCTCAGTTTTCTTATTTGCAAATGGATAAAAAATAATAGGGCTTGATGATCTTCAGGTTATTTCTGGAGCTAACATTCAATTGATAAATTAAGTGGTCCTTATTTATAACTTAGGTTGCTGAATTTATTTGCTTTTTTAAGGGTTTTGTTTTTGGAAATGGGCATAATTTTCATAATTGGTGTCATATGGTAGAAACATTATATTAGAGTCAGCCAGATCTTGCATCAAATCCTGGCTTCACTACATATCTTTTGCCCATGAGTTACATATCTTTTGCCCATACTAGACTCTAAGTTGTCTCATCAGTGAAATTGGAATAATGTTGTCTACAGGCTCTAAATGAGAATTGAAGGTAATGCACAGGAAAAACACACCCTCAATAAATGAGGGTCATGATCATCATCAGATATTGTAAGCTGCTAGACCCTTGAGATTGTTCTAGGAAGAGAGTTTTGCTCACCTGCACCATTCTGGAAAAACATTGTGGGATACAAAATCCCTGAATAACAGAGACAGAACCAGAACCAGCTTTGGTGTAGATCAAATATTTTCCCCAAATTCTAAATTCCATGCAAGATGTTGCTGTAATCAATATCCTGAAAAGAAAGTCTTTTTCAAACAAATGTGAGAAAACTTTGGCTTCAATAGATCAGGAACAGTACTTTGCAGAATCATGCATAGGTTCTTATATAGCATGAATTTCCCAAGCTATATAGAGCACATGTTGTTTCTTAAACATTTTTGTCCAAGACACATTTCTCCTCCTTACAGAAATACCTCTCTAGGATCATTTATGAACTCTGAACACAGTTTCAGAAATAGTGTTGTACATTAAAATTCGTGGTTTACTGACCCATATGTTGGTGATAAGGAGACCCAGGTATATATAGATATAATATCAACAAGTATCCTGAAGCTTCAAGCCATCTTTCTCTTTCTTTTTCTAACCAACTTCTCATTCATAACCTACTGTAGTCTCAAGTTCTTCCATTCAGAGCCTTCTAGGCTTCCTCATAGAAAAGCATTGTTCTGTTTCCTGGTTTTCTCTTCTTGCTGCCCAGACCCCACAGTATCACTCCTCTCCTGCCCACCCCATTATGGAACTCTCTGCCATCAGGAGAGTGGGTGGCTGGTCACCCTGGGACAACTGGAAGGACTCACTGGATTCCTGCAGCCAGCCAGCCTGCCCTAACTTCAGCTGGCTGCTTTGCCTGTGGGCTTATATCAAGCTCATCAAATTAAGAATTTGTTACGTGATGCCTGTCAGAAATAAATGAGAAGAAGTGAGGAGCGGGGAGAGCTGATAGGGAGGCAAGTCAAAGGGCTGATTGTAGATAAATTTCCAATTTTTCATAAGACAGGGAACAAATGTTAAAATAAAAATTGAGGAAAAGAAGCCACGCCAAGTAGAACTGAGGCTGGTAGCAGCACTGGCTAAGGGGGGAGAGGGAGGAGGTGGGCGGATGTGGGAGGAGGGAGAACAAGAGACTTTGGTGCAAAGGGAGACTCCGTGGAGACTGGCTTTCAAGACACTCCAAAGGGAAGATGACAGCCTCTTCCATTCCCAGTGGCCACTATGCACCAATGCAGGGCAGTGAGGCAAAGCCCTCAAACTCTGGCATGTGCCATGCTTTCATGATGCTGTGCTTTGCCACTTTAAGCCTGATATCTCCTCTCATGGCTGGAGGAAGAGGCAGCAGGAGGTACTCCTGCTTCTCTTCTCCCTACTTTTGCCCATTGTCTTTGACCTCTGAGAAGTAAATAAATCCCAAGTTCAGGACATAAGTGGTACATGCGGCATTACCTAAAGCACTTTCATATTACCATTACACCAATGGGGCAAAAGAAATTATGATGTGTTTAAGCTTTGCAATACCCTGTAAGGTGGGTCTCTTTTCACATCTAAGAAAACTGAGAAGCATATAAACAGAGAGGGTGTCCTAAACAGCCGGAGCAAGGTAGAGTGAATTTCACATACCTTGCTCTTGCCCCATAAGTATGGTCATCATCACATAAAGAAGTTTCAGTCTGCAAATGGAAAGGTGATGCATGTGGTGGGTGAAAAATGCTTCTATACTTAGTTGGGCAGATAGGTTTGTTCAGTCCAGAATGCCTACTGAGAACAACTGAATGAATTAGGTAAGACAAATTACATCTTTTTAAAAAAAACTTCAAAGAGCTCCCTTCCTGCTACAGACTTACTAGACCCCAACTGTCCCTTACTAGAGGGTGTTTGCTGAGTCAGACAAATGTTAAACTTTTCTTGACAAGCCAAAAGGCCAGGAGAGGAGGAATTGATGCCCAAGAGGAATTCATGCTCCCTCTGGGTGAAGTGGGGAGGAAAAACCTCTTGTAATAAGTGGAGACCTCAGAAGGTGGCACTTATAAAATGAGGTGACTGTGAGTCCAACATCCCTTTCCAGAAATGGAATTATGATTTGAGTGCCCAGGGAACTAGATGTTCTTAAAGTGGTTCTAATAATAGTGAGTCCACAAATCCTCTTGCAGAAACAAACACAAATCATACCTGGAGGAAAGTACATTCATCCTAGCTTCCAAATTATTTCAGTTTTTAAAAAAATCAATGACCATGATACAGTAAAAGATAACTAGTACTACAAGAACACAAGATACTAAGAATGAGAACAGTAGAAAGTAGACAAGAAAAACAGACTCAAATATGTTACTAATGGAATTATAAAACATGAAATTAAAAACAGCTATTCTTAAAGAAATAAATCTTCATGGAAAATAAAATTATGAAGAGTAACGACCATATTTGAAGAAACACTCAAGATAGGACTTCTCTAAATAAATAAGTATGCATATTATATAAGAGTAAATATATAAAATGAATTTAAATGAAATAAATAAGCAGAATGTATACATTAATCTACATGTTTATCTAAGTTTGCATATGTATATAAAACTTAAGTAAAAAATTCCAATGGAAATGTGTAAAAGAAGGTGGGAAAGGCTCAGCAAATTTGAAGACTAATAAGACAAAAGCATCTAGTAATTAGAATAAAGAGACAAAGAGAGGATGTAAAGAATGAATAAACAACATCTACAGAGAAAGAAGGTCTACTGCACATCTATAAAGAAAGAGAAAAAAGTAGACAATATTGGAAGAGATCGTGACTGAGAATTCTCCAGAACCAATCAAAACCACAAATCTGCGGATTCAAGAATACCGACAAATCCCAAGAAAAATAAAAAGAAAATAAATGTATGTCTGGAGACAGCATAGAGAACTAGCAAAGTTTCAAAGCCAAAGGGGGGGGAAATCTTTAAAGCAACAGGGGCTGTTGGAGAAAGGTAGACAGGTAACCTTCATGGAAGCAAAGTTCAGATTGATGACTGACTTCTCAAAAAGAGAACTGAAAGTGAAAAAGTACTTGTGAATTGGGTAGAAAATAACTTCAAACTTAAAATTATCTGTCAGGAAAATACGCTTTAGGACTCAGGAGAAAGTAAGACATTTTCATTAAAACAAACAAACAACAACAACAACAAAAAACCTCCAAGAAATTCTCCTACCAGCAGGACTACACTAGAGGAAACCCTGAAAGAGATACTTTAAGTAGGCAGAAAATGATCCTAGATGTAGTTTGTAGTTTGTGGAGACATGAAGACCAGATCGTGTGATCAGTCTGTGATAAATAAGAATCGTAAAAAACAGTACCTTAAAATGTACTGTTCATAAGCATATGGCAACAGTGCCAATGAAGCTGGGATGGAGACCAGTTAGATTAAAATACTGTGGACATCATTGAACTCGCTGCGTTCTAGTACCTTCACCTTCGCCACTTCAATACTGGCTGTCACAATCAGGAGTAAATCCTGCTCTTTACTTCTCAGCCTGCTCCTCTATGGTATATTTAAAACGTTTATGGGAAAGAAGAGCTCGAAAGTGAAGAGGGGACTAAAAAAGGATGACCCTTAGGAACAGAAATTTCAAAACCTGACATGATAGACCATGTCTTGAGCCCCTTCCACTTGCAAGCAGCCCTTTTGGACTTCACATTCAAGGGAATAGCCTGATATTGTCCATTTCCTGCATGCATGAGGCTGCCCCTGCAGGTGAGCCCTATCTTTCTCCAGGCAGTCCCCTTTCCATCCAAGAAGGCACCCAAGAATGGGTGGTCATCATTTCTCTGAGGGCTAAGAGACACCTTCCTACCCTACCATACACACACACACTCACATGCACAACTCGTACACTCACTCATTCTTATGCCTGGTGGATTGCTATCACCCCCCCCCCACACACACACACACACAACTGACATTCTCACACCCACAATCACAACTCACCCACTCATGCTTACACACACAGCTCACAGCTCACATGCATTTGTTCTAAAAATCTCATACACACAACTCACATAGGAGAATACTCACACATACGCACAAACTGACAGGCACACATATTTTTTAGCCTTCAGCCCAGTTCTACCCCCAGCATGTAATTGCAATGGTGTCATCCTTCATAAAGACCACCCAAGAATATGATTGCTTTACTAATGCCAGTTCAGGGGGGCATCTCTGGAGAGAGTTTGGGGTGGAAAAACAAGGCCCAAATCAATTTAAGAGGTACAGTTGCATACATGGAACAGCAATGACACCGAGAGAGGGAGCATGCAGGATATTTTCCAGCAGCATGATAACTAGGCAGAGCCCCCAACACCCGCTGAACCTACATGGCAGGGGATGCTGCAGTGTTGGTATGGGAAACACCAGTGTCAGACACCCTCCTTTTCTGATCCCTGAAATAGATGACATTCCCCCTAAGAAAGAAGCTCTGGGCCACCAACCTCTCACGTGCATTGCCCACCCAGCTGAGGCAGAGATGCATACGAATGGTGTGATTGGCAGTGTAGCTGAGCCAGAGCCTGCATAGCAACAGCTTGGTGACTGACAAACGTTCTCCAACCCTGGCATCAGTGGGCACACTGAATTTACTGCAGTCAGCTGAACTTACTCTATTTGGACCTGATGCCTGGTGGATCACTGATTGCCACCAGCTTGATAGGATGGGCATTTCAGAGGTGGGGGCATGTGCAGACCTTAGTTTCTGAGGTTGTCTCACAAAAATGGCTTTGAAGAAAAATCATGAAATACTGCTGATTTTCATGGCACCACTGAAGGGACCTATGTCCCCAGCTAGACCAGGGGCCAGACTGGCACTACCCTCCCTCTGTAAAAGCACACAGAGGTAGTTTCCCTGCTCAGGAAGCCTGCTGGTACTCAGATGAAAGGCCATTTTAAATAACAGTCATGTATTAAAGCAAGGGGAAAAGAAAGGGAAAAAAAACCCTCAAGGGCTATAGCACTGCCACAGTTTTAAATTATAGTGTAGGAGGATAAAAATAAAAGAGAGAGAGAGAGAGGAAGACAGAGCAAGGGAAAAAAAATTGCCATTGTTTTATGAAGCAGATGGGAAAGTTCAGGGGATCAGAAAAAGACTATTATTATCTCAACTCTACAGTGACAAGCAGGAGAAGGATGCACGGTTTTTTCCCCATCTCTCCCTGAGCATGGGACACTGGTGGAATTTATTTTGAATGCAGTTTAAGGGCAGGAGTTCTGAGCAACCAGGGGTAGAATTAAAGATTCAGTAGGCGTGCTTATTTTGAGAGCACTTTCTCTTAATTTCTCCATTTTATCCTGTGTTTAGATGCTTTGAGCTGTGGCCATTTCCTGCCATTTCAGGCCCTCTCTAGAATCTGTGGAGAATCCCAAGATTTAAGAGCCAGAAATAAACATTTCTTAGGGGTTATTTTCTCTAAATTCCAGGTTAAGGGGTCAGTGGATAAAATTCAATGAGATAGCAAGTGTCAGCTAAATTTTCACATCCCATAAATTAAAGGTGCCAGAGAATAAAAAGAAAGGAGAGGGAGAAAGAGAGAGATCCAGAAGCAAAGAAAGCAAGGAAGGCACTAGAACTGTGCAGAGATTTAACTTCTTAGTCTTGGACCTAACAGACACTTATCCTTAAATCTAGGACCAATCCAAGATCCACCTGGCTTCTTTAAAACCTCGCTCATAATTGCTTCTAATAATCCTCTCCTTATGAATCTTCAGTTGCCTAAGTGCAAACCAAACAATTTTGCACATGAGGAGATGTCTATTTTATTTATTTATCCAATCAATGTACACGTACTGAAGAAAAAAAAAAGAGACATTCATTAAAGACAAGGGAACCAACAATTAGTGGGAATTTATGCTTAGCATCTTCCTAAGTTTTCTATTATGTATAGCTCCTTGATGATTTCTTACAGACTGCCTCTGATATTCCCATTTTAGAGATGAGAAAACTAAGGCCCAAGCAGGTTATATGATTCAGATGGAGCCACAAAGCACACATAAAGCAGTGAATGCAATGAAACCAAAATCCACCCAATCTCAATGCCCATATTTCTGGTCTCTGAGCAAAATATACATTTGAAGATGGAAGTTCTATTGTCCCTGCCCATACAAATTCTACTGTCTCTCCAGGAAACTGGTCATATGGATAGATGGCACACCATAGTATGCTGGGTGCTGGGACTAAGGTGCTTGTCAAATTCGTTGGCAAGTCAGGGGAAGAAGCTGTGGCTTTGGGAAGGAAATAGTTACCCAGGAAGTTTTCTGAGTAAAGAGAGTTTCAGGTAACTCAGGAAGGCTTTAGAATTAAGAATGAGGTTTGGGGAGTGGGAGGAGGAGGAATGGTATTGTCCGCAGAGAGAACAGCATTTGCAAAGTCATAAATATCTGGAGTCTGCAAAGAGAAATCTACAGAGCATTGTGATCAAGGCAGGGGATAAAGTTTGGGACAAGGCAGGGCAGCCAGGCCTTACAGGAAGGCTGGTGCATGATCTATGAATAGTGTTGGGTTTTGTTATCAAGGCATCTTTCGTCAATTAAGGTGAGTAGACATGCAATTGGTGTGGAAAAAGATGTACTCCATCCTAGGAGTATAGCTGTGCACGCTGAGAATATCTCTTAGTAACTTACTGGTCTGGGACCACTTTACCATCAAGGTGAAGATTCTTTCGATCTTTTTCCTCTCAATTCACTCTTTTCATCAGGTTTATTGAAATTATCTGAATATTATCCAAAGCAATTGAAAACCACAGAGAGGGAGTCACAAATGAGCATCTGGGGGAGAGTCAGAGGGATGAGGCCCCAAATTAGAATAATGGGGTTTCATTCTGTCTCCACCAGGAGTTCAGCTCTGTGACCTGAAAGTAGTCATTCAACCTATTGCTGTACTGTGCTCCTTGACCATTAAAAAAGGAAACTCATCATAGCTGTCTCACTAGGCTATTGTGAGATTCAACTGTAAATAGCCAAGGGTTGTAGAACCTTCTAATTTTCTATGTGTTATGGTGTAGCTGCAGACATAAAAAACACTTGCAAACACAAATACACACACACACACACACACACACACACACACACTCCCTGGACCAGCTAGCTGGGCTGGGAGGAGTCTCTGCCTGGGTGGGAGGTGTGGGTGGTCTCCTCTGCCTAAATCAGTACTTAAGCTATGGGGAAGAAAAGTTGGTGACTTCTAGAATTCTCCAGTAAGGCAGTTAGCTTCTCTCACAATTGCTAACAGGGCTTGGAGGGCTGTGGAAGGCTGTGGGCCTGAGGCAATGAAACTACACACCTTCTTCCTTTTTGCTTCTCATTCCCTTCTAGCCTGGGGCAGCTCTCACATCAAACCTTCCAAGAGGGGCACTTGGCCCCAGGGAAGGTAAGATCCCAAGTCAGCATCTGGGGTGCCTAAGTGCAACCAGAGTCCTTTCTGTGTTCTATGTCCCACCACTTCAGCTCCCTGAAGCACTCCTTGCATTATGTGGAGCAGTAAGGGGTATAGCCACGAAACTGACACAGTCTACAAATCCTAAGACATAGGAGATAAAGGATTCCAACAGGAAGAACTAGCTGTCTTTGCTGAGCACAGGTGATAGAATTAGCAGGAAGGATAAGAAGTTGGTGCTGGGAGGTGAGTAATGTCCACTGCTGGCCAGTTGCAGCAGGAAATATAACTTATTGGGATTGAGCCCCTATGCCACTCCCCCCCTACAGAGGTTCTGCAGGCAATCTGACTTAAATTCTCTCCTAATTGCTGTTGATCCCAGACTGTCTGTGACCTACAGCATCAAGTCCTGTCCCCACCATGCTATTTATGGGTCTAAAAAGACACTGCATAAAATTCTCAACTTGCTTTTTCTAATACTTTGCCTGACAACTCTCTACTCAACTAGTATTAGCTCTTCTGCAATCCACTCTCTCCTGGTCCCTGCATTACCTTGACCCTCCACTTGAGCTTCCTGTCCCCTTTCACCTCCTGTCTGGTTGCTTTCTATTGGCCCTGAGGTGCTTGTTCTCCATTATTCCTGACTCCTCTGCTGAGCTGCCTCTATAGCAGGTACCTCCTCCCACCACAACTCCTGGAGGTGGCCATGCAGCCTCCCAGCAAATGTCCCATCCACGCCCCAGCAAATCTCTGTCCTCTGCCAGGCATGAGAGGAGGAGCCAGGAACCTCTATGCCTAATCCAGCAGCCATTGCTTCAGTGCACTTAATATTCACGACAGATAGAACATTTCACGGCGAATTGGACGCACATTCAACTGGAAATGAAAATTTTATGACTGTTCTCACTCGGAGCTGCAGATTACACCAGCTGAGAAAACACGGGCGCAAACGTACAACCTGTGAACTGTAAAGTATATTAATAATGAAACCACAGCCTGGGAAATGAAGGCTTTATTCTGTTTATATTCTGCTCCATTAATAGAAGGCACTTCAGCTAGCTCCGCCCCATTAGCCAGCAATCTGTGCAGTGAACAGGCTGGACTGGGAGACTTGGGGCTGGGGTGTTGGGGGCTCCCTCTTGGCCTAGCACACTATAGCTGCAGAACCCCAGAGGTCACCAGCTTTCTCTCAGTGACAGCCATGCATCTGTGCACCTGACTGTGCATGTGGCTCCCTTATAGAGATAGGCTACTGTGATTTTAATCAAAGGAATCTGTGTCCTTTTAAAATAGCAAGGTTGAAAAGAAACAGAAACAGGAGAATCAATTAGAGACAACACCCAGGGATGGAGAAGTAAGGTTGAATCCAGTGTTCGTAGTTCTTAAAGTGAGGAGTTAGATCACCATCCCAATAATGCAGACTTAAAAATGCAGATTTCTAAACCCCCATCCCAGACCTTAAAAATTAAGATCTTGCATTATTTGACTTAATTGAGAAAGAATCTCAACTTCATCAAACTCTGGATGCAATAATGGCATAACTATCCCCAAGCTATCATTATTATCCAAAGGGCAATACAAATCTACAATCAGAGACACAATACCTACATTCCTCCAGTTGGGGTATACTGTCTGAGTCTGGGGCCAGGGTGACCACCCATAAGCAGGGACAGCTAGGGACAGAGTTGGGCTTGGGGCATGGGTGACACAGAATCCTTCCCTTCTGCTCCCAAGAACTGATTAGGCAGCTGCCTTTGGAGCACTTGGTGCAGGTGTGGCCTGGAGTCCTGAGCTCAGTGTGATAGAGGGCCCATCTCTCTCCCTGTCAGCCTGAGTCTGGGATGATTTACAGATCTGCAGTGTAATTAGTGACAACTGGAAAGAATTCAAGAATCTGATGAGCCCATCATGGGAACCCATGAGATTGGATGGCAGATGGCAGAGACAAAAATGAACCTAGGGAACCTTTGGTGAAGAAGGATATAAACTCTGGCAGTCTCTTGATTCTACATTGCCTGTCTCTCTTCTGGGCCTTGGAAGGCTCTGTGTTACCTGCAGAACCAAGGAATCTAGGTATCACCAAAGTGCATAACTCTCCTCTGCTCTACTGGGCATGAACCCCGCCTCCCTTCACTCCTCTTGACACCCCCGCCAGGGTTCATGGATCCATCAGAGTACTAGGATTGTCCACAAAGTTAGGTAGATGGTCAGTCCCGGCCAGTAGACAAAACACACTGTTCTGGGATATGTTTGAAGGTCATCTCATTGCATTTTCTGCTAACCATAGAATTCCAGCAAAAAACAGAAATTCAGTTCTGGGCCATATATCCACATTTTATTCAGCATTGATAATAATCCCATAAGATCATAAGGAAGCTGAGAAATTCCTATAGGGTAGTGATGTCAATGCATTACTCACATTGGCAATGTTGGCATAGGCAAACCTACTTGATTCCAGCTATATAAAAATATAGCACTTAAAATATGTATAGTACACAATATTTGATAATGATAATAAAGAACTGTATCACTGGTTTATGCATGTACTCTACCTTTTATCATTGTTTTAGACTGTACTCTTATATAAAAGTTCACAGTAAACAAGTACACTGCATTATGCTGGCAATAGTCTCATTTCTCTTGATGACACCAAGGGGCCAAGTATACTACCTATACTAGATAAGATTGTGTAGGTTACCTCTAGAGTGTTTACACAATGACAACCTCATAATAATGATGCAGTTCTCAAAACAGCACCATCCTTAAGTGATATGCCATCTCCCATTCCCTATCCCGGAGCTCCCATGATGGGCTAAGAGTTAAGGAAAACCCTCCACTTCTCTATTCTTCTTTGACTTTTTTTCTGTTTTTCTTTTTGTACTAGGGATTGAACCTAGGGATGCTTTACCCCTGAACTATATCACCAATCTTTTTTTAAATTTTTCTGAAGCACCTATTTATTTTTATTTTTTTAAAGTTATCTTCTGTTTTCTTTTATAATTTTAATTCGTTATATATGACAGCAGAATGCATTACAGTTAATATTACACATACAGAGCAATAATTTTCTTATCTCTGGTTTTATACAAAGTATAATCACACCATTCATGTCTTCATACATGTACTTAGGGTAATGATGTCCATCTCATTCCACTGTCTTTTCTACCCCCATGCCTCTTCTCTTCCCATCCCACCCCTTTTCCCTATCTAGAGTTCATCTAATCCTCCCATGCTCCACCCCCAACCCCACTATGAATCTCATCCTTATATCAGAGAAAACATTAGGCATTTGGTTTTCTGGGATTGGCTGACTTCACTTAGCATTATATTCTCCAACTCCATCCATTTACCTGCAAATGCCATGATTTTATTCTCTTTTAATGCTGAATAATATTCTATTTATTTTGAAATGGGGTCTCCCTAAGTAGTTGAGGCTGGTCTCCAAATTGTGATCCTAATGCTTCAGTCTCTTGAGGCACTGCACCACCATGCTGGCTCCCATTAGATTTTGATTATATCACTGGACTGTGAAAGATGAAGGATACATTTGCTGCAGAGTAATTCTGCTGTCCCAGGCCAGCCATGCAGAGAATTAATAAGTACAAGAATAGAGAAGGATGCACTGGAACACACAGCACAACGGATGCCACTCTGCACCTCTAATAATGCCAAATAGCCTGTGCTAGTTTGATAAGTACTTTTTGACTGACAAATTCAATTCTCTTTTAACCACACAAGGTTTGAACCCATGTTATCTGTGCACATAAGCCCTCTGAGACAATCTGGGGTCTGCTGGTTTCTTATCAAGCTCTTTCAGAAAGCCCCCTCTCTTCTAGACTTTAAAACCTGACCACAAGTTTGAGCGGTGACTTGTTGGCAAGGGCTGTCCTTTCACTTATGAAGAAATGGAAGCAGAGAGAAGGGAGGTGACAATGTGCACCAAATTAGAAGCTGCTGCAACCTTAAGTTGAATGAGCATTTTCACATTTAAGCTTAGAACTGTGCAGCTTCTCCTTAAAATTTCGGGGGCACTGATGGATTTTTCTGGAAACAGTCCCTGTGTCTGAAGTCAGACTGCCAGAAAACATCCCCTGGGTGTTTTCCAGCACAGCCGAGCTCCCTCTTCTACGCCTTTGCCACCCCAGTGCAAAATGCCACCGTTCATGCAAAGCACATCATGGAAGCTAAAAGGAGCCAGAGCAGGATTCCTGTAGCTGAAACAACCTGATGTTGACAGAATGGGGACGCATTTCCAAGCTCAAAATTCTATAATAATACCTCGAGGGAGTCATTGGCAAAGTTTGGCCAAAGTATAATTAGTTTGCACAGCTATTAGAGGCTGATAAAAGGTTTTAATTTGTGGAGTGATCTCACGAATCTCAGATATTCTGTAGCTGCTTTTGCTTTACTTTTAAATGGGGTGACTACTCGGGCTGTGGGCCATGTGAAGCCCACGTCAAACCAGCACAGACAGAGCCAGCCTGCTGGCATCTCAGAGTGGAGGAAGGAAAGTAGGGATTTCTTTGCTCTTTTGATAACTAGAATAAAGGAAAGGCAAGAGAGATGCCCATATGATGTCCTCTTCTTTCAGTGCTATTTTTTTCTTATGTTCTGCTCCCCTTTTTCACTAAGCAGAACCTTTTTGAAATATAACATTTGTCTTTACAAATTGAGAAACTTGGAGAATTTAATCTGGACCATCCTCTACTTGCATGGGAGCCAAAAAGAAACCACAGTCATTTTCCTCTATGTACTTTAATTGAATGGAGTTCTAATTAGAATAAGATATATCCTATCCTTGTATAATTTTATCAAAATGGATTCTACTGTCATGTAAAACTAGGAAGAACCAATAAAATTAAATTAAAAAAGAGCTTTTTTTCAACACAATTGTATGATCCAAAATGAAAAAAAAAAAAAGACATTTCCCTTGAGAGTGAATTTAAAAAAAAAAAAAAAAAAACAACGTATTAATGCAAAGAAAGGAAGCATGACTTTTACAGGGTGCCCAGGATCATGATGGTGCAACTGGTTGATCTGAGGCTAAGGACTAAGAAACCAGCTGACAGCTTCTGAATTCCACCCATTAGTGGAGAGACAAACAAATATGATAAAAGTAACCAAGGAGATGGTATCAAAACACCACAATCTATTGCGCTGCTGCAAAGTGCACTTGAACAAAGGCTGGAATTGCATCCGATAGCATAATACAGGTTTTACCCACAGCAATTTGCCTCTGAGGGAGAGAGGGAAAAAACACAGCATGCACATACTAAGACCATCACAACAAAGGCTAGTTTATATCTTTCTTCCAAATACTACTCCTTAACCAAAGATTCTACTATGCCTAGGGCATTGGGCTTGATGAATGTTGTAGAAATCAGGAAGCAGTGGTGCATCTGAGAACACTGATGGATATACAAGGCTTATGGAAAATGCATGCAAAGTAATTGTGCATTTCCATGATGGTTTTATGTAAGGCCCCAATGGTTGTCATTTGTATCACAGATATTTTGAGTATTGGGTGTAGGAAACAACACATTATCAGCTTCATTTTATAGAGATATAAATGACAGGTTATGGCAAGAGATCAAGACCCCTAGACAGAGGCAATTACCAAAAGGGTGATGTTTCTGTTTACAACTTTGTATTGCTCCAATTGTTTGCCCCTGCTGAACAGTTAAAATATCCCATTAGTTAATCTGACTTATGTAACATGACACCACACTGAATTGCATCATTAGGAGAGAGATGAGGACTAAATAATATTAAATTTAATGACATAGCACTAGGTCAAACACATGGTAACTATTCAATAAAAATGGCTAAATTGGCATCAGAACAGTAGCCATATGGCTGGTTATCAACCAGATAAGATATGTGTGCATGTACCAAAAGCAAAGCATATTACATATAAATAATACAAACAGAAATATACAAATATAAATAAATGGGTATATTTATTTCTTGGTTGAAGTTACCATAAGGAAAATACCTGAATAAACTTAATAGAACTATTATTGGCTCCTCTATCTCTAGTATTTCTGATTAACAGTTTAAATTCACCATTAACCATTTATTGGTGATATGTCTCATTGTTCAGAGGTTTTTCTTCTATCATTTAATTTTATCGAAGTATATCTCAAGTTTGTATGAGATTTCCTGCAGCAGCATTGTATTCTACTTCTGCTTGCTTGAACAAGGCCAGTGACAAAACATTTTCAACAGGATGGTATTTTTCTCTTAAAAATGAGTAGAGAGTGGACAATGACTCTATAAAGCTAAGCAGAGGTTCTATCTATGCTTGAAACAAAACAGTTCTTCATTGAAGAAAACAATAATATTCTTGAGATGAAATAGTTAATTAGTATTGTCAAATTTGAAATTGGAACCCTCAGACAAAGATCTGGAGTTGCAGTTTTATTGAAGACCGCCCCCTGCAAGAATCCTATTATAATCACCATTTCAAAATTATGCCCTTAGATCACCACTTGATTTCACTTTTCCTTTTATTGATGCTTCAAGAAAAAGAATTATAGATAATCTCCACAAAGAATTGCTTGCAGGTTTGAAGGAAGAAGGGAATATCTAGTATATACCAAATGGTATATTCAAATTGTATCCAATAAATTATTTACGTGCTTAAGTCTCCTGTTAAATTATGAAATCCCCTGAAGAGGGAATCATGCCTCATTCATCTTTACTTTTCCAATCTATTTATTTTTCCAGATTCAACAGAACTTGTTAAATACTATGTAAATGTTTGTAGATGAATGGAGGTACCCATGGATGGATGGACGGATGATGGGCAGATGTAGATGGACTAACAGACAAATGAATCAGGAAATGCATAATGTTCCCAACCACAAAAATTTTTATCCAAATACTCAGGGAATAGTTTGGTAGACAATAGGAATTTAATTAGTGGTGTTCTTATTCTTTAATTATAATTAAACTGTAAAAGGAAAATCATTGTTGTTATTCTAATGCTATAAAGAATGAGACACATACAGGCATGAACACATACATTACACTTCATATGTATACCCTGAGATAAAAATAATAACAAGTTTTCAAGATAGATACATAAAAAGCCTTGGTAGGGAAGATGTGTAGTGAAAAATTCCAAATTTATACTGTCTGCCAGTTTCTCTGTTCTTGAGTTTATCTATTATATCATAACCCCCCTCCCCCGTGTGTGTGTGTGTGTGTGTGTGTGTGTGTCTCAATTTCTCTAAGAAAGAATGTAGTAGTAGTGTTTAGAAGATTGGTAGGAGAGTAAACCAAAACTGGCTTTGAGAATCATGGCACCTCCACTCTAGCTCTTACAGAAGGAAGTCTAGGGTTCTCTAGAGAATCGTTTTGTTCATTTCAACACTGATAACCTGGGCTGGATATATCAAGTGATTGCATAAGTTTCCAATTATTTAGGATGTATAGAGAGAAAGCTTGTGAGATAAGCAAATGTGTGATTTTGAGAAACAATACAAGTGACATAGAAAAACATATATTTTTCTTTAAGGAAGGAGATTAGATTGAGTTCCAAGAGTCCAAAGTTGTATTCAAGCCCTTTTAATTTTTTCTTGATTGATAATAGAGAAGTAATTTCCCAAGACACTTCTGGCAGTGACCCCCAGCCTAAAAACTGAAGGCATCATTTATGGCAGTGTCCATGATCTCTATTGTACTTAAGACATTCTGAGAAGTTTTCATACTTCATTCATTCCAGGACCTGCAATAAGTAGCCAGTGTTTGATGGAGCAAAAGCAACACATTTCTGTTTATCCACCTTGGAAACTGGGACTGTCGCTGTTTTGATCCCCAGTAGTAAATCAAACCAGAGTAGACATTTGTTAGAAAGACAACTCTCCTTCTACTAAAATTGGTAGTGGTCCCTTTCTCAGTGGTCAGTCTGTGAACCTATAGCATCAACCTATGAACCTGTCCCCCTGGAGCCTGTTAGAGATGCAGACTTTCCAGTCCCACCCAAGACCTGCTGAATCTGCATTTTTACAAGGTTCCCAGGTGATGTATATGCACCTTCAGAGCTTGAGAAGGAGGATGTGGGTGACAAAGGAGGCTTCCTGCAGAATCATCTTTCATCTGCTCCTTGGATTCCCTTGTATGTTTCCAGCTGTATTTCATCTAAGGCCATGAGCTTTGAGCCCACACATAGATTCCTGTGCACCCTGCAAATAGGGAAAGCTATTTCTTTGACTCTCATATCCTTCATGCCAAAAGATAATCTCATTGTTTAGCTGTATCTTGCTTCTCCTAATTTGTCTGTTGTGGGTTTCTGTTGTTACTTTGAAGATGCCAAATAGAAGAGAATAGTTGAAAGGGATTAGAAAATGTTTTCTCTGGTGCACAACTCCTGAGTTGTGAAAGAGAGATACAAAGGTTACATCTAAATCTTCACATCAACTTTGCATCTTCTCAGGCATTTTGTACCAAAGGAATAGAGGATGCTTTGCTGTCTGCTCCTTCTTTCTGAGGTCTACCACTCCAATGCAGTCATCCCTCCTTTTCCATACACACCCGTGGACATGGACTTGCTCACTGTTGTCCTTCTTCTCTCCTCTCAACCAGGACTCTCAACACCTACTCCAAGAATGTCTCTCTTCCTCACTGATTAAGTGCACATCAAAAATAATGGCAAATTTACAGGTTAAGATTGATTTAGTGGAGTGCACTGCAGCCAAATTAATGCTGGCCATAATGTAGTTTACCTCATTAAACAATGCACACCAAGATCCTGTCTGCTGTAAAGCAATTGGTCTCTGAAGCCCAGTATTCATCTTCCAGGGTTGCTGGGAGATAATAAATGGGTAATATTCCAGTGATAATGGTAATGGAGTCATGGCTCAGAGCTAATATTATGGCAAAGTAGTAATTATTTCAACAGTAAACAAGGGGATGGTTGAGCTGCCGACAGAATTCAAGCCTGTTGAAATGGTTGAGTTAATTTTCTTGGAACTGGACCGAGAGAGTAGAATGAAGTTTTCCTCCACTGCCCGAGTGCTCCAATCTCCCTCTGTCCTCTGATATCCTCTGGCTATGGAGACACAGATAGTTCCAAGCTTCTACTTGTCCTGCTTTCGATTGATAGGAAATGACAGGGATGGTGGCTTCAGATCTTTCTCCACCAATTCTGGAAATAATGAATGGCATTTGATCTATTTTTTTTCTCATGCCCAGAGAAGCCCTCAGCCCAGGATGCTGAGATTAAGAAGGACTTCATGAGGGTGTGAGAATATTGACACATAAGCTAGACAACTAGGGATCTTTATATGATGGGCCTCTCCAAATTTTTACAAGTTCTCTGACCCAAAGGCAGAGACAGCAATGAACTTATTCCCAGGACAAAGCTTTAGTGTGTTGTCATTCTACAGGGCACATGAAAGCTAATTCTGGGCTACCACAAGTTACTGAGATCTAAAGGGAATATTTTGGGATCACATCATAAACTCTGGGCACTGGAAAGTCCGTAGGTAATGAAGGCCAGTAGGTCTAAGGCCAGTAGGTCTACCTCATCTGAGGAAGAAAGTAATAAGAGAAGTGGAGACCAAAGTAAGAAGCCAAAGGGCAATATATATGTGAGCATTTTGTCATTTTGTAATGTGCTATGCCTGTGTTCTAGTTATTTATTGCTAATTAATAAACTGCCCAAAAACAGAGGCCCACCATAATAGCCATATTTCTTTGTTCATAAATGTAGAATTGACTAGGCTCAACCCGGCAGATCTCACCTGGTTTTGCATGAAGTTGCAAGTCAGATCATGATGGGGCTGCGGTTATTGTTAATGCTTCCTCTCACACAGAGGACAACAACTGGGCATGGGGATCTGGGCCCTTGGCCTTTGTCCCTCATATGGGTCTCTCTATGTGGTCCCTCCATATGAGCCTCTGCATCACTAAATTTCCTATCATGTGTCCAAAACCACCCAGTGAGTGGAAGAAGTCAACAGAAGCTGCATGACTTTTTGTCACCTACCTTGGACATCACATACCCTGGCTATTACCACATTCCATTTATTATAAGGCAATCATTAAAGCCAGCCCATAGTTTATTAAAGAGGATCAGACTGTAGGAAATGGGAGGAGTGTCAAAAAATTCTTGCTCATTTTAACACTAGCACAGCCTGATGACCAAGTGTGACTTGTTCTCTGCCTTTCCATAGCAGCACCATGGTTTCACTGTCCCCAATGTCAATTCAAATTCTCTTCTCTGTTCTGTCCATCCCTAAATTGATTCAAGCAGAGTTAAGTCTTCCCATTACTTCATCATAATAACACAAGTAATCAACATTGCTGTTGATAATTAAATGCTCCTTTATGTCTATAGCTGATGTAGAATAATTATACAGTCCTGCTTTTAGAGATATATATTATCCCCATTTTACAAATAAAGAAACTGCATGACAAATGCTAAGCAGAAACCCTAAGCTGTTTGATTCCACAGCTCTTTCTACTGTGCTGTTTTTCTCATAAATAAAATTAGTTCCTATAGACACCATAAGGACTACTGAAAAATAGCTACAACAGTTATTACTATGTGACTTTGGCTTCGAAGTTTTTATCTGTAAAATGGAGATTATAATGGTACTTACCTCATTATGAAGATTAAATGTGATCATAGAGTAGAGCACTTTGCAAAGAGTTGGCAGAGAATAAATCCTCAAGAAAAGTTAGCTAATGGTGCTTTTTAATAACTTCAATGAGAACAAAATCACTTTCCAAGCATAGGTTTTATTTTGTAAACAGCCATTTGGATTAAAGACTCGTGAATTACATGAGAGTGATAAAATTATATTATGTATATGTCAAAAACTTTGATGGCTGTTTTTTTTTTTTTTAAGCTAGCTCTAAGGCATTTCCATGAGATGTATTTCAGAGTTTCTCAGCAACTGTAGTATCAGTGACTACTGGATGTATTACTAAGTAGTTCTGATATTTGTCAAAAACACTATATTGCTCAAATAGACTACATATGCAAAGGTGCATATTCATTAGTTGCTAAGTTTCCCAGATAATTCAATTTTTTAAAAAACCCTAATTCTGGGATAATAAACAAGGCTGTAAAGAGTTTTGTGGAAGCATTTTGGAAAATTCATCCAAAAACTCTGTCAAATGTTGATTCCTCTAGTGGAGCAGACTCTGAGCCACATGTGGCTCATCACAATTTACTTTAGCTAATTGATAAAAGGGATTCTAACTAGGCACAAAAAAATTTAAGTGAAAATGTGTTAGGGTCTGTAAACAAGTCAAGATGGCGCCTGGCATTTTGCAGAGGGAGTGGTTTGTGAAGTAACGCCAGTGAGCCATTAAGTGTGGAGATTCCTTATTGGTTGACTGCTGTATCTAGTTTATGTTAATTAAGATAAGCTGTGTGGAATGTATATATATCCCTCTGGTCCTACAATAAACGGCTCCCACTCCTGCTGTATCAAGGTACACAAGCTGTTCGTCATCCCCCAGTTATTTTGCTGCAGCCGGACTACGGCAAAAATGGGAGTGGAAGGGTAAGAAAATATAGAAAAAGGACAGTTTCATTTGATAGTTTTTGTTTCCCATTTCAGTGCTACCAAACGTACTCAATTCTAAGCATCTGCTAATTCTAAAACATCACCATCTTTCAATGTAGTTTACAACTTAAGAGGAAGAACAATCTCGAAGTTAGGGATGCATGGTAACTAAACACAAACATGGAGGCACAGCACACCCACAATTGATAGTCATGTCCCCATGGGTGTTGGTGAACATACTCTGCTTCCTGTTCAGGCATCATAGGAGACGTCAGTGTTTCTCTTCTTCCCAGAGGGTTGGAATTTGAGTCTTACAGTGTTTGAGGAAGATGGTAGCAGGGATGACTACTTTTATATGGGAAAATTCAGTGGGTTGACTTTACAATCCAAACTTTGATCCAGTGATTCTTCCATCAACCACAACTGGGACTACTGTGGCTCTGTCTTCTGCTAAGACACAGCCTTAAGATGATATGGAGCTGAGTAGTAGAACATACCTGTAATCCCAGCAGCTGGGGAGGTTGAGACAGGAGGATCAAGAGTTCAAAGCCTGCCTCGGCTATGGTGAGGCACTAAGCAACTCATTGAGACCCCGTCTCTAAATAAAATAAAGTTAGAATTATCCTAGAATATAATATGTTTTCTGGTAGTTGACTAACACATTAGACTTCCTTAATTCAATGTCTAGTCTGTTCCAAGCCTATCTTATAGGAATTTAAAATGGAAAAAAATATTTCTATATTTCTAAAGGTTAAGTTTATGACTATAAGCTTGTTGTAAACATATTATACATTTTGAAACAGAAAATCTATGAAGAAGCATATAAATGGCATCTGTACTTCCAACAGTTAGCAATAACTACTAATTAATTTTTTATGCAAAAATTGAAACTCATTTTTAAAAGTGAGTGACAAGATTTCAAAGTCTATCTGAATAGAAAAGAAATTTTTATGACAGAACTATCCTTTTTCTCTAGCTGGCCAAATGATTATTATTATAATGTATAAAGTATTTTTGAAGCTGTGAAATCATAATGATGGGATTCTGAAAGACTATTCATCTAGGAGATACCTGAGGAATTTTTAAAAATTGTTCTCAATTAGGCAGAGCTCATTTGGCAAAGATCTTTCAGTAAACTTGAGGCCTGCCACCTCTGCTTCACAAATAAACTTTGGGCTACAGGTGTATTTCAGACAGAAACAGGGAGGAGGATGGAAAAAGTAAGGTAGGTGCTAGTAATGGTTTAACACAGGTTTGCAACCATAAGAGGTAAAGAGACTATAATTCTACGTTTTGGTGCAGATGAATGCAAATATGTTCCTCTAAGAAAGTGGTGCCTACTTTGAAGGCTACAGTGAAGCCAGGATCAGATGCAGTACCATGACATGCCTTATGACACAGAGCACCAAAACGTAAACAGCATCAACCATTGTAACCTTGGCTAAGGTTTATGTGGGGGTCTCTATAGTTCACATACTAGAATTTCTTTCTTTGTAGTTTTATGTTTTACTTTACGCTATTTTTACTGACATTATAATTGTACATATTTTTTATTCTTTTTTTATTATTAGTTGTTAAAAACATTACAAAGCTCTTGACATATCATATTTCATACATTTGATTCAAGCAGATTATGAACTCCCATTTTTACCCCGTATACATATTGCAGATTCACATCGGTTTCACATCCACTTTTTTACATACTGCCATACTAGTGTCTGTTGTATTCTGCTGCCCTTCCTATCCTCTACTATCCCCCCCTGCCCTCCCCTCCCCTCTCCTCCCATCTTATCTCTGTACCCCATCCACTGTAATTCCTCCATGTGAAAGTGTTAGAAGGCAGGGCCTAGTGGGAGGTCTCTGGGTCATGAGGAAGGAGCTCTCATGAATATATCGATGCTTTTCTTGGAAAGGGAGTTTAGTTATCACAAAAGCCAGTTGTTTATAAGTGAGTTCAGTTTCCTAGGCTGTCTCTTGCTTCTGGAATCTCCTGCTACGTGATCTCTCCCACCTTTCCATCAATGCTTTGAAGCCACAGGAAACTCTCACTAGACACAGCTGCCTAAACTTGAAATCCCCTGCTTCTAGAGCCAGACACCAAATAACTTCTTACTTTGATAAATTACTCAGTCTCAACTGGTCTTTTACAGAAAGAGACCACAAATGAAGACAACATACAAATATACTTTCTCATGGGTAGAATCAACAACAGACCAATTGAGCAGATTCTAAGCTGACAAGATCAAAGACCATTGTGAGCAGTGGGTTTGAATTTATGCACAGACAAGTGTACCAAAAAAAAAAAAAAAGCATGTAGAGTATAGACTAGTATGAAAATCAAGGCACCACATCCCTTCTGGTAGTCAGGGAACAACCCTTGGGAATGGCATGGAGCCACTGCTACAAAAACACAGAAGTGGGCATGGGTTTGAATTTATTGAAGAATTACCATGATTATAACTTCCCAGAGTGATGAGAAAGAGGACTAAGAAAGGCAATTTGGATAAAAATTCACAACTTTAATAACACCTATAAGGACTATTAGGAGTCAGTCTTAAGGGTTTTCTAACTTCTTTGAAGGACCATATGATAAACACTGTAGGATTTCAGACTTACATTATAAGATGAAATCCACAAATGAATGCTGCTGAGTTCTATTATTACTGAACTTATGAACAATAATAGTCAAGTTTCAAATAATTCTCACAGATCATGAAATATTATTATGCCTTAATTATTTTCCACTGTTTAAAAATATAAAATTTGTTCTTAGTTCACAGGCTGTTTAAGCAAGCTAGCCAATCATATTTGACCCACCTGCATTAGTTAGCCAACCCCTAGTGTCGTGAGATAAGGCAACCAGAGTCAGCTCAGGCTTTGAGATACTTGAATGCTTTGGAGATCAAAGCTCCTGACAAGATTATAAAACTGGTACCAAACCAAATGTTCCTTTTGCCCTGTGATTTCCCTTTTGATTTCTGTACTGCACAACTGTGTCCTAGTGTTCTGATCTTTTTAAACGAGTTCCAGATTCAACTCGCCTCACTTACTTGGACGACATCCTATGTAGCATTTGTGAAATGCTTAGGTGAACTTTCAAATTAATTGCACTGTGTAAATAAATGTAAGACTTAACAAAAGATAATGAGAACAAATGATAATTGCAGTTGTTATAACAACGGTCATAAACACTGGTTACATTATTTGCTTTTTGAGTTTGTGTTGCAAAAATGCAAAAACATCTTTGTCTTGGAAGATTGCTTTAAAGTGGGATCACATCTCTCCTATCTCCCACTGCGACTTTCTTGGCACTGCCCCAGAGGATATGCATGATTAATAGAGAACTTTTAATAAAGGACAATGTGCATAATGTCTTCGTGTTTACAAAGTACCTGCAATGTATTGTTGCTAATCTTCATATTTTGATCCTATTTTACAGATGAGGTAACAGAGGTTCAGAGAAGTTAATTGGTTTGTTGAGGGTCACCCACTTAGTAATTGGCCAAGCAAAGGGTCAAACCACACATTCTGACCAAAGCACTCTTCACGTTCCTGGACTCCCTGCCTGCTCTTTGAACATCCAGTGTGAGCTGGGATGTTAGGTTAAAGGCTTTCTTTTCCCAAGTGTAGACCACAGAGGAGCAAGCAGCATTAATGACTTGTAAGTGACTTGTCTCTCAGTTGTTCCACCAACGTGCCTTGGTCTGTGTTTCATTAATGAATACCAGCTGATCAGTTCTCAGCACACTTTTTACTTTCTTTTCTCCTTTTCTTATTTCCCCCTAATGTTTCCCAACATGGAGTATATCATCAGATGGTGAAATAACTTACATTCCCCCCTCCGAGAACTTGGCAAGCACCTCCTAGCTTTTATTCGCACAGTGGGAAGTTTATAGTCAATATGAATTGTAATAGCTCTAAAGGGCTGAATTCTGAGCACTCTCCAGCTGTAGAAGTCTCTGAGGCGAGACACGGGTAGAGCGACAACAACTCAACGTGAAGTTTTTAATTCCCTTTTGTATCTAACATGGATCTTGAAGTGGCGCTGCTGTGAACCTTGTTTTGCCTTCTAGTCACTCAGCAGTCATGCAGCCCAGGGAGGGTGGCCAGCAGGCCTTCTCCCACTGGGCTGCCCTATCAATTAGCTAGGCGTAGAAGACAGTTTTCACTTGAAAAGGCACATGGAAACATCCCCAGTGCCCTAGTTCAAGTATCAGATGTGGACAGCAGCTTGATATTGTCAAGGCCTGAGGAAAGAATCCACCTTATTCCAAACTACTGGGTTTTTTGTTTGATTTTTTTTTTCCCTTTTGAGTGGGAGTGGGGAGGTTCTCTCTCAGGCTTTACATCTTGGCAAATTTCATTCCCGCTTATAGATAAATACAATTAATGTAAAATATTTAGAATGGTGCTTACCAGAAATAACAAGACCATGCCTTATCTCAGTTCGGGACCATGCACTCCAGATAAAATGCCTTTTATAGTAGAAATAAGAATGGGTTTAATGGGCTTGTTTATTAAAACCTAGATCAAGTATTACTTTCAGATTAAATTTCAGTCACTTTCTGAAACCTTCATTAAGTTTCTATTTCTTTCCAAATCAGAAGCTGCTAGTTGTGAAACTATTTGTTTTTTACCAGTACAAAAAGTGTCCTCAAGAAGATAACAATCATGTACTATCCACAGTCAAGGTTCCAGTACTCATTGGAAGACTGGGAAGCAGCTGAGTTAAACCATAGGAGAACCTGAGACTCTGGGAAAGGCTATAGAATGGATGTGGCAGACTTCATACCAAGAGGTGATTTCATAAAAGCTAAATTTTGTTTGATGAATTGGTGTTTTGTGTAAAGACCTTGGGGTCAGAAATTCACATCTTAGCTCTTCCCTTAAAACACTTTATTCTTATAATACAAGCATAATAGTCATCCTTAAAATTTAAAGATGACTTGTCAAGGACAGGGATAGTTATGAATTCTACAGATCACTCTTCCTATCACATTTAATGTCACCACACTTGATGACATTAATTATTTATTTATTACCAGGCACAGGGCATGTATTATATGTCACCTCATGTAATCCCCTACAGCAAGCCCAGAATGTGTGTACAATCATGGTCCTCACTTTATGAATTAGATAACTGAGGCTCAGGGCAGGTGGCAAAATATTCAACATGACACTGCTTAGAAACATGTGTGATTGGACTTCTGGTCTTGAAGTTCACCACATTATGCATCTGATTCAGCTCTAGGCTCCATCCATGCCCATGAAAGATAGCATGCCAACATCTACAGCCTGACCGACCCAGGAGGCTGGGGTTCAATTGCCAGGTCTACTTCTTACTCTCTGATGAACATCAGGAAATTATTTAAAATAATTCTGTGCCCATTTTTCCTCATTTATCAAGTATGGATAATAACAGGTCTACCTCATAGGGCCGTTCTAAAGATTAAACGTGCTGATACAGGAAAAGCACTGGCATATAATAACACGATAAGTCCTTGAACTGTTGCTTTTTATCATCTTTATTTACTTGACTGTCATCTCCCACTTAGAGCACGTCCCCTCCCTTCTTCTTGTACTAAATGAGAAGATCCATCAGTTATTAGGCCTGAGCTTCCTCTGCCTTAAAAGATGTGCTTTCTTAGAGGCCAGCGTCTGAGTAACTCGTTGGTATTTAATTATCATTTTCTAAGAACCAGATTGGAGACAAATCTGAAATTAAGTTTCTGCTGGGATTTCCCTACACATGCTACTTGCTCAAAGTAGCACAGAGACTGTGAATACTGTTGGAATGGAAATGTAGGCTACTGTTCTTCTGTACAGCAATATAGATGAAAGTAGCTACATTAATAGAATTTTGTGGCATAGAATAAAGAGGGAGAAAAAAAGCCTATTCAAATGACACGCCAAGACTTTCCATTTATTCCTTCTATCATTGATAGAGTTGACTTCTGGCAACCATTCACTTTAGAAGGCTTGGCCAAGCTCCCCGCAGAGCCAGACTTGGGCCATAGAATTTGACATAATATGTAGGAAATTAAAAAAAAAAAAAAGAACAGATTCTGAATCAATACACTATCATGAATTTCTCTCTAGTCTAAAAAGGGTTAGCAGCCAAATTTCTTCAGGAAGATATTGGCACTCTCATGTAATCCCCTACTTTGGTCTTCTCTGTAAAATAAAGTTAATACTAACATAATCATAATAACCATGTATGGTTGACAGGGGATCAAATGAAAATATTTTAAAACTTGAAAGTTGTGTAGAAATATAAATCTACCCATATTCTATCTAAAAAGATGATATAATTTGGCTATTGCACAGTAGCTTGATTTTGGTTTTGATAATTAAACAGGAGAAGTAATGGATTTAGAATCAAGTCTCTAGAATGAAGTTATCTGGTCACTTCATACTTGTGTATATCTTTGAGCAGATTATCTAAGTGATCTCTCTGTGTCCAGCTCCCTCATCTGCAAAAGAACAGTAACAATACCTGCATCATAAGACTGTCAAGAAAATTATAGAGATAACATATGTGCAATACTTAGAATATGGACAAGCTACAAAAAAATAGTAGATTGGCTGCTATTTCTCTAATTATAGCTACTCACATTTATAGGCCCAGAATCACTAGTTCCTAACCAAAGAATTCAGGCAAGCCAAATGATCACTGCTGTCCTCTTGATAACAATGAAGTCGAGCTCCTATCAAGAGGTCCTTATAGCCATGACAACATGTGCAACACCACTCTACTGAGGATGTCATTGCCATGACAACACCTGAATGACCCAGATCAAGAGGCCTAGGAAAGTGCTGCAGAGAAGAGAAAAGACATATCAACATTGAGGGATGTGACTCTTCAAGAGTAGAACAGGGACAGCACAGTGGGGATGCTTGGAAGTAAAGCCAAAGGAAACAAAATAAAAACAGTGTAGTCGGCTTTACTAAGTTGCTCTGAATTCTCAAGAGCAGTGGGTCCTGGGTAGGAAACAGAGATGCAGAGAGAGAAAGCCAACTCTTTCCCACTTCTTTTATATTGTACAATATGCCTATTAATCAAGGTATATTCTGTCTCCAAAGAAAGGAGTGTCTTTAAGGTAATGGGGACAGGAGAAGATGTCTGTTAGGACTTTGCAGAGTAACATTTTAGGTGGATGACCATAAACACCTTCAAGCTAGGATTAGGAGGATAAGGTGTAGTAGCAACATGATTTTCTTCCAGGTTGGTGAGCTCTCCCCATCTGTAGCCTTATTGTCTAAACACTGAAATTGGTTGTTTCATCCCCTTCTGACCTAGACTTAGTGGTCCTGAGTCAGCTGGCGTGTTTGCAGAATTCTCAGGGCATACACTTATGCAGAGCTGAAGTGTTCATTCCAGACTCCAATCTCTCCACTTAAATAGTGCTTGAGCTGTTCTTGTTCATATCGCTGGTACATTTGGTGGGGTCTCCCTTTCCACCTCCTTTGCACTTTCCTCTGGACAAGGAGATTTCACTTGGACAATCATTTCT
Organism: Marmota marmota marmota; assembly: GCF_001458135.2. Lineage (NCBI taxonomy): Eukaryota > Metazoa > Chordata > Mammalia > Rodentia > Sciuridae > Marmota > Marmota marmota. The sequence goes on along the minus strand of NW_026000243.1, from coordinate 9,027,471 downwards.
GGGCCCAAGTGGATGGCTTCCCAAGGCTAGCTTGGTTCCTGTTCTGGTTTTGAAGAAAGATGAATTTAGATATACGTGGTACAGGTGAGTAGCTCATCACAGAGGGTTAAACCTAGAGGATTTTGAGAACTACTTCCTTGTTCCATTGGAAGGCACTGAAGAATAAGCAGAAAACTTGCTATGACCCTATGCTTCTTCTCATGAATAATTTTACACTCCAACCAAAGTTCCCATAAGTGCTGTAACTATAGTCCCCAATGTCATTGAAGTTGACAGTAGATAGATAGTTTCACATCCACACAAAGTGCCTAGTGTCAGAGATAGTTTCATTAGCAACATGGCAAATATAGCTCCAATTTCCCATGGCACCTGAAACCAACCAAGAAATCTGGGGGGTGACTTGACTAAAGATCAGAATGTATCATTTACTCATAAAGAGGAAGCCAATCTTGGTTACTTTTTTAATAGGTGAATACAATCTCTTTATTTTTATGTGGTGCTGAGGATCAAACCCACTCCCTCACACCTGCTAGTTGAGCTCTCAACCTCTGAGCCACAACCCCAGCCCCTGATTGACTCCTATTTTGTCTGAAGAAGAAAGACAGATGAGAACCCAAAGCTATGTAATTATACATCAATAATAGTCAATGAAGTGTCCTGGGATGTCAGGCTACAGATTGGGTTTTAGAGAAAAAAATATCCTTCTTTCAATTCACATTCTCCTCCAACCACTGACCCCTTATCCTGCCATCACTTATAGCAAAACTTCTGAACAAAGATTATTACTCTCTAAAATTGTTCAGCCCATTATCTCTTTTTTAATTAATAATTAATTCACTGATTCTCACCAGAACCATTTTCACCAATGTCTCCTAACTGGATTTTACCAATTCCCAGTCTTCACCACCCTAGACTTCTAAGCACACTTGTGTTATTAATTATCCCTCCAGTTATGAAGAGTTCTCCTTCACTTGGCTTACAGATTTCTCATCACTTTCTCACAATTGTTTTTTATAGGTCCTTCTCTTTACCTGATACCAAATATTGGAAGGAATTCCACTGGGCTAAGATGCAGATCTCCTGCCTCCACTCTGTGGGTGGTGATACCAGTCTCTGTCTCTAAATACAGTCTGTATGTTGATGACTTCTACATTTATTTTTCTATTTCCTGTGCCCTTGTGTTACCAGCAACCTACTTGGCACTTCTACTTGTAAATCCAAAGCACTAAATTCCTTATTTCCTCCCTAAACCTGTTCTTTTAGAGTTCTTGATGGATAGATATAAACACTAGCTACCACTACTCCAGGCCAAAAATATGAGTCACTCTGATTCCTACCTCTTCTTCATAACCTCTGTCTAGTCACTCAATAAAAAGTTTTAGCTCTATTTTTAGAATATATTCCAAATTAAACATAGGGTTATTATCTTTGATTCTACCATTGAGTGAATACCATCAATTAAACTTATAAAAAATTAATTGTACAAATTTGTGGGGTACAGTGCCATAATTCTTTACATGTATATGATGTGTAATAATCAAATCAGGGCAGTTACCACTTCCATTTTGTTTTGCTTTGTTCTGTACCAGGGATTAAACTTAGGGGCACTTAGCCACTGAGGCACATCTTCAGCCCTTTTTTTTTGTATTTTATTTAGAGACAGGGTCTCACTGAGTTGCTTAGGGCCTCATTGCTGAGGCTGTCTCTGAACTATGGATCCTCCTGCCTCAGCCTCCCAAGCCTCTGGGATTACGAGTGTGGGCCACCACACCTAGCCACCGTGGGCTGCTGCCTTTCTACCTCTTTCCCCTTCATATTTCTCTTCAATTAAAGTGATCTTTAATTTATTAACATTTATTAATTTCTTATTTTATTATTTATTTAGTTTATTTCTTGTTTATTTATTATTATTTGTATAATTTATTAAAACTTATTAAGTCTTTTCACTCTCTTGCTTGAAACTCACTAATGTTCTTCATTAGAACAAATTCCAAAGTTTTTAATGTGGCTTTCAAGGCACTAGGGGAGCTGACTCTCAGCTCTCTCACAAAGTCAACACTTGTCTCTGCATCAACATTCTCACTGTTCCTCCAGAGCACCCAGCATTCCCGACCCAACCACTGATACTCACAGGATCCTCTGTCTGGAAAATCCTCTTTCTTCATATCCTGTATCATCATGAAAGGCTCTAGGTCTATGCTCTGGCTTTCAACGTTCTTGTAACTAAAATACCACAGCCAATCATTCTTTACCCATTTCTGTTTTGTTTTTCTCAATAAGACTATCTCTGCCTGATATCCAGGTGCATATGTGTTTACTGAATGTTGCCTTTATTCCTACAATGCATCCTCACAGGGCCAAGGCTGTGTTCACCCCATGATCTGCAGTACCTAGATATACACTGTCATAAGTACTCAATAAATATCTGTTGATTAAAAGATGATTCATTGGGCTGGGGTTGTGGCTCAGTGGCAGAGCGCTTGCCTAGCATGTGTGAGACACTGGGATTGATTCTCAGCACCATGTATCAATAAATAAAATAAAGGCCCATTGACAACTAAATACACAAACACACACACACATATGATGACTCATTCTGCCTATTTATCATATCTCTGCTGTACTCTATCATTTTTGTTCAATTTAATAAATCTTCTTTTAAAAAATAAGCCTGGACTTTTTATCATTATTTTTGGAAAAAAGAGAGCTAACATGGATCAATATGTAGAAATAAATTAGACATCACTTGTTCTCCAATATCCTACCTATTGAAACATGGGAGAAATCTAGGTGGAGAGGACCTGCCATAGATAAGAGACTACAGCTAACATCAGTGAGGAACAGCATAATTGTCTTCCATTGGGCACTACTGGGACTAAATCCAACACTGCTCATCTCTCACTGCCAGAATGACCACCTGACACATAAGTTTCCCCTTCCCCACCATCATCAATACACTGCAGCCCCTTCATTCCCATAGTGCAGGAAGCTTTTTCCTCCTGACCAGCTTCTCACTCCTCCCACCTTCTACTCTTGCTCCCTGTGTCCTCTGGAACATTACTTCCTGAGCACAAGGCTCCCTCCAGACTGACCATTCCCTGAACTGCCATGATTAACTGAAATCCAGCTATTCCTTCTGGCTGTACTTCCTCTGGAGCTTTCTCAAGAAAGTGCTCAGTTGTTTGTTCTGGCATGCGAAAACAGGGGTTCTGGCCCTCCTCAACCCCAAGGATCACTTAGAGGCCTTCCTCCTTGCACTTTTCTCGATAGCCCTCATTCTTGGAAGCTCTGCTGCTAGCAGTATTGCTTCTGTATCTCCTTTTCTGGCCCCAGTGACTGATTTACTGACTTCCTTGTGATTCATTGAGGGCTTTGACACCTGGTTCACAGCCAGACTGATCACGACCTTTTGCATTACATGGGGTGACTGCAATGTTCCCTTTCATGATTTGTCAGAGACCTGCACTGTCAGCTACTTGGCCTCAACTTTCCATGGGCCTTCTCTGACTCAGCTATATGCTTTATCAATGGTCTGAACATCTCATTCTCTAGAACCTGATATCACTAGTTAAGGGGTTACAATTTCTGATTCAAACCTTTTGTCTTTCCAGCATGCAGTTCAGGAACTCAATCTATCGTACTATTTTGTGTTATCTACTCATTGGGTAGACAAACATTTATTGAATATCTATGCTTTGAAAGGCATCATGCTAAACATTGGCACACATGGAGGTAAGTATGAATAAACATTCTTCCTGTTCTCCTGAAGCTTAGAGAGAAGTGGGGGGCAGGCATTAAATAAATCCTCTGAAGCCATATAGCTTTCTTGATGATCTTTGAGCATGCCAGGTTTGTCTGATTCAGTGCTTTTGGTATTCAGAGTTAGCCTGGGTAGAAATACTCCTGCTGGAGCTACCCAAATGTCTCTTCCCGTGGTTTTTATGGCGTATCTTCTTGAATATTCCATCCCTTCCTACTCTCTTTAAGACTACACCCTCCCAACATATCCCAGATAATCTCTTTGTTGCTTATCCTCATTAACTGTTTTTGTGGTACTAAGGTTGACTTATCCATGGGTTATTTTCTGCCCCTACCAGTAGAATATAATTTCAGAGGCCAAGGGTATAGTGTGCTTTGTCTACTCATGTATCCAGTGTTTGGGAAAGTTTTATAGCACACAGTAGTTGCTCAATAAGAAATAGTTGGATCCATAAAATTAATCCATCAAAATTATTTCACCAAAGGGTTTTTCTGGGGTCAAAACCCATACCACCTTCTCTGCTTAATTCCTTTTCTGCACTGGTGTAATGATGCAATAAATAAATCAGCAAAAGAGAAAGCCATTTGTCTTTCTCTATCATGCAGATGACTGTCCAAAACTCTTCAACCACAGTGACCCCAGTGAGCCATTCCAAAAAGGGCAATACAGTGATGCAAAGGATTCAGGGAGGGACATAAGCCTCCTGACCCACAGGTCAATTAAACGAGAGTCCTGCATCTATTATGGAGAAGCCATAACATCCAAAGACATTGCTTTTAACTCTGTGTTAGAAGTGGATAGCAATTTGTTTAAGATGAAGGGAGGGGTAAGCATAGAAGAATCATTCGCTGTTAGAGAGGAGTTAGAGGCCAAGATTATCCTCCCAGGGAAGGAAGGGCTGCATCTCCTGAACTCCAGATTCCAAGGCAATGGACAGGTTGTGCTAAGCGATGCTATGTGGAGAACCAGAACAACCCAGCCAAAGAGACTGGAGACTCGACAGTAGAAGAACTCAATTAGCATTCTGCTCAATCCCTTCCAACTGTCCTTATTTTGGTGGGAAAAAGCATTTTACACTGCTAGGAAGATGAAGAATGCTGAACACCCACAAGGACACACAGGGAAACTTGAAAGGAGTTGGATAAGGAAAAACACACCCTGGAATCTAGTACTTTATTTACATATTTAAATCTAAAACAACCTAATAATGATCATAAAAGCAGAAGCACACTATTTTGTGAGTGAATGATAGTATTTAACCTGAGGAAACAAGAAGTCAAGTTAGAGAGTAGCTGCATCAATCCAGTGAGCCTGGGCCATCTAGGTGGAGAGGAAGGGATTGAGGGAATGTGAAACTAGCACAGGCAGACACAATTGGAGGAAGAGGTAGAGGACATGCCATGTCTCCATGCTGGGACTATATGCTTTGCTTAGAGTATTCATTCCATGATCTCCTGAGAGGAGCCCAAGGTCACAGAGGAAGATGAAGAACTGAGACTGACCAGGAAGACCCACCCGGAGTCCAGCGTAGACAAGTGTGGGGAAGGATTTCTGAAAGAATGCTATGAGAAAGTGGACAACCCAAGGAGCATAGGTCTGGGACAGGTAATGTGTTTGAAACCAGATAACAGACATGCCTCAGAGATCTAAAAGAAACATTGAGCCAGAAATCAAGCAGGAAAGCAATGCACATTAAGAATTTGCATTTTAGAGTCCAAAGACTTGGACTTGAATTTTGCCATGGTCATTTAATATTTGTGGACAAATTTCCCCTTCAATTCTCCATGTCTATAGCTCTAAAATAAAAATAATGCCTATTTATAAGGGAATTTTGGGGAATTAAGGGATGTATTTCATGTAAAGCAAGTGCCCAGCATATAGCACATACTATATGCAGCAGTGGTTCTCAAATGAATACCACATAGCGGTGATTCTCAAAGTTGAATATGCATCATCACACTTTTAAGGTTTGGATTAAGTAGGTCTGGGGCATGAACTAGGGGATGCTACTACTGGTAGTTAATGAACCACTCTTTGAGAACCATCCTATATAACACAGTGGTTAAGTGCATGTATCCTGGAGACAGACTGTGTGGAGTATTTCAACACTGCAACTTGGAGCTGTGTGACCTTGGCCTATTTTCCTGACCTCCCTAAGCCTCATTTAAATGAGAAAATGTAATAAGTTATCACTTTGGTAGAATAGGCTAATAATAAATCCTGTCTCACACTGTGATTGTGAAGAATAGATACTATTGTGCGTCAATGTTCAGAAGAGTGACTAGCACATTTTTAGTGCCTATGAACTGTTAGCTACTATTATTACTGAAAGTTAGAGACTCTAGCTGTTACTTAGACTCCAGGGGAAATGTATTCATCAGAGATCAAGACAAGATTCAGAATCCAGACTAGATATAGTCATTCCCCTTGATCTACAGGGGATACATTCTAAGACCCCCACAGGATGCCTGAAACCACAGATACCTCTGGATGCTAATCAGTATTAACCCCCCACAAACACAAACACACACTATGTTTTATCTGTACATACACACCTATAATAACACCTTAATGTTTAATTTATTATTTAGGTACAGTAAGAGATTAACAATGTCAATAACACATATAACACATATCATTACTAGGATCATGGGTTCACAACATTATTTTGAGAGAGAGAGAGAGAGAGAGAAGAAACCATACTCAAATAACTTGTTTTATGGTATATTGTTAAAATTGTTATGTGTTATTAACATTGCCTCTGTGCTCTCTCTCTTGTTTCTCTCAAAATATCTTGTTGTTAACTCATATTACTAGTAATGATGTGAGTTGATACAATGCCTATGTGATGGGGTGTAGTGAAGTGAATGATATAAGCATTATCATGTGGCATTTGATGATTATTGACCTTCTTACACACACACACACACACCACTGTGATGCCTCGAGAGCTGATCTGATAACCCAGATGTAACTATTAAATGTCTAACATGCAGAGAACATTTATGTGGATATGCTGGACACAGGGATGACTCATATCCTAGGTGGGATAGCGCAGGACAGTGAGATTTCATAACATTATTCAGAATGGCACACAATTTAAAATAACTGTTTCTAGGATGTTCCATTTAATATTTTTGGACCACAGTTGACTTCAGCTAACTGAACTTCAGAAAGGGAGAAAACTGATAACGGAGGATCATTGTACAAAGTCAGAACTATACACAAAATGTCTTAATGACAAGCACATATGCAATGAAACTATCCAGGCATGTTTGACAGTTCTTGGTGGATCCTAGACATGGAATGCCTGAGGTCTTGAGCTGATGTGTGGAGTGTAATGCCAAGCTTATTCTGATTGTGGTAGATAGCGAGAGGCCCTACTGGGATGCTTCTCATACCACCAGGATTACCACCTTTATGGCTGTTTGTTCAGGGATGGGGTCTACTGCCATGTAGGGCTACTATTTAACCAAACATTACATCTTGTGGAATCATAGCTTATTGCCATCTTTGGGGAAGATGATTCAATCTTCTTGCTTTTATGTGTTGTTTTTTTTTTTTCTCTCTCTTTCTCTTCTTTTTTTTTTTTTTTCCATCAAAACAGTTCTGCATAGTAACGGTCACCAAGCACCAGCATAAATAGCCCAAGACTCAGGAGAGCGTGAGGGAGTATGCTGTTAGCAATGTCTGAATTCAGCAGACATCTGATGCTACAACATTTTTCAAGGGTTTTGAAATAATTGGGTAAAACCACAAACAGTGTCTGTGGTATGCACTCCTGCCCTTGGTTTCTAGACTGAGGCTTGATTTCATATGTTCTCAATTCAGTCACATTGAACTCATTAATTTCTCCACTAGTCTTTTTATGATTTTCTCTTCTTTGAAGTAGGAAGTTGCACAGCTTTAAGATTGCTTTAAACCAGATTATAAATATTAAACTTACAAAAATCCTTATTGATACTGACAAATTTTATCCTGTGTCTATCTAGCTGTAATTTTACAGTTAAAGAAATGTATAGAGTTAAAAATTGATATATAAATGTCTCCCTCCAATTTTTCCTTTCCCACCTTCATCTGTGTGTTTAAATGATTTAATTAAAGAGTTCCTGGATCACTATTACCCACATTTGAGGTTGTACTACTATTTTTATTTTATCATAATAAACAGCTTTCTCCGTATAGGTTGGACCTCATGCCATATGCTCTATGCTGCTCTGAACAGGAGATCTGCCACTTTCTACAATGATGCAATTACTTTTTTCTCCAACTATCAATGACCACTGTAATGTCTTTTGTTATAGCAATTACTCAGTCCTCCTGGGATAGCTACTTGGGGTTCTCTGGGAATTTTAATCAAGCACCTATGTTAATTAGAAAGTGGTGGGGGTGAAAAGAGTGCTGATTAAGCACCTTTGAACATCTATTTGTTCTGGCAATTAACCATGTTGGGTGTTTGTAAAGATTCAACCTTTTCAGAGAAAAGCATCTAAATTTCCTGTCCTTCTGTTCTTATCTCATGAGTGAAGGCAAAGAGGAAGGGCTGGACAAGGTACAGAAGCTCACATTATGCAAGCACTTCACATTGCTGAACCAGTTCAATCCCCATCATATCCATATTGAGAACATGTTATTATCTATATTTCACAGAGGAAATTCCAGAGTCCAAGACTTGGCACCAGTAAAGGTCAGTGGCAAGAAACAGGGCCTTTTCTTATCAACTCCTTTGACTGGTTTAGAAACCATGAGATAGACAATCAATAGCTAAAAATAATGCAAAGAATTGAAGCTCCTGGATCTTACCAGTTACTCACTAAATTTAATTTGGTTTTAAATTATGAACCAGAAAGCCTATATCTATAGTACCAGATACTGACTGCCTCATTCACTTCCAGGGTCTGTGAACATCTGGTAGACAAGGTGCTGGGGTTAATATAAAATGGCACAAGGGCTTTCTCTGAATCCCATGTTCTCTTAGGCAACTGGGAGGACAGCTCACCTGTGCATAACAGCAAGGGATACCATAATTGGGAAAGTGTGCTAAATGCTCTGGGATCTCTAATAAAAGGGAAATTCAATGTGACTGAGGGAGACATCAGAGGTTACAAACTGGTAGCATCATCTTAAAACAGTGGAATTCTACCCAAAAGAAGTGGAAGAATGATGAAAGAAAACAAATGATGTGTGCTAACGGGAAGACACTCAGCTTTTGGGAACTGTCAGGCTGTTAGGGTGACAGTGGTGTGTAAAGCTAATGGGGATGGGACCAAATCTTGAAAACTCTAAGTACTGCACCAAGCAGCAATAATGAAAGTAACGAAGAAGCTCATCTTCAGAGAGAATGATCACTACCCTTGAAGGACGAGCCAGTACTAGTAGTAGTGGTTGGGAACTCAAATCCAGCTGGACCTATATTTGAAGCACAGCTCTTTCAGACAGATCTCCATCTTCTATTATAGTCATTATGGGTAATCAGACTTCAGAGAAGGGCCAGATACTCATAAGACACTCCTGAGACATTCCATGACACTCCAAGTAGCTCACAACTGCTCAGTGCTGAACAGGATGTAGAAGAACTCACAATATGGGTAATTCACACTTGCATTCAGGAAGCAGATATGCAAAGCAGATGCCCTGGGGGTTCCCCATACCCACCTCTGGTATGAAAGCTCATGGGGAAAACTCTCCTTCTTCTTACTACTCTGCTAGATTCAGATAGTAGAGCAGAAGACAGTCAGGTATCTAGCAGTTCTCAGCATATCCCCTGAGTGGGAATCCTATCCTATCGAAGTAGGAAAAAGACTAAAAATCCCAAGTCTTCCTTTCCCTCTCCCAATGCAGTTTCTCAGAAACTTGGGCTATTTTCTGGTTTTGTGGCAAAGCCATAACTGGAAACTTAATTTAATCACTGAATCCTTCTTTGGGTCACTGCAGAGAAGATTTACAGCCTATATTGATTAATGACAGGGAAACCCTACCAAAAATATATTCCAAAAGTTTTCCAGAATTGGCATAGATACATCCCTCATGGCTCTCTCTCTGGCCTCTCCTGCTGGGTGGGTGCCATTTGTGGGTAAGGTGATGACTTTAGCTCCATTTTGTCCTCTTTCCCTTCCACCCCCAGCTCCTCTCTGCTGGGGAAGTTTTGTTCATCTGCCATCCTAATGATCTCTGTGCCACATGGGGCCCCTGATGCTGGTGCTGACAGGCTGCTCATTAGTGCCAGGGTGCTGCAGTCAGCCGATGGCATGCCAGAGCTCTGTTCCTGACACTTTTTCACAGAGCTGTCACTGGAGTCATGGTGCCTGCCAGCTCTGGTCGAACTCAAGCTGTGATACCTCTAGTGCCAATTAGTGCTTCAATGTCCTGCGTGGCTGGGGAGAAGGCCTTGTCAGTGTGAACAAATAGGAAAATGGGTGGCCTTCAGTGATATAAGGGCAATAGGAAAGGGGAAAGACTAAAGGCTTAGGCAAGGGGAAATTCCCTGTCCAAGGGTCATTTTTCCCTTAACACCTTGGTGTTGACAACCAACTACCCACTGGGCTTCTTCAAGTACAGCAGGTGCATCAATTCAAGGGAGGAAAGAGATGTGGCTGCTTGGAACATATGTTGAGGTGGGAGTGCAAAGGGCATGAATAAGTATCCACTTCATGCTCTGGGAAGAGAAAGTTTTCCATTTAAATAAATTGATTTGGAGCCCAATGGACACATAGTTCTTCTCTAATCCTTCTTGAAGGGTCTTTATGTGACCTGAAGACAAACTTTTTAACTCTAATCCGCCTCTGTTTACACAGCAGGAGGGAGAGATGGGGGTAGGGAGAAACAAGAATGGGGATTAAAATAGTATTTTTTCTTCTACTAATTTGTTTTTTTTTTCTATTATTCACCCAAAAGCAGCAGCAAAATTTCACAAACATTTGAACTCAGTCTTCCTTTTAATATCCAAAATTTCATTAGGAAATGATTGGTTGGAAGCTATCAGAGGTTTAGGTAAAGGAGGGTATAAAAATTAAGCAACAGAAAGATCAGGTACCCTTCCCAGAAGTGACAGAGGAAGAGCATTTCTGAGAAATGCCCCTGAGGAAAGAGATGACAATAAGGCAGTGAGGAAAACAGAGAGACATTAAAAAAAACACAGCAGCGAAAACATTTGTGAACCTTTTCTACTCTTGCAAAAATGAACTTGAAATAGAGGCTCTCCTTTAAGCAGAAATTGAGTCCTGCCACAGCTGGTTCCCTTCTGAGGGATGCAGGAAGGGCTTCGAAAACCTGTGAAGATGAGGGGAAAAAAATGTCCTGGAGACTTGCCAGCAGAGAGTTTCAGCAGGAAACATACCAGGTCTCCATTGCAAATATCAAAGTGGAGGAAAATTCCTCAAGGATCAGAATCTTCACATGGGGAGAACAGGCATGACACTTTGGGGAATTGGAAAATATCATGGCTTATTGGCTGAATCAACATCTGTTTCCTCAATGCTTTGTAGGTGCCCAGCATCATGCTCGAATGTGAAAAATTCAAGATAAGTGACCCAGAGACCCTGATCTCAAGGAACTCATGAGACAGGATAATGCAAATGATTCAGGAATGAAGAATTCCCTGAAGAGCTCCTGGTGTTATTCCCAAGTCCCCATGTGTTAGTCAATTTTTTGCCACTGTGACTAAAATGCCTGACAGCAACAAGAGGAAGATAAGTTTACTTTGGGTTCATGGTGTCAGAGGTTTTATTCCATGGTCAGCCAACATCATTGCTCTAGACCTGAGATGAAGCAGAACATAACATTCCACCCCTGGCTCTCCTTGTGTCAATCACACAATGCAAAATGTATTCAGTTCATCTTCAAGAGTCCCTATAGTCTTAACAGTTCCACCATTGTCCAAGTCCAAAGTCTTCTCTGAAAATCAAGATAAACCCTTGGGTGTATGCCCCTGTATACATCTACAGCAAGTTACACATGCAATATACAATGACACAGACTGAACACCCAATTAATACTTTTTTATGAATGTCCTTTACGCAGCTTAAAAGAGGTTATGGAGGCCAATTATTTATTTATTTTTTTTTTGATGAGAAAAAGGTGAAGGTAACTGTACTGCAGAGAGAGTTCAATCAGGCCACTCAGTGATTCCTGATTCTAAATGTGTGAGATACCCCAGATTAGTGATTGGACTGACTCCTTCATCTGAGCTTCATCATGTGCTCCCAAGAATGTGACAATATAGGAATCTCAGGCTTTTCATAAGGCTTTTACAACCCCAAAGAAACCGGTGACAGAGTTTGAGGAATTATTTCTTATGAAGAGTGAGTTCCTGCATTGCATGTTTTAGAATACTTTGAAAAAGATCATATTTCTGTTTACTCAGAAAAGACTGAGAAGAGTAATGCAGTAGTAAGGGCACTCTAGTAGAGATATTAATCCTTGAGTTTAAGGGCTGTGCTAAAATACATTCACCCATTAAAGATAAAAGACAAAAGAACAGACTCCTGAATGAGAAATGCATCTAGAGGATTCAATGATTCCCCCAGAGTTCCTCAAGGCCAGGAGCCCCCTGCTAACTGACACTTACAGGAACTTGGACTTGGGGCCAATAAAACCCTACACAGATAGAGATGGCTCTTTCTTATGAGAACATGAGATGGGGGTTATTTCCCCTGAAAAGACCAAGACCCACACAGGTGCAAATAACATCTGCATTCCACAAAATAGATATTCTAGGTAAGACAGACATCTCTAAAAAGTTAGTGCACTTTTATCCTTGAACTCTAGGAGTGATAAGCCCATGATAGAAACAAAGACATGACAAATTCCAGAAATAACTACTTATTATAATCAACAGCATTTCAAGAGGTAGCTTGGGAGGCCCTATCCTCTTCTCCATGCTTTCTATGGACAACTGGTATTTTCTCCATCTGATGGAAAAGCCTAGGCGAGGCCTCTTGACCTCCTTTCCCACTGCCAAGATTCCCTACCTCAAATGCATGACCCACTACTGAAATAGTGGCTGACATTTCTGTATTCCTTTTTCCACACAAAAGGTGCTCAAAACTAGAGATACTTTATTCTAAAGAGATTATGACTTTTACAAGTAGCACCATATGAATTATGATGGATAAAACCATGATTTTTCAGGAATGTACAGAACAAACAGATCAGTCTTCAGGGAAAACATTCAATGAAGCCATCAGGGTTTTCCAATCAGATATTCATTCAAGAATTTAGTGTGTGTGTAAAAATGATCTTGACTGAACCACAATCTACCTTCACAAAATGAGACAAAAGATGACAGTAGCTCTCTGCCTTTGGAGCCTTGCTGAAGGTAAATATCCTTCTCTCCAAAGAACCCCATACTTGTCTTAATTTATTTAAAGTAAGCGCTATCTTGGAAATATTTAGTGATGAAAGATGAAGGCCTGACTGCTAAGGGTCTCCAGCTTCAGTTCAGATTTGGCAGCAGCCCAATGACATCTCTGATCTCTAAATAATCAGTCACAGGAAACACAGCGCCCTGGTGAGTTCTGAGGTGATTCGTTGTTGCTTGGCAAGTCTCATCATCCTGAATCTTGGATAGCTAATCTAGGATCAGTATCTGGACAAAGCTGTTCATCTAAATTACTCTAAGCTGCAGATAGATTCTGATCACTCAGTTCCTCTCCCCTTGATCCATCTTCTGTTTCCATAGTAGCTAAAACCTCAGTAAAATGGCAGCATCTGGCCCAGGCTCAGGTAAAAGTCCCCTGGGGAAGGAAATCTGCTAGATGTCTACAACAGGGGACAAAAAAAGACCCCAAGACAAAACAGCATGAATATCTGTATGATGAAGGAAAGAGGCTCAATACTGAGGAGAGATAACATGTGACCATGAGGAAGAGACAGGGTGGTGGATGGAACAGAGGAAGAGAGGAAAGGAGGAAAAGTGCAAAGGAATGAAATTAAAGCACAAAATGTAGGCAGCTGTGAGAGTAAAGAGAGGTACAGAACAAAAACTATAGGGGAGACGTAGGCATAAAAGGGCAGGGCACAAGGAGATGTGTGAAAGAGACGTGGCAGACACCCAGACAAGGACAAAGAACTGACTAGCCTGAGGATGGGTTGAAAAAGACATCAGACAGGAGACAGAGTCTCTTAGCATGAGGCAAAGGAAGTCCATCCAGATGATAAATGTTCTGCTGATTCCACAGGCACAGCCTGCCCTGGCATCCCATAGCACTAGGGACTCGGCATTAAGCTATGATGAATGGTGTGCACTATGGACTCAGAAAGTCAGTCCATTTGGATGGCCCCTTCTTCAGCAGTGCCCTGAGGCCCTTCTTCATCCCTAATGACCTCATGCACAGCTGAGCATCCTCCCAGATTTTGGGCCCATCCACACATAAGGTCATTTCAAATGGAAAGATTGACAGAGACATGAGCAGCTCTCACCAATCCCTTTGTTCACAGTAATATCATCAAGAATGGTGGCATAAGACAACACTCAAGAATTCAGGACAACCCAAACTGAAATCTTCTCACCTTCTCTGAGAACATCTATCATAGCATACTGTTACTGTCAGAGAAAGGATATTCAGTATGTGGAAATCACTGCAGTTCTACTCTAGATTTTTAAAATTTCTAAGTGTAAAGTGATGTCACCTTCAGGAATTGAGGACCCATGTCCCCGAGAAGAACTAACTGCTGGTTGACAGTCCTAAATTTTTAGTTCATAATGGGGTTTGTCTTGCTCTCAGACAGATACCTGGCCTAAGGTTACAGCCCTTTTAGGAATAGTCTACATTCAACACCCGACTGCTGTGCTGCTGTAAAGAGCCAGCTCCATTGCCTCAATAGAGGATATTTCTAAAAGGTGTCCTAGCTTTAGGACTCCCCATAGGGGCAGCTGAGATGTTCCATTGAACCGCATCACAACTCAACTTGTCCTTCTGCCCAATCTTGCTTCCGTCTCTCCATTTCCACAAGAGTTGATCCCAAGAGCACCTCCCAAAATGATTACTTACCAACAATAACAATCTCAAGGTTTGCTTTTGGGGTTCTCAATCTGTGACAAGCAAATATCCTCCATGGTACTTTTGCAATTCTTAAACCGGTACTATGCAAAGCATGCATACACAGATATCTGTGATTATATACATACATTTCACACTAACCAATGATACAAAAAATAGAATTAAAGATTTTTGTCCAAGTCTTGGCTCAGATTTAACATTTTCAAAACAATTCCCTGCCGGAACCCCTTGCCATTCTGTCAATGTATGTCTCTATCTTCTCATCCTTATCAGCACCTGGTATATTGTCTACTCATTTGTTTTGGTAATCTATCACATAAAATGTGATTTGATGAGAACAGTAATTTGTCAATTTGGGTTTATGACTTAATCCTCTAGTGCCTAAAACAGAGCATAGACCACTGTAATACTCAGTCAATATTTAAGATTTAGTGAAATGCTTTTATATTCCTTGCTCCCAGAGAAAAATTAGCTTAATTATCTAAACATTGAGATAAAATGAATTTTGTAATTTAGCCACATATTAAGTTTTATTTGTTGTCTAGGATCAGTCAGAGTAAAGCAACAACAAAACCACAAAAACAACTAATGACCAGATTTTTGGCAATTCTGAAGAGACCCAAACTAGCAGATTTTCCTTTTAGGAATGTGGCCATTTAAACCTCTCATCTATCATTATGTGTTCATGTTTTCCTTTCTCTTAAAGCAACTAGCTGAAAGAATAATGCCACCAAAGCAAATCCTTCCATCATCAAACTTGACATATAAATTTAACCCAGGACATCTGAACCACTATTTCAGCCACAGACAACTGGAATCAATTTCCCAGGGGCCTGGAGAGATACTGAAGTATGATTTCTAAAATCTTGAAGGACATGGCTGCCTTGCAGACCAATATCCTCTGCAGAGCCAAGAGTGCATTATTAGCTGGGTACCAGAAACTGACACCCTTGCACTCAGTATCTAGCACCATAACCTCCTGTCCATATCCAACAAGTCTCCCATTTCCTCTCAAGATACAATGCACCAAACTGCTCCTCTTACCTTTGGGGGAGATGTGTCTCCAGGTAACTGTAGGCTCCGGTCTACCTGTCGCTATACAGGTGAGGCTGATATTGTTTCCTTCATTAATGGAGATATCTGAAGAAATCTCTACAATTTTGGGGGACACTGTGGAGACAAAACAGGTAGAAGAAAAATAAAAATCCAGCTGACACATTTCTTTGTTGTCTTAAAATGACACTTGATAGAATATTCCCCAAACTGAAACATATGGACTGTAGTTGTAATGCTAAGAAATTAGAGGAATGATCTTAAACATGAAAAATGGCTTACCTTGAATTTAGCTTCCATTTCTTCCTATTTAAACATAAAGTCAGAGTCCAAATGAGAATAAATTCCACTGTAATACTGCAATAACTACTCCTCTAGCCTACACCTTCCCGTCTCACTCTCACCCCCACCCATCTCCAACACATATCCAAGAGCCGTTTGTCTCACTGCATTCAGAGATGTCTTTACATAATGCAATTCTGATCATAACACATCTCTGCCTAAATATCTTGAATTGCTCCATTGCTTACCTGATCATAAACAGGCCCCTTACCCATGCAAACTGAGCTGTTCAGAACCAAGTTTCAACATATGTTTCCATTATCGTTTCTAGTGATTCCACCTCTTCTTACTAATTTGCTGACCCCCAGTACATCACATCCTTTCTGATCCTCGTGCATGTGTATCTATGGCATTTCTCACAGCCTTCCTGGACAACTCCCAGTAATACTTTATGGTCCAATTCAAATGTCACTCTCTTTGTCACAGCCATCACTACCTCTACACATCTTTGACCTCCTTAACAACTCAAATTTAATGTTGTTTCTTTGCCCACTCTCCTATTAAACTTCATAAACCCTCAATGAAGAATCAAAGATATCATTGCTGTTAGCAAACTTGCTTAGTCTCTCTCTCTCTCTCCCCTAAATTCATCTTCCCAAAGAGAAGAAATGTTCATCTGAATGAATGAAGCTGGGAACAGGGCTCTTACTTTCTTGGTCTTTTGTTTTGGAGTCAGGCTATTGTGCTACTCCTCCTCTTTGTATTAGGAAGCAGCAGTCCACAGGGACAGGGTAAGTACTAGCCATTGTCTGTGTATGTTGGTCTCATTCTGAGGCCCTTTCTTAGAAGTTCATTTTCTGCTACACTTCTGAGCCTTGTGCAGGATCAGCTTTACTCCTCGTCAATGTGATATTTGGTTCTCCATGTGACTGCTCATTTGTCTAATGTGTGAAATAGTTTATAAGTCAAGTAAATTAAGAATTCCATTTATTGAGTCCCCAAATGCCACTTGTAGGCACTTTTCCCACTGTTCTAGATATTTGCTTAGCATCAAGTAGACCATGAGTTTTCTGGTGGTCTGAACCATGCCTTCCTCTTGTTGTATTCACAGTAAAAGCTTTACAAATATTTATAGGATTGAATTATAATCGTTATTCAAGGGAACAAATTTCCCAACCTGCTTCATATTCCTAAAAGACTCAGAGATGGATCATTATCACACTTTATTTCAGTCATACCAACACAGGATTGACACTTTAGTTCTGGACCAATTAAGTGACCTTTCCATCGAATGCTCTTATGTTTCCTTGTGTTATATTCTTTCCTTGAGTCAATATTCCTCAGAGTCACCACTCTCAGCAATTCCATGGCATATGACATTCCCAGTAGACAACATGATTCACTGGAGAACTCAGGGAAGCTCCACGATGACTTTATTTCTTGTTTCAAAACTACACACTTAGTAAAATCAGTTTGCTCTGGAAATACCAATGGTGGTCTCAGCTCTAGTTGAAACATTACTTACCCATTTCTACTTATGTTAGAACTTTGCCAACAAGAAAATGGGATATTGCAAAGATAAGTTCTCTCAGTCCTCTTTCTGTCCCTCCTCCATCATTTCCTTCTGTTTAAGTCCTATACCCAAATGAGAGTTCTCATGGTTCACAGCATGTGGTTCACTTTGGTCTTCTTGTCCCTTGCCTTGCATGTGAGCACTAACATGCTTCTCTCTGACTACATGTATTAAAATTATTCAAGTCCTGATTGAACTACTACCCCTTCCATATAACCTTCCAGGGCATCTAGGGATTCCAGAGCATTGAAGTATCTTCCTTATGGCATTCAGAATAAACTTCCTTATGTTACATTTGTCTCACCCTTCTTTCTATACGATAAATTATCTAAATAGAAAATGTTAAATAAAAGTCTTATTCATTGCTTAATTTTCTGCTGTCTTGAATAGGGTGTTTTGCATAGGGTAAGCCCTGATTAATTAGTATTAGACTAATTAATCAACTAGCTTCAGATACAGACAGTGTGCATGTGTGTGTGCATATATACATGTGTACACAGGAGTGTATGCATGTGTATGCACAAAGATGTGCTTGAACTTTCACAGATATTTGGTGGAACAGAAATTAATGAAAAATGGATGTGGTGAGAGTTGGAGATAGACTCTTTGCTCTTCAAAGTGGGTCTCTTAAAAGATGTAATATTGTAATTTCTGATTATATCATTTTAAAAGCTCAATTGGACCTTCTAAGACAGAAAATTGATGAGTTAATGACTGAGTGTTGGATTTCTGATTTTCTGACGGTTACAAATTTCTAAATTCTTTATTTTTATTTTTTTAGTTGTGAATGGTTCTTTTTCTTAAATTTATTTATATGTGGTGCTGAGGATCGAACCCAGGGCCTCACATGTGCTAGGCAAGTGCTCTACCATTAAGCCACAACTCCAGCCCCAAATTTCTAAATTCTTTTAGTTCTAGAATAATTTAAACTGATCTTGCAGAAAAAAACCCTGATGTATTTTATTCACAGAGCTTTATCTGGAGTATTTCCTTCTTATGCACTATTCCCTCTGCTCAGACATTTTTCTGGTCTCTGTTTCTGCCCATTCTTGGCACTTACACAGCCTCACTTGCTTCATGGAGGACAGGCTGCCTGCAGAATGTCAGCACTGGCCTTGCAGACATTGCTTCAACTGTGCAGGTAAGTAATTTATTGATCTGTAAAGCACTCCAAGATGCTCTGCAAGGGATTATGTCACGCCAACGCCATGCAATAAAATAAAAAATGATGGACTTTGTGAACGCAGGATGATTTAGGGTTTGTAGTTGGAAGTGTGCTTAAAGTACATTTTAAGTGGAAATCAGGCTGGGTAATGAATTACTCTTGCTTTGGAAGGGCTTACTGGGAGTTCATTTTCCTGGCTTCTTACATGATAGCTAATCTGCTATTCATACACTAGAGAACAATGGACAGTCCCCAAGTAGGATAGAAGGTGGTTTGGGCCAGAGCTGTCAGCACAGTAAGTATATTAATTGAGACGATCACACCTCATGCTTGGAAATATCTTCTAGATTTGTCTCCCTCTCACTAGCAATTGGAAAATATCCAACTCATGAAGTAGACGCTGGAGAAATGCTTGCCACCCTTTCAATCCTGACTAAGAATAGAGAGTGAAGAAGTAAATGGCCCCTGCATGATTTGAAAGGCAAGCCATTTGTGGAATAGCCATTTGTGGCAAGCTGGCTTGCCAGAGATACAATCCCAATCACCAGAATTAACTGGCATAGTGCACAGGATGTTAGTGAATTGGAAGTATCATTTTCTAGGTGGCAACTTCTAGTACACTGTAAGTATTCAAAATTAAAGTGGGAGCTGTGAGCTCAGATCAGTAGTCGAACACTTGGGTGGCATGAGCAATGCCCTGGGTTCAATCTCCAGCATCCCTCTCCGTCAAAAAATTAACTTGCATTTACAGATATATACTATGGTTTTAACTATTTCATGCTGATAAGGAAGCTTTTGGCTAACTGTGAAATAGAACTACTGATATTTTTATATTGTTTCCATGGATACATTCTGTATCTTACTTCTCATCATGCAGTCTGTTAAAAACATATTAGTATTTCTTTGTTTTCATTCACTCATTCATTTGTCAATATTCATGGATCATTTTCTATATACCTGCATTGTGCTAAGCAGTAGGAACATAAACTAAGTAATCCTTGTCCTCCAGAAGTTCACAGTCTAGAGAAGTAAAACCAGATACTGAAGTCAAAAACTTCAGTAGACAGTGTGACAGAGAAGAATAAATCAGATGTTATGGAAATACAAAAGACAACCTACGACCAACTGGAAATCCATGTCATGGGAGGCTTCTTGGAAATATGAGAACTACATTAAGCCTTAGGAGATAAGTAAAAGCTAATCAAGTCTGAGGAGGGGAGGAAGAAAGACATTCTGATAAAAGAGTACACATAAAGAAAACACTGTTACTAAGTGCTAATAGCCAGGCATAATTTTGTGGCCAGGTATAATCACTAATGGAAAAGCTTCCTTTGGAGACTGAGCTTAACATCATTCAACGAACATTTGTAAATGCATACTACATACACAATCCTGTGCTACATACATGAATGACATGCAGAACCAGTTTGCTTGGTCTTCCTTGAACTTGCAGTGTATCAGAGAGTTAAACAACAAAGCAAAATATCAGAAAATTGTGTGTGCTTGAATTTAAATTGAATGATGCAAACATGAAATGCTCTGAGCTAGCAGGAGGAAAGATCACAGTGAGTAGGAGTGTCAGAGATGGCTTCACCTCGGATTAGCAGATTAGTGTCTGTTTTGAATATCCACAGTAAGAAATAATCATCTAGGCAGATAAAAGTGTAGCTGTTTCAAACTGGAACATTGGCACACATGAGAAGATTGAAAACCATGATGTGCCTGAAGATACAAAGTCTACTTCCTACCAGAGGTTAAGATGCAGACTTTTCTGGGTTCCAACTAGGTATTCTCGGCCAAAGAATTTCTACTCTCTCTGCCTTGCTTTCCTCATCTAAGAAATGGAGCTAATTATTCCGTAGAAGTATGAAGCTCAGAAGATTGAGGATTTAAGAAGTGAGTTTATGAAAGTCACTCACAGCATTTCCTGGCAATGTGAGTGTTCAATAAGTGAGTTTTAATATCGTATGTGGTTGGCAAATGCACATTTACAGTGTCAAGGTAGAATAGACAGTCAATAAATTTTATAAGAATCAATGAAAAATGGGATACAAGATCAATGAACTAAAATGGAGCCAGATTGTGGAACAGCCTGAAGGGCTAGATCTTGGATTTTAACTCCATCCTATAGGTTATAGCAAGAATTTTAATTTCTGTTAAGGGAATGTCATGATTTTAAAAAAATTTATTTTAGGAAGAAGAATCTGTTAACCATGTGTCAGATAGAGTGAGACAGAGAGAAACTGGAGTCAGAAAATTTATTCATATGAGTGATGTTCAAAGCCTAGATTAAACTGGTGGCTCTGTAAAGTTGGAAAGAAAAGGATAGATTTGAGAGCAATGCCAGGGAAAACACATGGTGCTAATGATGGCCTGGAATCAGGGAGTAGGGATACTGAGTCCAGTGAACAACATTTTGTTCAACAGCAGGTAGATGAATGCACTATCAGATCCCTGGAGGTTATAAACCACTTTGGGGGAGAACATTAGTTTGATTAATTCTGTTTTAAACATTAAACATTTACCATCTGATGGTAAGCTGATGAGGGACATCCTATTAGTAGTTACAGTCATATAATCAAAAGTCTAGGGCAAGTTCCCAGCTGAGAATGCAATTGAAAAGTAAACTGTAGTGGGGAGAGAACCAGAGTCACAAATTAGATCTGTGAAGAGTTGATGGGTCCTTTGAAAAGGTCATTGTTTTGTTTTTGTGTTTTTTCATATGCATGTATCTGATGTTTGTTGGCTTTTGAGGTCTGAATCTAAAAGACATACCAATTCTAGAAACAAAAAGAGAAGAAGTGTTCAGCACATATTTAGGATAAAAGAAGCCAAATACTCTTTGGATACAGTACCACATTTAATACATCATGTAAAGGTTTAATCTATTCTTAAATTTTAATTCAAACATATAAATCATTAAATAAATATTAAAACAGTATTCTAAAGAACTGCTCATTCTTGGGTTAGCCTCTACTGCCCAGGTGTTGAATTTTAATAATTATATCATTAATAAATAGCAATTTGCTGTTTTTAACACACAGTAGATATCCTATTAAATCCAAATTAAGATGCTTTATTAAGCACTGTGTGGTCCTGTGGGGCTGAGAATGCACATAAACTGCTTGGACCAGGTTACTCTGCATGACACATGCAGATCTATGCATTCCAGATGTCCTCCATTGCTGCCAGTGGCACTTCTGCTTCTGTTCAGTAGTGAAGACCTGAGATGTCCACATCTACTCAGGACAGTTTTCACAGTGTGAGCTGTTCTGCTGCTAATGCCTAGGGACGTTTTTCTTTACAGAATTAAAAAGAAAAATCTGGAGTGCTCTTGACCTTCCTGGTCTATAGACCTCACACAGATACACTCAGGCCTATGTCAAAACCTGGCACAAAATGTATACCCAGCACACAGGAATATTCTTAAAGATGCAGCTAAGTATGTGCAGGTCTGTAGACTAATCTGTCTTTTCATATGGGCTGCTGTGTACCCTGCCAAAGTCCACAGCAAATTGGAGTTGTTTAGGAATGGGCTTTGGATGTGGCAAAATACATTTGAATGGGATTTTCCTTCTCCCATCCATTCTTATTCAAGAGACAAGTTTGCCACAGGCATAAAGAAACACTTCCTCCTTGGCCATGAATGCCCTTCATGAACTGAATCCAGCCTCACTCCCAGTGACTGTCTTCCTGCTCTGCTGGCCTCTATTCCTCCTCAAGCACCTCAAGCTCTCCCTGGACCTGCAAGTTCCTGTCTTCTTTGTTCTTCTCCTGGTTTCACTCAGTATTATTCCTTAAGTTGTATCTCCTCAAAGTAGACTCCCTGGGCTACCTTTTTGAAGACAGAGTTCCCATATTGGATTGCTTGCTGCCTAACTGTTGGCTTCTCCTAAATAGAACATACATTCCATGAGCTGTCCTGCTCATGGAACTGTTCAGCGCATCCAATTAAGCCTGGCACAGTGTGTGTTTTTCAAATGGTTTTTAAATGAATGAATGTGTACTGACAAGGTTGTATGGAATGTGAATACATACAGTACACATTCATTCATTTTAAAAACATTTGACTACCCAATACCCTGATGTTTAAATAGCATACAGGGACTCTCAGTGTATATAATAATGTTGATAATTACCTTTTATGAAAGGTGTACCAGGTGCTTTAGATATATTATCTTTAATTTTTCTTTGAATTAACACAATGAGTAGATATTATTTCTCAAGTAACCAACTTCCCTGGTTTACCTGAATTTGATAAGTTTCTTGGGACACAGGAATTTCAATAGTGAAGCCAAAAATGTCCCAGGTATATGGGGATGCACTTGATACTAATACTCAGAGGGGTCTAGAAACTTGATCAAGGGCATACAGGTATACACAGTTCAATGGCTTTTTTAAAGAAAGGGATTGTATAAGTGATAAAAAAAATCAAATGACAGATGAAGAAATTAAAGATTAGTGGAATTTTAGTAATGTACTCAGCCAATTGGGGTTGAAAGTGGGAAGTCAATGCAGGTTATGGATGATACCAGCTATGTGATCTTTATGCAGAGATTTGTCCAGTAGAATACACATAAGCTGAATGCATCCACCCACACACTGGTACTATTCCTTTCATGTCTCCATGGGAACATCTGTGTGTATATAGGATATTCAGAATAAAGAGCCTTCCTCAATGCTATCTATATGGTATTATTCTCTGCCACAAAAATAGATGGGAGGTTCCATCAGTCTTTTTAGAACTTTTCATTTTGCATACATATCTCATCCTCCTCTTTATTCCATCCCTAGCATATCCTAATCATCATCGTCCCATTCATCACCCTTCCCTGTTTGCTGAACCACAGAACAGTGGCCCTCTGGACAGCTTCAATCCGTGGTTGTTGTGTCTCTAAGATAACAGACAAATCACTGATTAAACTGACTAATAGAAGTTTTTATTTGAAATATTTTGAGAAAAATAATACCAGTCATTCATTTGTTCTTTCCTTCTTTTCCTTTCTCTTTCTTTCCCATCCTCTCTCTCATCCTTCCTTCTTATAAAAGTACTTGTCATTTTGACATCATGGGAGATTGTTATGACACCACAGAAGGTCACTATGACCTCATGACAGGTCATTATGACAGCATAGTAGGTCATTATGACAGAACAGCAGGTCATCATGACACCATGGCATGCCATTATTACACCACATAAGGGCATTATGATAGCATAACATGCCATTATTACATCATAGCAGTTCCTTTTGATATCATTATGACACCACTGCAGGTCATCATAACACCATACCAGGTCATTATGACATCATGGCAGGTGCAATGCATTTTCCAGTACTGTGAGATCTGTGAGGTCTTTTTCTTTATTGGTGCATTATTATTATTATATATAGTGGGATTATATATATATATATATATATATATATATATATAAAATATAGTTAGTGGGATTCCTTATGATGTATTTGTTCATGAACGTAGCATAATTTGATCAACCTCATTCTCTAATATCTTACCTTTCCCTCCCTTCCTCCCTCTTCCTGATCTGTTTGCTCTACCCTTCTGATAACCCTCCCATTATTTTTTTTAATTAGTGCATTATAATTACATACCTAAGCAGAGTTCATTGTGTATTTGTATGTGAATATAACATGATTTAGCAGATTTAATTCCTCTGTATTTTTCTTTCCTCTCCTCCTCCTTCCCTCGAAATCTTCTTCCTCTACTCTATTGGTCAGTGACATCTTTTTTGATACAGAGAGCTCTAAGGTTCATGCCAGAGAACTAATTATAAGACCCCAAATCACTAGCTTTTTAAAATTAGATAAATTTAAAATTGACTCTCTGATTATAAAAATAGTACTAATGTCTTTCTTGCATTCTCAAAATAGATGTTCTGTGTGTAAATCAAATAAAAATACAAAATATCACATTTTAAACATAAGTATTTTTCAAATGTGATATATTAGTATTACTAAAAATATGTACATCTAAAGGCCAATATAAAGAGAAATACAGAATTTGGGTGCAGTGGGAAGTTTTTTTGGTTTAAAAGTTGGGATTGGTACCATTCCTGAGTCCATGTAAGCATACCACTATGGCTGATGTACTGAAGGTTCTGAAATCAACAATATCTTTAAGTGGAAGATAGGGGGCTCAGTTTGAGATGAGCATCAGAGACCCACTTTCCTGCCAGAAATAAATGCTTGCTAGCTTCCTTTTCTAGGAGAGGAAGGTCAGATTACAGATATTCAGAGTCCCAAATGAGAGCCTGGAAATGCAGAGAGCTCCTTAATGGCATAACCCCAGGCGGATTGTTATTTCTTTTACTGAAACTCTCTTGTCATTTGTTACATCTCATTCTCTCTCTCTCTCTCTCTCTCTCTCCCGTCCTCTCCCTCCATATGAAAACCATTCATGTTTGCTGGAAAGAATCATGAAGCCCCAGGAGAAAAACTAGTGATTTATTCGGGATTAGTCATAAACCACTGGTTCTGAAGTTTGAAATTTGTTCCTTTCAGGATCAACTGAAATGTGGAAGGAAGTTTTCTGCTCCCTGACCTAGTTTAGCCATTCCTGATGGAGACATAGAAGAATAAAGTAAACACCATTCATTCATCACTCCATGCTTCCCTGCTTCTGGACATATTAGTGTAAATTGAATTTCACAGCACCTACCTGTAACCGTAAGTGCTCCACTATATTGGGCGCCAACTAAGAAATAGCTAAGTGTCTCTTCATCAATTGTTTCATGTGGGAACATAAGAGAACTACTGCTAATCATGATATGAACCTGCCCATCCAGACAGGACTGGCTGTTTTCTAGCTTCTGGGTTGAATGCATGTGATTCACTTCCTTTCCTTTCACCACCATTTCCAAACAGACAAGCTCCTTTGGGACCACTTCACAAAGGAAGGAAAAAGGGGTTGAGAGGCTAATGCTGACCATCACTGACCACCTTCTATATGGAGCATTTTGCAGGCTGTTCAACATTTGTTGCTTCCTTTCAAATCCTCACAGTAACTCCTCACACTGTGCAAGAAAGAGACTGAAACTAGGGGTTAGACAACTAAACTGGGTCCATCATACAGGCAGTCAGATACATTGTAGACTCTAATCTGGTATCCCTAAAAAAAAATAAATCCCCCCAAATTTACCCAACCCTCCAAAATTAAAATGATGCTGAGCTGGAAAGGGAATTAATTACCCTGATTCACTAAATGATTTTATGAGAAAGAGGAAAAAATAAGAAAAATCTTTATGGTTTTCTTATTATTCCTCATGGAACAGAGCTAATATTTGTTGAACACCTAATAAGGAATAAATACTTTCCATATATCCTTCCATTAAGTCTAGAAAACTGAAGCTTTAAATAGCTAATGATGTGCTCAAAGCCACTGAAGTAGAAAGTGACCAATGTCAGACTCAAGCTCTTACTACAAGGATTTTGGTATCTCATGAAATATGTAGGTATAATTGAAGGCATTTAGTGACTGCTAATCACTCTGAAAATGAATACTATTGTTATTGAGATAATGCAGAGTTCAATCAATTAATGGTAAACAGCATGTTTGCTGTAAACACCACCCGTGAATTACTGACCAAGATTTCTACTTACCTCCTAGCAACATCCTCTACCTGTATGGTTTCTTCACATGCATCTGAGAACTAGGGGCTGGCAAGACATTTCTGATCCTTCCTGTTTCTAATTTCTCCTCACCAGGAGTTGTCTGTCCCTGTAAGTTCCCTGCAGCTACAGTCTTGCCATAGCCTTTGAAGCTACACACAAAGCCTCTTTAAGCTGCTTCTTTTGCTCTCTTGGCATCTGGCATCTGGCATCTTACTATGGCTCTCTCTTCCCAAAGAAAGGAGACGGCTGAGCAGTTCAGGTATGCTATGCAATGTGACTGTCATTGTTATCATATACTACTATCCTTCTCAAGCATTAAAAGGTCATCATAGGGATAGGAAAAGATCCCAGCAGACTTAGAGAATTATGTGGGTCTACCTCTGGCAGTTTCCGCAGCAGCTGGAGGAACTTTAGTTCTAGAGACTGTGCTTCCTGTGGAGTCACATCATTTTCAATAAGGATCATTATTCTCCAAATTCAGGAAGATGTTAGCTAAACTGCCCTTTGGATGTTCTATTTCTTTTCAGAAATCCATGTTGTGAAGGGAAAAATTGTTTTTCTGCAATGGTCTTTGTCACTGCCCAACCCTAGGATGAACTTTATACTTCTATATCTTGATATAATGCAAGTAAAAAAATATGTAAATATGATTGTATACATCACCATAATCTCTTGGATGCCTGGACATGATTTACTCTGCTGTTATTCTTTTCCTACACCTAAGAGATGCCAAGATACTAAGTATTCCTTTCTTGTAGGCTTTTTCATTCAGGTTAGATGGAGGACAAGCAGGTAGAGATGAAGATCCTTTCCCTAGGTGTTCTATTGTCAGCATTGCAGAAGTCTGGGCTGTCAATCTGTTGGCTGCCAACAGTGCTAAGCTCACTTATATTCTCTGCTGCCTTGATGTTGCGTCATCAACACTTTAATTCCTAACTGCTAAAAGCATTGGTAGTTATGCACTCAAACACAAGCTATAAAACTGTATGTGGTGGGGAATTATGCTGACTGCAGTAGGAAGGTCGTGGGTGAAGTCCTCACCAGCCCCCCAACCCTTGACTGCAGCATGGTACAAATTATTGCACAGATTTTTCTCTTTCTCCTCACATATCTGCAAGGCTGAATTCAGAGACAGGAAGTAGTTAGCTCTCATGGGGGTGCTTCTGCCTCTCTCCAGCACTACAGTACTGATATTGCTTATGCAAGAATGGGAGTTTGAGTTGTACCCACATTCCATGTGACCATCATCTTTGGGAATACATAAGCAAGTGAAGACACATCTCATTATCTGACCTTGAATCCTAAAGTCCTGGAGGGACCACTGCTGTCAAAGGTTACTTTGCAGCTGGTCTTAAACTGATTTTTTTCTTCTTAGTTCTTATTGCCACTAAATCCCTCATAAAGGTTATGGTTGGAGAACAGATCAAGATGAAGCTTCTTCCCCTTTAGCAAGAAGGGTAGAGACACCATCCTGCCTGTGTTAAGCTACAAGTTCTCCATGAGAGCAGCAGCTCTGTTAATCCCCCTGTGAAATGTCACAGTGCTAGAACGAGAGAGGGAGTGCAATTGGAAAGGAAAAAAGTTTCAACACGACTTCTTGTTAATACAAAGCTTGTCAAACACATCACCTAGAAATACTGAATGTCTTTATTAGATTCTTTTTTTTCTCCCCCTCGGAGATTGGAGGGATGCAACCAGTTGCTTCTCAGTGGAGATGTCATCATCCAGAAACTAATTAAAGGCTAGAAAGGAAGCTGGGTCTCTCACACTCCGGAGAACAAAATGCATTAGCAAGTGAAGTTAAAAAAAAAAAAAAAAGAAAGAAAGAAAGAAAAATTACAAGTGAACTTTATATCGGAAGGGCAAGTTGGGAATTTGACAATAATTCTTCTTTCCCCCTCATCAGCTCACAGCAGGTGAAAATGGGCCCATCAGTATGTCAGTGAATCTTGATATGTGGCCATCTGCTCCATGACCATCACTCAGGAAGGGATTCTCCTTTCTGGGAACAGAAGAATGGAGGCCCCCTGACTGTTTACTATGAGAAATGCAGTCATGTGGGTTTTATGTCAGCCTCCACCCTTACTACTGAGAGCTGTAAAAGGCATGTGTTTCTGAATAATATTCATTTATTTTTTCAGATCAAGAGAGCCTGGCTGCTCAATCCAGAATATGTCCAACTATAGAAAACCATATGGAAGCAGATGTGGGAACAAATGCCTGACAAAAACTCAGAACACACGTCCCTTGACATTTTCAACTATGGAATAAATCTCTTCCTAATGCATCAGGTGAACAACTGTATTCTATATTTGCAGTTACCAAAAGTCTCTACATGCAGCATTTCTTCCTTTCTTGGAGGCCTCCTGCTGTCGTGTGATCTTTCGTGTTTTATTACTCATAGTTGTCCACAGAATGAAATTTCAAAAGCCAGGCTTCATCATTCATGCACCTCTAACATTTAGCACAAATCCCATAGCCACCCTAGAGCATGATTGTCCTAGCACAACATACTCTGCCACCTTCCCAACCTAATGCCAACTTCATGGACCATGATTTTTTTCTGCCTTTGGAGACTCTTGCTTCTTAGCTCTGCTTGTCTAAAATATTTCTCATTCTTTGGTCAAAGCTAACACACCATGTTACACACTAGGCTTTTAATAAATATTGGCTGAATAACTGGTAGTGAATAAGTTAATGGATTTGAAAGCTCAAATGTTCGCTGGATTGCTCCACCCAGAGAATAAAGCTTAAAGTCTTTGGTTTATTCACTGTTTTCTAATTGTTCTTGACCAAATAATACACCCTTCTCTCTATATTTTTCTCTAACTGAATGAATTAATCTATAGTAAAACCCATTCAAAATTATTCAGAATATCATGCTAGCCAAGAACTGAGGCTCTGGTAACAATTAAACTCAGATTCCAATCCTGGATCTATTATTATATATATATATATATATATATATATATATATATATACACACACACACACACATATGTATATACACATACATATATAAATAAATATAAAAATACACACATATATATGTATACATTTACATATAATATATACAATTTTATTTTTATTTTAATATGGTAAAACTATACATAACATAAAGTTTACAATCTTGACCATTTTAAGTACACAGTTCAGTAATTTAATTACACATTCATAAATTCATGTACTTTTAACACTTACCTTACTCGGTAGGTGACATCTGAAAAGGGAGCTAAATAATAAAAACTGTATGAAGATCAGGGGAAATATCACTTAAAATATAAATGAACAGAAATTATAAAGGCCTGAAAAAGAAATCAGCTTGTTACTTTCAAGGAATAGAAAGCAGATGAAGGAGGTGAGTGATTCCTGGGCAAAAAGTCCAAAATAAAGTCAGAGATGTTCTTCAGGGACCAGCTCTGTAGCATCTTACAGATGAAGCTATAAACTTTGAGTTTTATGGTAAGTGCAATCAGATGCCTTTGGAAGATTTCAAATGGAAAATAACATGATCTGGTTTGTGTTTTTTGTGGATTTGCTTGTTTTGTTTAATTACTGAAGATGTGAAACAGAGATAGGAACATCCATGTAAATATTAGAAACAGGAAGATCATCTTTCAGGACCATGTTCTCTATAATAGCCCTACCACATCCCAATACCTTCCTGGCACCCATCACTCCCTGAAGTTCTCATCCATTTGTTTAGTGTTTGCACTCTTCTCATTAGAATATAACTTTCAGGAGAACCAAATCATTTATTGCTTTTCTCTACCTTTGTCGCCTACAATAACACCCAGAACACAACAGGGGCTTACTGCATCTTGCTGAATACATGAACTATGTTGGCCAGAATTGATTTGTCCATTCTTTGTCCCCCAAAGTTTTTCATCCAAACCACTCTGATGGGTCATAACTAATTTGTCTTAATAACAGTTGACATGTCTGCCAATCACCCCACTAGACTATCAGACTCAAGAAGACAGGACCTATAACGTGTTTCTCTCTTTTCTGTGTGTCACCATGGAATGTTCATGTAAATAGTAGATATAGGAATACGAGCAAAGGATTGCCTATAAAATTGTGTTCCTTCCAAAGAGCATAGTCACCAAAACTGACTATTCATTTTATATGTCTGAATTGAATCATATTCATTGTCTTAACTTGTGGCTCTATGGTATTAAAAGACATATTTCTGGGAAAGATTTCTATGGCACCACTATTGACATTGGACTGATTAAACTGTTACTTTTATACACAGCCCAAAAGCCACTCAAGTCTATGTTTGTGATTGTATGTGTACACAAGCACAGATATTTACTGTGAATCAGAGGATAGGGCATCCCTATTTCCTAACACAGAATATGCTTTATAGAGAAAGTATTTACTTGTTTTTGAGAAGTGCAAGTCCAGTTTATTCCAGAGGCACTAGGACATAAAAAAAAAAAAAAAAATGGCCAAAGGGCTGCTCTCCTTTTCCTGAGAAGGTCATGTTGAGAAACACAAAAAAGCCAAACAAAAAACCTGTCACTGGGCAATAAATTAAAAATAGGTCTGTGCTACTGAAGATAAATCAACAACTTTAAAACTCCTAACCAGAGCTGGGCATCTTCAAGGAACATAGGACAGGTGTCTCCAAGCTGAAGTATTGGTTAAAAAGCTGTCCTTTAAATTACATTTGGGCGATTTCTTTTCTGGCTGGCTGTATTTTTTTGTGATCTATCTAGAGGCACAAAAAGACACACAGCAAAATAAATCTCAGTTCTATTAAGCACACACTATGGACTTGCATATTTGGTCTTATCTTTGGCCTCTCTTCCTTTCTATTGTCCTCCACTCCCCCTCCCCTTCCCAATGCTATCAAACATCAGCACCAGAAAATGTTTATGATTACTCCAGACACTGATACTAATCTAATTCCCTGTAATTTCTATTCATCATCATGTAGGCTTCCTTTTTTTTTATTAAGCACTAGTGCTCACATCTCACATATTCGGGAACTCCAGATATAAACTCAAACATGCTTATTCCTGGACTCAAAATGGTTGGCAAAGGAATCAGCTCCCATCTACACTGTCAATCAGTGAGGTGGGGTTGGTGGAGACAGCCAAGGGGGCACTGCTATGGGTCTAGATTAGATTAGCACAAGTTAATGCACTTGCTTTCATTTTAAATCAGGTACAGGCCCCTGCTGAGATGAATCAATATTTAATAATTGTGAGATACAGTTATGTGTATGTGCAAGGGTCTCTGCTTCATCCTCATGGGGAACTGTTTGCAACAGTATTGCACATACAGCCTCTCATAATGCCTGGTGCTGGCTCCTCTGGCAATTTCTATTTTTATCAGCAATATCATCATCTTATAATGCATAATAAAGATAATAAGCTACCTCCCACCCCCGGAAGAGATCTGCCTAGACCAAAGTGTTTGGAGACTAGCATGAGTTCATTAAGGCAGCCCGTGTTTTCCTTCCTGGAAACTAGGAAGGGTGCTCTAGAGTCTGGGAGGAGAAGGAAAAACTTTGTTTCTGAAACTCCTTTTCAAGGAACAATGCAAAGTCAGGACCAGCAGTTCTAAGGGGATGGCCTTGGGAGAAAAGATACAGGCATCTGTCACCTTTAGCTCTTCCACATTCCTCTGTGTGACTCGGAATTGAACTCTTTTCCCTGGGATCAGATTTCTTATTTGTAAAAGGAGGGATTTCAGCTAGTTGAGTGTTTTCATCTGAGCACTTGACATTTGGGGCCAGATGAATCTTTTGTGGTATGCGGGCTGTTCTTTGTGTTGTAGGATATTTTTCTACAACTCTGGTCTTTGCCCGCTTAATAGCAGTAGTACCTGCACCCTCCACACACTCCAAATGAGATACATACATACATTATGGACAACCCAAAATGACTCCAGACCTCACTGAATGTCCCTTGGAATGTAAAACATACCCTGCAGATTAGCTAGCTAATCTTCAGGATGCCTTCTAGCTTTCTATTACTCTATGTCTCATTTTCCTTCTTTGGAAATCTCTGCATAAAGATGTTAGTCAGAGGCACAGATTGTAATTATTTGGAAGTTTCTCCTACATATCACTCCCTTTTTAGTTGCCCAATCTGGGTTTACTTTCAAAGCCAAGAAGCACAATGTCTTACCCTGAACCACATTCTTAGCCTTAAATGGTCTAGGGGTGCCATGTGCATGTCCTATTCCTTAGTATACCCACCCCATCTCAGTCACAGATTTTCAGTCTCAGCCCCAGAGGCGGATGTGTGTTTTAAACACTTCCTTGCTCTTATGACTTCTCTCCAGCATCTGGAGACACCTGAAGTTCTCCCACTCTTTTATACTTTACCCATGTCTGCTCAGCTTTATCTCACTGCCCCTTCTGCAGGTCACCAGCAATGCAGGGTAGCTAACTGCTGAATGGCTCATTACCCAGGGCAAATTCGTCAGAGAGGAGCCTCAGCCTAAGCACTGTAATGAATCTGTCAATTGGCTAGGAATGAATGCATTAATCTGGGGCTATTAGAGTCTTTTATCAGGCTGCCTAAAATATACTGCCTTTCCAAAGCATACTGAGCAGGCATTTCACCCTAAAGGGATATGTGGGAGGGCAGCACTATATTGGCACTAACTAAAACAGAACAGCTAAGAAAAATATAAAGTGTGTGCGTGGGGTGAGGGGGTCTGTGCAGAGAAGCCACTTATGGTCTTCCTGAACATACTTATAGACTTTTCATCTTGATTTTTTTTTTATGGCACTCAAGCTCAAAATAAAGGGAAAAAAATCGCACCATCTGAGCAACTTCCTTTATAGTGAGGATGAAGACAAGAGGCAAGGATTCTTAAGAGGTCCTCAGAGGTACTGATTTTTGAGGCAATATGTGGTGAGGTTTGAGAGGTCACAGAGCAGGTCTGGTCCTGCTTCTGTCGTGCACCCAAGTGGAGACTGTTAGATGGTACATGCAGAACCTGGTGTGCAGTTGTAGACAATGTTCTCCTACACATAGAAGCATAGAAGTAGTCATGTTCCTATACCTGTTGCCATCCCAGACTCCTCTCTGAAAGTGTGATCAAAGGGGGGGTCCATAGAGAGCCAAACTGTAGCATTGCAGGGTTCATATGGAACCCCACGGGGGCTCTACCTGTAGTGTAGGAAACACTGGACCAAGTGCAAAACTATAGAAGCCCTAGCCCTGAGACATTATTTTGTCATACATTTGATGTTTTAGGAAATAGGTGCTTCATTTATAAAATGTAAATTAGTACAACTGCTTTGCTTTATTGTATCTTTGTGAGAAGCAAATAAAGTAATTAATGTGAAAGAATGTTCACATCACTAAAGAAAATAATATGAGGAATGGCTGTAATGCCTTGGCCTGAGGGCCAGACATTTAAGGGTAGAAAAAAGCTGGCGGGGAGGGTGCCCAGTACAGTGACCATATGGATGATAAGATGGTGTCCACACCTGCTCCTGTTACAGTGTGCATTTCTGTAGGCCTACAGGTTCTTCAGGGAGCTGGAATACCAGTCAAGCTAAAAAGAGAAGACTTTGTTGGAAACGTGAGAGTGTGTGGAAATCCCAATGTGAAAATCTGAGCCCTTGGAAATGGATAACCTGGTTTCCTCATGGATGTGCTGTCCAATGACAGATTCCTTTAACTTTGGCCACTCTGTTTCCTAATTTGTTTCATCACACTCTCATTAGGATTTATAGTCCTTGTGGATGAAACATCATAATGAAGTGGAATCAAGTAAAAGTTAGGCTCCTCTTAGGAGTGACAAGAGAGCCGAGTCAATGGCTCAGTGGCTAAGTTCTGGTCACCCAAGACTCTTGCTGGTTTGTCATTCTTCCTATCTCTAGTAAATTTGGAATAAACTGGGCTTCCTGAAAGTCTGGGATTTATTGATTTCAATCATCCTCTTAACTATCTAAAGCAGAACACTTTATATTTGACTTCATTCTTCCCCTAATCTCTCGTTTCTAGGGTGGCAAAGAGATTAATAGGCAAGGTTGGCAGTTATTTTTGATTAGGATGAATCAAGTCCAGTGCAGCTGTCTGCTTTTAAGAGCTTTGACCTATTATTTGCCTGACTACAAAGCAGGGTCAACATTAGAAAATTCGAGACCCAAAATAAAGTGAAAGTAATTGATGTGACAGAGCCCTGAGGCTTCTTTCCACTCTATGCTGGGCTCTCTCCCAGCTTTCATAAAAGCTATGCTCTTGGAGAACTAACTTCCAACTTTCTTCCGTGCCAAGGATTGGGAACCTATTTTGATACTTACAATAAGCAGATCATTTTTAAAAAATAATGATAAAATAATAATTCAATGTGCAGACATTCTTTTTTTCTTAATAGTGAAGGTTTTTAACATTATGGACAGCAAAGTTAGCAATTATTTGGATTTGTTTTGAAGTGGTTTACCATGTACCACTTAAGTTGCTATTGGAAAGGGAGAAAATATCTATTTGTGGTATAACAAAATTATATGCAATAGGATAATTGGAAGGAATTGAGCTCTAATTTTGGGCATCACATCTCATTAGAAAGGCACAGGAAAAAGTTTTTGTGTACATTATACATGCAGGGATTATTTCAGAGTGATGTTTTGATGGAAGATGACTTCCCCACTGTAGAAATAAGTGAGAGGAGATCATTACAGGGTCCACAAAGAGGTTTGCTAATCTCTTGCAAAATATATGTGCATAGATGTTTAATGTATACACAGTTGTGTACATGGACAAGGCAGATTCATGTCCACATAGGTACACATGCACATCAAAACACACACACTGGGGGAAAGGTGAGATTGAGAGCAAAAGAGAATGAGTTGGGGAGATATTATCATCTCCAACTTGAGGACTTACAGTGTTTTGTGATTTCATTTTTTTTCAATTTTTCCTTATTGTTAAGAAGTTCTATTTTTATACCATTGAACATAGATACAATAGTTTACTTAGAGCAAATGGGAGAATAATATATCAGATACTATCACAAACATATATGCAGATATATGTTTGTATATGTGTGCATATATGTATAAACTCTGCAGAAGAAACTGTTATGCTGAGTCAGAATACAATAATAATATGAATCAAGGTAAATTAGGACAATAAAAAAGGTGAATTGAAGTCAGGCATGGTGACACATGCCTGTAATCCCAGTGGCTCAGGAGGCTGAGGCAGAAGGATCAGAATTTGAAGCCAGCCTCAGCAGAAGTGAGGCACTAAGCACCTCAGTTGAGACCCTGTCTCTAAATAAAATAGAAAACAGGGCTGAGGATGTGGCTCAGTGGCAAAGTGCCATTGAGTTCAACCCCTGGTACAAAAAAGAAAGAAAGAAAGAAGAAAAAAAGTGAGGTGAAAGCAGAAGGTCCAGCTATACAGTTTCATAAAAATGTTGCCTCCTAAATTGAAACTCTGACGCCAGGATGTGGTAGCATAGATTCACTGCAATACAGGACGTTAACAATGCTGGGTTTACCTGATTGAAGGTCAACTGCCTGGAAAAGAATATTCTTTTCATTAGAAAACTTTGTGTGGCTAGTTCATCAAATTCATCTAATAAAATTAGAAATAATCTAAAATATTTTCAGAATAAAAAAACACTGAAAGTGTAGGATGCTAATCCTTCTCTGGTCTTTCCTTCCAGGTAAGAACAATTGAGGGATGGGGCCAAATTTCAAAGGGGAAAGGTGGTCTGAGTCAGGAGGATGGGAAGGAGGGGATATGTGGGGATAGGACTTCCCATGCCCCTCTGCCTCCAGTGAAAAGACAAAACTCTCTGTCTAGAGCCAATCTGATCTGCTTCTGTAGCAGTAGGGGGAAAACTTTTCAAAGGAGAAGTAACACTTCCCCCTGTGTAATACAGGAACCAAGGAAGTACAAGTGTCCCCCACACCTTGAAGGAGGAGTGCAATGATTGTCAACTGGGAAGAGAAATTTGCTTTGGAGGTCATGGAGGATCCTCAGATGCACAAAATCTTCTGAGACTCACCCTGAACACTGAGAGCAAAGGGGAAGAGGAAACCTCTCCTCTAGTTCTGCAAAGAAATTAGACACTTTGGTAGAAAATCCCTCCTTTGTGTGTGGATACAGGATATGAGGTGGGAAGCACCATGCATAGACCTTACTATGGTATGACTATGGTTTCTTGAAGGTTCATTTGCTGGAAGTGTGTAGTTCCCAGCGTGGCTGAAGTGAGGTGGTAAGATCTTTAAGAGCTGGAACGCACTGCAAGGTGATTGGGAGGTTTGCTCTTGGGAGGAATTAACATTGGTCTCCTAGAGGGAGTTAGCTTTCCCAAGAGCATGTTTTCATATTATGAGGCCACTCCGTGCACTTGGCCCATTCTGCACAAAGCAAGCTTCCTGCTTCTCTGCTATGTTGTGAAACAGTCAGAGAATCTTTGCCAGAACACTAGGGCCATGGTGTTTGGATCTTCCAGACACCAGAATCATGAATTAAGTAAACCTCTTCATGCTATGAAGCATCTAATTCAAATATTTTGTTATAGCAGCAGAAAATGGACCAATACACTCCATAAACCCTGTCTTCTTAAGAGGGACCCTCAAAAAGCACAAGTAAAATGTTTGAAATACAGAATCCCTCTAACTCATTTTAGCTCAACTGTATGCATAGGGGATGCTTAGCTTAAATTATTTTCTACAATAATTATATAGGTAGCATTCATCAGGAAGCACATAAGTGAGAACTATTGGCACTGCAGGAGGTTAAAGGGATGCAGGTCTCAAATTCTAAAGCAATAGTGGTTGCAATTTGGTCATGGGGAAATTGACTGCTCTTTGCTCTGTCTGTAGGAAAGCCAGTGTGTAATCCTTCAGATCAGTGGGATGAAAGTGCTTTGCCTTTGCTGATGCACATTCGTTTATCAGATAATAATTTATAATTTCAAAGTACTGACTAAATCCTTCACTTTTAAATTAGAGCACAAGTGACCAGAATGGGAGCAATTTACACTGTTATTTTCCCAAAACTGATCTCCAGAATTTAATATTCCAGTGGAATTTTTCTGAGAAGTACAGTATATTCTAAAAAAGTGCAGGCAATTTTATACAGTTAATCTTATTGAATAATTTAATGTTGTGAGAACTGTTTTCTGAAACTTGCTGGTTTCTCTTGTTCTCAGTACCAATTAGAGACATTGGTTTCATCCTGAAACAGTGCCTGTATTTTCAAATACAATAAAGACAGTAGCAGTTAGCCTGATTAAGGGTCTGTGATCTTATCCTTTTCCTACAGGAGGCATCTGTAGCTCCAATGACAGGTTAGATCTCGAGAAGACATATTTACCTTGGTGATTTTAAGGAACATTCAGCATTTTCAAAGGACATTTGTACTGTTAAAGATAGTCATTTCGGTTCTAGAATATTTTGCTAGGACATGCACAGTCCTTTGGCTCTTTCTCTTAATGGTGATTGCAAATTTGGCTCCAGAGCCCCATAGTTACGGTGTCTGCTAATATACAGTTTGTACTGGAATTAAAATTCCTTCAGGAAAAAAAAATCTGCATCTTCCTAGTATTATGTTAAAGTTCCTAGCAGGTGCCTGGTGCCAAACAGAAACTAGAAATGATTAAAGCAGAGCTGAAGTAGTGTAAGCCCATAAGTACTGGGAATGTTGACAACACTGCTAAATATGTGGCCACTGGAATTTAATGAACTGGTCTAGAATAAGTTGGCATGCCTTTCTACACTTTTAAGTACTTACAGCATCATGGCACATGTGCTCATTATATCATGAGCACCTACTATGTGCCCTTTCTATGTAAGAGAACAAATACAATAGGAGAATTCAGCTCATGGGTGTAAGAGCAGATGTATAAGTTGACAATATATGTAACAATTACTGCATAGTGCTGTGTGAGACACGCAAAGTGTGATAGGAACACAGGGAGATTATCAGGGAGAGAAAGGCAAAAAAAGTTGCCATATTTTTGGGTCTTACAGGAAATGTGGAAACTCCCAGGCAGCAAAGGACAGTATTAATGGAAGCAGAAATAGCATACATCAAAGTTTAGTAGAAGCAAAACCTCAGAAATGCTGGGAAACTAGCTGGTCCATCCATGTTCATCTATTGTAACGTGGGTGGTTGGATTCTATGGTAGAATGAGAATTTGGGGTCACATGTGCAGAATGTTCTATGCCTTACCAAAGTGTTTGGGTTTTATCAGAGGATCCTAAGCAGATTTGCATTTTGGAAAGATAAGGCTGGCAGCAACATAGACTGCATATCTAAGAGAATATTAACTTTAAATAGTTCCAATTATGACTACCACTATTATACCTTCTTCACTCATCACCAACTTCTTAGTGTTAGAATTAAAACTTACCTGAGTGCCTAGTTTGTGGGCATACAAAATGCTTGAAACCTACTGCCTCAACTCATCCTCAGAGCCATTCTGTGTGGCAGGGATTAACATTAACCATATTTTATATATGGCATAGAGACAGGTTAGAAAGAATGTCCAATCTAACACAGATAGTGGTAAAGTAACATATGAATACAGGTGGTCTGACACTGGAGCCCACAGCCTTAACCAATATGTCATTACTTGAAAGTATGAAAGTACTCCTAAGGAATGGCAGGGAACTAATCTAAGAGGAGAAAAATCAGAATGAAAGCAAATTGAGATATATTTAATAGATGTAATTGTAAGAGTTG
This sequence comes from Marmota marmota marmota, assembly GCF_001458135.2. Taxonomy (NCBI): domain Eukaryota; kingdom Metazoa; phylum Chordata; class Mammalia; order Rodentia; family Sciuridae; genus Marmota; species Marmota marmota. The sequence continues at coordinate 8,988,330 of NW_026000243.1, read as the reverse complement.
GTGACTTCAATAAACAACAGCAAGAAAACAAACGTGTAACAAGAAGTTAAGAAAAAACAACTTTTAGAGGAATCAGAGACATCTAAATTAGTTGACTTGATGTGTTGGTGTTATTACTTCAAATAAGAAAGAAATACCAGTTTAAGAGGTGAAAGACTATATTACTCATGAAACGTACTGTGGGTTAATTTTAAGTTACTACCCAAAATCTGAACCCCTTCCTATATTTGGAAAACCCGAGAGAGTGAGAGTCCACTGTGAAATGTGGCAAGGTCAAAGATTGTCGTCCAAAATTCTGGTAGCTGGAGCATGGCATGTAACCTGAAATGCACCAAGGAATTTGCCTCTATAGTTAGTGATGCAAAAAGGCTTGAATAGGTGGAATTCACTTCTGTTGGGAGATTGAATATTTAGAGTCACTGGAAGAGGTAGAAAAGGTGTGTTATAATGACACCAATAGCAGCGTCACTATCAAGCCGCAGTGACTGTAGTACCCTAGCAAGACTCTTCCTGCACTCTGCTATTCTTCTGTGTATTGACTTCCTTCCCATTTTCTAATAAACGCTCTGTCAATTCCACAAGTTCCACAATACGTTTGCAGTCAATTCCTTTTTCTTTTAAGTTAACCTGAATCAATGCCGGTTGATTGAAACCATTCTTATACTAGTTAGGTACAGATGGTAATAAGCATAGCTTTCAAACTGTTAATATGTGGAGTTATGTACTGAGTTCTCAATTTTCTCCAGGACATACAAGTTAAGATGCCCAGGAGACAGTCTGTACAGAACATGCCTGGATGACTGCCTACATGAGGGCCTTCAAGCTAACACCATGATTGAGGAGCACCACCAGCAGAAACATGAAGAGAGATGTTCAAGGACAGAGCACACGCAAATGCCAGCATTTATGATTTATGCAAAGATTAAGGTGTGAAAACAAAAGACCTAAGATGGAGTGGTCAGTGGTCATAGAAGTAATTCACGAAAGTTGTTTTATGAAAACTTGGGAAGGAGAATGGTAGCAATGTCATCAATTTCAACAGAAAAAGAGTACTGAAAAGATGTCATGGGATTTGACAATAAGTAATTGCTGGCATCCTTAGCATAATAGCTTGCCTTAATTTTATAAGTGATTCTGAGATCCTTAAGTTAAATAAGTAGTGTGGGGTGACCCACAGTGATCAACAAAACTTATCACTTCTTTTTCCTTCTTCTCTCTCTCTTCCTCTCTCTCTCAGCTCTTTCTAGGAAGGATCTCATGTTGGCCTGGGACTGGTAATAGCAGCAAATAATGAAAAGGCAATATGATGAAAAAGTCATAGTTTTTCATCATCTAATGATAAATGAGTGGAGTTGAGGTGATGAAGGGAACTACTAACTGTGGTGACTATAAATGTATATATTTTTTGCAATAATGGGAATGGAATCCAGTGCCTTGCATGTACTAGGAAAGCAATCTGCCACTGAGCTACAATCCCAGTCCTTGGTAAATCATATGTATTTTGTTACATCACTCAGGCCCTTATATTTCTGGAATTTATACCCAGCTCCCCAGGACACAGATTATAGATACATCTGAGATTGAGAGAGGTTTTGTAGTTTGTGTGTGTGTGTGTGTGTGTGTGTGTGTGTGTTGGTTTTGGTTTTTCTTCTCTTGGCTTGGAAACCTATGATCTCAAAGCGCCAGAATCAAGAACAGACCAGAACTACTTGTTTATGAAAACATGTTCAGTTATATAAAATTTCTATCATTTGTCCCTTTAAGTATTTGAACATCACCACCTCCCGCCACACCGCCCATTTCCCTTGTTACTTTGAAGTTGCCTGCTTTACTTCTTGGCTAATTTCTGTCTTTAATAATAATCCATCAACGTTTTGTAGCTTCTTTAAAAGTCATGTTTGACTTAACACGACTGTCAGTTTCTCTCTGCCTTCTGAATGCCTTCACTAATCATCTCCAACATTTCTCTATCGGATTATTTTATCCTTTTTGAGGATGTTCTTATTCTCTTTCATCTTTTCACAAATTATGTAATAATTTATTAGACTGTGAGTACATGATGCACAGTGAATGTGAAGTCCCATTTTGAGTAAGTCACCTTTCTCTCCAAAGCCAGTCAATCCTGCTTGTATATTTTAAGAGCTCTTAAATTGGTGCCCACAGGGCTTTTAGGAGGTTCAAGGGAGGTGTCAGATAGCACTGAACATTTTTGGAAGTGTATGTTAAATGACATTGCCAATTATTCTATTTGAAGTTAAGAAACTGAGGCACAGAGAGTTTAAGGGACATTTCCGAACCCAACAGCCATACAGGCTGTTCCTGTTGCTGAGAATGGTGTGCTATACTATTCCTCAATCAAAGACATTTCCCACTCTTCTTCGGTTCCCTTACTTACTCCCCATAGCAGTAACTACAATCCATGGATTCTTGCTGGTAAAGAATCATTCAGCTCTACATCTTCTCCATTACCATGTCCAAATAACCTAAATTTAGGCCATCCTTATTGATCCCCTGAAATTACAGTAATAGAGTATTCCAGTTCTGTCTCGTCTCCAAAGTGAATGATCTTTTCAGAAATGCAAATCTCACCTGCTTATAAGATTTTAAAGTATTCCTTTTCATCTATTTAAACAGTATGTAAAATCTTTAACAGGGTGTATAAAATGTGGTCTTTCAAGATTGGCCCATTTACTTCTCTCCATTTTCTTTCTTTCCTTTTTTCCTCCTTCCTTCCTACCTACCTTTCTCCCTTCCTCCCTCCCTTCTCTCTCTCTCTCTCTCTCTCTCTCTCTCTCTCTCTCTCTCTCTCTCTCAGTGCTGGNACTGGTATTTCTCTCTCTCTCTCTCTCTCTCTCTCTCTCTCTCTCTCTCTCTCCCTCACACACACACACACACACACACACACACACACACAATCTTACTCATAACCTTTGTCTACCCATCACCATCTTTCAGTAGTATTTCCTGTACCCCAGATTAAGATCTTTGTCTTACCCTTCTCTCTCAAAAATTTTCTCTTATACTTCCACTCTTGAAATTATAAACTCTTAATTTCTATGTAACTAATTTTCTTTAGCTTTTTAACTCTAAACCCAAATTCAGAAGCTTTCCATAACTCACTCTACCTTGAATGAGCTCATGTCTGATCCCTCTTTTACCCTCTCATGTCTTATAATAGTTTATGGTATTGTACTTCAGTAAAGGATTGGAGCTTCCTGAAATCTCATTGACAACAGCAATTCTCTTTTCTCTCTGGATACACAAATAGTAAAGAGTGCCTGAAATACCGCAGATACTCAGTAAATGAATGGAGAATCAAGAATAAAAGGTGAATATAGCTTACTTAATTAATTTAATTGTTTGGACTGGATAACTGAAACGCCCAAGTTTTTCTTAGCTTTTAATCCATCAATCCAAGTGACAAATTCAATTCTAAATTCTTACAACCTACATTTTCATTCAATTTATGAAAAATGTTTTTTATTTTGAATAAAAATATTTCCTCTCTTAAATGTCTTATAACTACAATAATAAAAGTCTAATCCTTTTTAATTTAATGTTTATTTTCCCACCATGCTTTCTTGATGGACAAATGACAGGAATTTGTCCCCATCCCTAAATTTTAAGGTTAGGAAATGATACAAAAAATATAAAACACAAGCCATCAGCTGTCCAGATCACACTTAATAAAAGATTAAATTATATATAAAAAGCTGCCTATTAAATTATTTATAATTAAATTTTATAATTTCTTCAATAAATTTGATGGATCTTAAAAAATACAAATTAAAAGAGTAAATACATAAAACAAGTCTAACTACAAAGAGACTACATCAAATGGTGATCAAAATGTCAACATAGATTTTGATGTTAAGCTTTAAATTTCTTTTTGAGCTTCTTGACAGAGGGCAAAAATCATAGATACTTATATGGTGTTTTGTCCAAGAAGAAAAAAAAAAACATTCAAAACAGGAAATAAGAGAACTTACATATTATTAAAGCTCATTTTTCTTCCAATTATTTTTGGACAAACAATAAGCATAAAATCCTTCAAAGTATATATTTATCTGCATGACCTTAGCCATCAGACATGATCTTGATGAACAAGTATCTCCCTGTTTACAAGAAGACAGGGTCAGACTACCTGTTATTTAATATCTTTATTAGCTTGTATTCTGTGATTTTTAACTTGGGCATTAAGATGGATATGTATTTTATCATCTAATTTAGTGTGAGTTATTCAGCAAAGCTCTTGAATTACTCTATCACATATTTCCATTTCTATTGTTATATGTTTGAAGAGGAATAAAGTTGCTTTGGAACATTTGTAATCAATAATCACTGAATAAGAAAGCAAACAGCACCCTAGATTAAGACTGTGTCTCTATTTCAAAGGTTTTGACCAATTGCCTAAAGCACTTGGGAATGAACTATAGGTTTACCTCATCAGGATAAGGATATTAGTCAAGCTATTTTGGCAGACAGAGATCCTAATGCTCCCAGTATTCTACCACATGCCCCATTGGGGCTTCATTGTTTTCAACAACAAGATTTTCATTAGCTTAAGGCATTTTGTTATTCTGTTTGGTTCACTGCTCAGGTGTGGAATCACTGAACTCAATTATGCCTTCCTGCTTAGTGTTTTGAAGTATGGCTTTACTAAGGAGATGCTCGTTAGGAAAACTTCCAATGTCTTCTGAAATGTTCCATATTTTATCTTATTTGTTGTGAAATAATAACCTTATTTTTAGCAACAGTAATGATAATAATACTATATTATAAAGTCATCTGATCCTGTTCCCTGTTCCATTTTGTGGAAACATAAATGCAAAACAATGTATTAATATTCTGGTAACCATCAGTTGGAATTGTTGTAACCATTAAATTGGATCCTACTGTGGCCACTGGATTGGAGTGCTACTGCTGAGCTATAATATTTACTTGTATAAGGCCAACTGAATCTGAATGAAAGAGAGTTTCTGTCCATGTTACTGAAAGCAAATAGTCTCCCAGAGGATTTGGTACTGAACAAGTTCAAAGGAACCTCTTATGTTGAATCATGCATATATTGTAATGTCTCTAATAAATCAATTACTTTTTGGCAGCAAAATGTCACAGCTTTTAAAATTCTGATAATCACCTCCACTTTGCAGAGCTTTAGGCTGTTAAAATCCACACAATCTAGCATTCTCCTAGAATGCATCAAGGAGAAGGTTAAGTAACAAAGCAATAATGAAAAAAACTTCAGACATATATCCTTGACCAAGATTCAGAGAAGCAGAAATATCTCTCCACTCTCAGAGTCCTCAATGATATACAGGTAAAATACCACAAGTCAAATATATCTGGGAGGAACCTCTTCCTGCAGTGTACTATTTGAAAAGTATTGAAAATAATTTCTCAAATTTTTATTATTTGTTAAACTCCAGCATATGCCTGGCATCTTTAGGTACTTGTATAATCCAATGTAATCAAAGAAGGTGACATTATCTTCTACTCATTATATTGCAAAAGGAGAAGAACCTGTCTTCAACTTAAAAGTGTTTTGTCTCCTATAGAAATGAAAACTCTAAAATATATTTTTTTCTCTTTTCTTTTTGCCTTGGAAGTTGCTTCTATATCTGTGACTGACCAATATGCTCCAAACCCATCTCTTAAAATTGCCTACTTTTAAAAAAATTACCCATCCTTGTGCAAATAGCCCCACTTGAGGCACTGTACCTGACTACTCTCTCTTGGGTATGAGAAGCTATATGTGTTTCCCAGGGACAAATGAATGTGAAAGTTCATTGCAATACAACACACATTATTTTCTACATATACACACACATTTGGAATATGTTTTTATATAAAAAAAATCTTTTGTAAATTCATTCATTTGGGCTTTCTTTAGTGTCAAGCATATTTTGGAACCACACTAAATGGTGATGATACAGAAATAAAACAAACAGGAAAACCTGGTTCCTATGTTAAATGAATAAATTAAGAGTAAGCGGAATAGCTACAGGATAGATAATTATAAAATACTGTAAAGAATACTGCAATCATGATAAAAATTAAGACCTCTGAAAGTTCAAGGAGGAGGCCATAAACATCCTTGAGATTGAATGGTGTGGGGTGTGGGAATGTCTAAGGGTAGATTTTCAAAACATGTGGTTAATTTTCATCTTACCAAACAAGATTTTTGTTTTCATGCTGACAAGTATGGGAGAATCTCAATTAAAAATTTTTGTTACATCTTCCACAACAACTCGAGACAAGGTGGTCTCTGAATCTCCCTCTCTGCAAAACCAGAGAATTAATTCTTCATCATCCAGGTAGATTATGTTCTCATCAGTTTCAAATTGACATGAAGCTGGTTGGGTTTTTCCAATTTGAGGTTCTTATGCTTATGGTAAAAAACAGGGTATGGATGAATGGACATGATATTTGTGTGAGTGGACTGTGTTAGCTGACAGAGATGAGGGCTGAGAATGATAGGATAGTCCTTGTGGAATTAAGAGAATATCATAGGCTGAAGTGCACAGGATATGCGCCCTCCACCCACACCTTTACTTGGAACCAGGCATATCCCAAACTTCTAATTAAAAATCTTAAATGTATGTACTTCCGACTAAATCATTCTCTAATACCAGAGCTGGGAAACTTTATTATCCACTCTATTTGCAAAGCAGCAGCCTCCCACACCCCAAGTTTCAATGTTCCTGAACTCCCCAAAGCATGCTGTAGGGAAAAAGTGAAGGTCCTTGGTCCCTTGGTTCAGAACAGCCATATCAGATAAATGTGACGTCTTGTTATCCAGAAATATCCATCTAAGAAGAGAAGAGAATTTGATTATCATGAATTCTCCTCCATACTCCTCTTCTTGCCTGACAATAACCTCCCTCTCCAGAGCAACAATAATCTGAACACAAACAGACGTGAAGCTTTTCAAAAAGTAATGAACTCTGAGGCACTGGAGCCAAGGCAATCGTGGTTTAAATGCACGACTCCAGCAACCTAGAGAGGCCATCAATTATACAGCCCAGCCGTCGAGGAAGAAAAAATAATATTTCAAAAAGTCATTGCCAGACACAGAAGAGAATGAAGAAACTGCCACAGAAATCACACCACTCAGAGTATGCAGTTCCAAGAGGATGACTGAGCAGAGATGAGTAGCTAAATACTGCCAAAGGCAGCCATCTCTCTACAAGAGAGAGGATAGAGTAGGACACAGTGACTTTCCACTTGTCCTGTCCCTCTGCCAACACACCTGAGTTCACGAGTCCACTTGAATCTTTTTAGCATCATTTTCTATTACCTCTATTTCAGATAGAAAGGTGCATTTCACTTTACCAATCCACTGCAAACATTTTTGAATGCCTAAAACAATATATCACCTCAGCACAGGGATTCATTTGTTTACAAAATCAGTACTCATCTATGATGTGATTTTATTTTTAATATTACTCCTTTTAAAAGGAGGAGAAATGTTATTATCATGCCTATTTTTCAGATGACAGAGTTGAGACTCAGAGAAGGAAAATGACTTACCAAAGCTACTAAGAGCCTAGTTGATGATCCTAGAATGTAGGAAGCCACTGGTAAACATTGTTTGTTTGTAATTTTATTTTGCAAATGAAACATTTTGAAACTAAATCATTAACTATCATTCAGTCATAATTTGATCTTGTTAAGGCCTGTTTTCACTGCTTTCCTTTATTGAAGAAATTCTATTAGAGGCTAATGTAGGACCAAACATGTTCATAAGATGGCATACACCCAAAGATTGTATGACAAACTTTGGAGCTAAATAATTATGAACTGCTTTTTGTTTGTTTGTGTTTATTCTTTAAGAATGACATTCAAAAAAGTAGAAAAAGTTCACAGCTTAAGAGAAAGGTTATTTCTGTTTAGTGGGTGATATCCTTAAAAGTCAATGCTCTATTTTACATAAGGACAAGACTGTGGATAGAAGAGAAATTCTATAGCTGGGGGGCTGACTTCTCATTTTATTTTCATTCTACACTTTTGGGCATGAGTCATATTTAGTGAGTGTTACTTTCTTCACTTAGAAAATTGAATTGATAATACTTGCCCTACTTACTTCATAAACTGGTTATGATAAAGGATGTGGAAACCACTTTACAAAGTCAGATACATACAAATATTACAGATGTATTGATTTAAATAACTGTCCTCCAAGAACTCTAGGGATCCTTTGTGGAGAGGAGAAAATGCTTGGTCTACTATACTTCTGGTGGACTCCATAAAATAACAAGAATTGGGGCAGCAATCCTAATTTTTGTTCATATTGCATACAGTTTTGTGATTTAAAAATACAAAGGGAACAGATAAAGATAGTTAAAAGCATGACATTTGGAGTCAGAACAGAACTATGCACTCACAGACAATCAAACAGATTACTTAATCTTTCTAGGTTTGATTCATTAGTCATACAATGGGAATGATAAGGGGATTTAACTCATAAGCTTCTTTTAAAGTTTAAATTACAAATGCATGTAAAGAACATAAGCAGCACCTGGAAAAATATATGGAGGCACTTATAATAATTATCTGTATTATTACACGTTGCTTTTGTGTAACAAAAGTTAGGTGGATGTAGTATTATTTCCCTCTCTTCTGGATGTCTAGCATCAGACACTAACTGACCTCTTAGGGTACTGTGAGGGTTAGCTAATGAATTGTGGGGGAGAACCTGTGCAGTGCTCAGACACTGAGAATTACATGACAGCATGTGAGTTGCATGGCTTTTTATACTAGTCCTTTGGTATTACAATTGATCCTGTCTGGTTTCCTCCTACATTGATCTGTTCAGAATGCTCTTGACACAAATGCAATTTTCTGTGGCCAGCAATCAAATTCACCAATCACACATGGCAAAAGCGATCGAAACAAAGGGCAGAAGTTGTGCTATTTCCAGCACAAACGATCAGTTCCTGAGTTTCTGACAGCATCAAATGGAAAAATCAAAATAACTTGAGACAGAAATAGCCTGAAGACCCTGGGTCTTCAACCCATTTGCAATATTCCTATTCGACCTGGAGTCGCCCACTCTGCACAAATAGGAAATTATATATCTTGTGAGGCTACATGCTGGGGAGAATTAGGAGTTGGCATGGAATACGGCTGGCCTTGCTAATAATTGTTCCTGCTTTTAATTATTGACATTTCAGTAGCTCTTAATAGTCTCATTCTGCATAGGCCATAGTACTTCAAATGAGGGTTATTTCTAGCCATTGAACACACTTTCCTGAAGTCCTGTCATTTGAAGAGAGGGCTTGAATGCCCTGAACACATTTTCTGACCATTTGTCTACATATTCCTAGTAGTAGATATATCTAGAAAAGGTGTAAGAAAGATGAGAAGAACCAGAGGAGAAGTAGAGAAGGTTTGAACAGATCATTTTGTTTTTGACCTTGTGGAGATTACAATATTACTCTGTATGAGATCTGTTTTAATACTTTATCAACTCTCAATTAGTAGAACCCTAAATAAAGACAGGTAGTATCATATATCAAATGATCTCTGTGCTCACCCCAGCAATAGCTGATTGGTCCAAAAGTGGTCACTTAATTCAAATGAAGACAGAATGCTTGATTTTCTGCTAATTTGGACTTAAAGCACAAAAACCAACTCAGTTTACTACCGTCTATCAAATCATCTATGAGGCAGATCAAGGCCACTTAGGTGAGGGTCTGGTGGAGATCAGAGAAACTCAACTAAGAGATTCAAGACTCCACCATAAGAAGCACCTTTTCACTTATTTCAGCAATTTTCTTATGCATAGGAAATGAAATAAGGAGACCAAATAGCAAGAGAAACACAGAAAGTTTCACTGAAGGAAGTTTCCTTCTTATAGAGAGTCCTGTTCTTCCTGTATTTTCTTCCTCTAAGTCTGTCTCATTGTTACAATAAAAATCTTTAAAATATTTAAGTGAATTCTTGTAATTCAAATGGATATTTACCCATGATGAAGACTGGATAGTGGAAAAATGAAGAAAACAAAAGGAAGACAGAAGTATTAGAAGTAAATGGAAGGGCAATGAAATGAACTGATTTTCTATGTCTCTCTAAAATTCAAATGTAGAAGTCCTAACTATCAATGTCTTTAGGAAGTGATCTAGTCCTGAGGGCAGAGCCCTAATAAAAAGAATTAGTGCTTTTATAAAAATAGCTGAGAGATACTTACATTCCTTCTACCAATTGCATTTAGAGAGAGAAAATGCCATCTATGAATAAAGAAGTGGTCTCTAATCAGAACAGAATCTGTTGGTGTCTTGACCTTGCACTTCTCAGCACCAGAACTGTGATAAAAAAAAGTCTGTTGTTTGTAGGCCACCCAGATTATGTATTCTGTCTTGCCTGCTTAAATGGACTAAGATAGAAGATGAAAAGTCAGAGAAAACACTTGCAGAGGTGACTAGGTGACAATCAGTGTACATGCTTTCTTGAACTCTAAGATTCTGTTGGCCTGGAGAAAAAAAAGTCATCTAGCATCTGAAGAAGCAAGTGAAGACACTAGAATCTAACATAAAAAGGAAGAGGAAGTATTAGATATTCATTCAACAACCAATGTTTATTGAAAAAAAAAAGATCTGACATTCAGTGAAGAATACTCACACTCAAAAACGTTACATCTTTTGGGTTAAGAGACACTTGCAATATAATGAGGCGAACACAATGATAGATGTGGGTGATACTTGCTGCATTTAGTCAGGGGAAAAAGAAGACTTCAGGAATATAATAGACATTTTCAAATATTGTAATCCCCAACCTGAGGTCAGGGACCATTTACCACTCATTTTTCTATTCTCAACATTTGCTATAATACTTGACATACAAAAGGTGTTTAGCAAATATTTGCTGAAATGAATTAGAGAAAAGATTGAATGCTTTCTAATGGTAGGTATTTTACCTAATTTCAATCCCCCTCACAATAAACTGATGAGTGGTTACACTCAAGCTCTTACAAATGAGAGTACAAAAATTCAGAGAAATTAAATATTCCATGGAAACATATGCAACTGCCAATATTCAGTCATTTTGTCCTATCATTGGTAGATATATACATAGATAAAAAGATTAAAATTCATAATTTCTAACTAAAAGCCAAATGGTTTTTATTACCTGAAAGAATTCAGTGTATTCTATATGGTTCTAAAACAAACCAGTCAAGAGATAGATATATGAGATAAATAGGTTTGGGGGTATATGTGAGTGTGTGTGTGTGTGTGTGTATGTGTGTTTGTGTGTATGTTTGTGCATGTGTATTTCTAAAGGAAGCAAGATCTACATGAGTAGGAAGTTAGCTGCCCATCAATACAGAGTGTTCAAATGACCCATAAGCATTATCTATCTACCTATGTACCTATTGCAGAGAGAATTAAAGTTTTGGAAATGGGATCATAAGAAGATATATAATTTGAAATTCCCATGATCTTCAAAATAACATCTCTTATTCCTTGCAGGCCCAAGGGTATTAATGACATGTGGCATGTTGATGAAAATGGAATTGAGATTCTTTTACCTGGACTTTCATAGTCTCTGTCAATATTCCCCAAGAAACATCTTTTCAATGCATCTGTTATGCTGCATAGGCTATGTCAACCCTTGGACCTTGGCATATAAGTGTTTGCTTTGACAAGTGTCTATGACCAGCCTGAATTAGTACCACGCTCTCTCTTTCCCAGAGTTAAGAATGGATCAAAGTCATTCCTTTTCCTAAGCATAGTTTCAGCCAGGTCCTGGAACAACTTCCTAATATCTGATTTCTAGAGAACAGGATGTAATAGTCACAGAGAGAAATATGGGATGGACTGAAGTCCAGGCAGAGAAGTACGAATGACTGTCTAAGAACATTTGTGCAAAAAGCAACATGCCCCGTGCCTATTTGAACAACTCCATAAATATTAACCCCCATTTTTCTCCTGTTTGTTACTGTCAAAGACAAAAGTATAATACCTTCTGCTTCCTATCTTCATAATTGTCACCTCTACCAAACTTTAGGTCAATGAGTGTTGGTCTGGGAAGATATCTAGAATTGGGAATTCAACCAAGATATCACTCTGGCTTGTCTAACTATTTGAAGATATCTGAATCTATCAGAAAGAATTTTGTGAAGTGTCAGGGCTCCATTCTGCATTGGATTTGCTACAGGTGACCAGACCAGGGAGAGAAGAAATGGAAATATGGAGCCAGAGGCCCTGAGTAAGCAAAACATCAAAGGCTTCTATGATTATAATCTCTGACTCAAATCCTAGTAATAATAGGGACCAAAAGAAAAGAGGAGCTGTGGATGAACAAAGGATTAGATAATATTTGAAGCTCCATAATACGCAATTCTAAAATCAATGCAGCATACCATTTGCTTACTCAATAATTTTTGAGATGTGAATCTAAAGCATCTTCCCTGCATGATCATCTGAATCCCAACAAGAAAAGTTTCTGTGTCTGGGACAAGTTTAAAGTGAGGGTTTCCTTCAGACAAGCAGTTGTTTCTGCAGTGCATTGGCAAGACAAACTACTTCTCATCTCTAGTCTCCTCCCTTCCCTGCAGGCAGGTTTCTCTCTGGCCTTGAGTTGACTTAAAGATTCCCCAGGAGAATTGGCCTGAAAATCAGTTCTAAAAGCCAAAATAGAAAAAAAAGAAAGAAAAAAAAAAAAAAGGAGAGCCAGATTAAAGTATCAGCCTAGAATTTATGCTCTGGACTTAAGGTTTAATAATGCAACAGAAAATCAATATTTAATAAAGCAAATGATGGAGAAAAACACTGCCTGGGAGATGAGGCTGCTTCACTGTTTTCAAACGTCTCAGTCCCAAAGGAGGGTGAGTTGGCAGGATGGATTGGAGACCAGGCTGACAAGAGAATCTGGCATGCAGACAATCGCAGGTCCCATTGATTCCTATTTTGTTATCTTGTGGGCTTGCTGGCCATTTTTATTAAAAGACTAAAACAGAATTACAATGAAAGTGCTATGAGATACTCAATAGAGTAGGGGCAAATGGACCAAACTAGACTTCAATTAGCAGCCCCAGGATAATCCTTATTTATACCAGGAACCATCAAAGTTCACACTCTATTTGGAGAAAAGGGAGGGGAGGATGAGAATTGGAATTGGAGCTCTTTAGCTATATTCCAGAAAGACAATATCTGATGAGTAGTACTGGCCTAACATATCATGGAATGAGAATAGCAGCAGAGTCCAGCTATTCATCACGAGTAGCCTCTTGAACAGTGGTTTGCACTTAGTAGGGATGGAAAATGTCACTGACTAATTAAAGCTCCTGAGAAGACAAGGTCTAGGAATGCAAAGTTCCTTAGGTTCTCTCTGATTACTATGTGGATTGCAAAGCATTTCTGAGCTTCAAGAATACTGAATTTCATTATATGGTTCTCCACACTGCTTCCTTTATAGCTATTAGAATATTTCTGGTTAGTCATTTTTCATTAAAGGTTATTCTTCCCTTTGATGGTCAAACAGTCTTAATACTGTCTATTTATTTCTGTGTAGGTATCTAGGCCATAGTTCATTTGAGATTCTTTTTGGCTAGAATCTCTACCTAGCCAGGGAAGAGAGTTGTGAATATCCACCTGGAAAAGCTCTTTGTGTTTTCTAGTATTGAAACTATGCATGACTATGTATGTACAATAAATTATGTTGAGTTATTTTGTCTTTTCTCCATCTAAGGCTCCCAGAGTAGCTGAGTAAAAGTAGAGACAACTGAAGCCAATATGTTGCTCATAACCCAAGAAGCCTCAGGCAAGGTACATGATAGCACTGCTTGAACGGGAATGAATTCATTTGTAATGGACAGATTGGCTACTCCCATTTGTTTTCTTAAAAATAAATAGAGACAGCACAGTGTATTGCTCCCTGTTAATGAGGAAACTTCTTCAGAAATCCTTAATATAACTATAAATTATGAAGCGAAGAGATGCTTAAAAAGGAGACCGTCAAGACGAAAGTAGGAGAGGAAATGAAGAATTCAAGTTCCAAAAGGAGTAAGGAAAAATGTCAGTCTTGCTCAACATTGTAAGGAACCAGTCATATGATTGCTATATAGCAAGTGTTTAATGTTTACTGAATGAGTGAACAGGAAGGAGTAAAATAGAATGGAAAAAAAAAGTGGAACAAGGAAGCAGAAACATAGAATGAAATATAAATATGCCATGAGGAAGTGGAAGATGGAAGGTCAAATGGAATAGCTCAAGTTAGAATAGGTCCAAAGAATAATGCCAGCTTGACTATTAGTTTGTGCTGTCAATTCTTAAGTATGTTATTGAAACTCTATAAATATAAGAGAGCAGCAGTCTCACATTCTTGCTAGTGAAATACTATGAGATTGTGAATCTGAAGGCAGAATCCCAAAAGTAGCCCGATGCTTGAAGTGATGGTCAGAACCAGGGCGATTCTCACCCTACTCCTTTTGTTTGAAATTCACTTGCTGTGAAGACTCTTACAGAATTTCGTCTGCATAATCCTTGTAGTTTCAAATTCTGAAACCTTCATTGCCAAATAGTTTTTTAATCAATTCATCCTGGGAGAGATTTCTGTCACAGACCAGAATGAGATCTTATTTAGCATAAGGTGGGCAAGAATGGCTGAGTCATTGCAAGACTGATATTATAGGTCTAGCAAATGGGATTCAGAACTTCAGGAACTCAGAAAGGTTAAGGAAACTAGATCATGCTCTTCAGAATTCATTACAAGAAATTTTTGTTGGGGTACTGTCTATGCACTCCTGATAGGGAGAGTAAGGAGAAATGCTATAAAACTGTGCCTAAACCACAAGCAGGATAAAGTAGCAAAAGGCAAGGAAAACTTGGGCCATAAAGGGCTTTAGGTGAAAATTTTCAACATTGAGAGTAATTGATATATCCATTAAATAGCTCAGGGGCTGCTATCAGAGCAGCTGTAATAATAATTTTATTTATAAAACTCTCACTTCTTCTGAGGTGCTCAGGGCACTGTACAATAGCACTAAATAAATTAAATTAAAGCATGAAATATTATGGAAATGCAATGAAATCAACATCACTGAGGAGACAGGGAAACCCAAAAAGAAATAAAAGGAAGAAAATAAATAAATAAACACTTCTCTGCAAGAAAGCAGCACTTAGCAGGAGGATGCTTTTGAGAAAACAGGGGAAGAGTTAAGTTTCCTACCAAGGAAACAGACCCACTGTTGAGCTCTTCTTAATAGCACATAAGGATTCAAGCCCCATCTTCCATTTGGAGAATCTTGAACAAGATTTTCAAACCTCTAAGCCTCCATTTCCTCATCTAAAAAATACAGATGATAGTATTATCTAATGCTGAAAGTTATTAGGAGATTTGAATGAGATTTTACAAGGTAAACCTATTACTTACCACATACATGGTAACTACTCAATTGATGTTTGTTGTTGTTATTATTATTATTATTATTATTATTATTATTATTATTATTATTACCACTGTACCAAGGATGCAGGATGGAGGACAGAGACAGTGAATCAGGAAAAATCAGGTAAAATGAGGTAAAGTGGGATAAATGCCTGAACCAAGTCAGTAACAGCAAAGATGAAAAGTTATGTACAGGTAAGAGATATCTACAGGATCAGAAGACTTAAAGAGTGCTGCTACAGAAAGGAAGCAATCAAGGATGACCTCTAGGTCTCTATCCAGAACATGGAGTATATAGTTGTGTCATCCTTCAAGATTGCTAATACAGAAGCAAGCAGAATTGGGTGGTAAGAGAGGCAAGGTGAGGTGAGATGATCTGTTTAATATGAGATATACTGAGGCATTTTCAAGAGGTGATTCCATTAGGTTCTTACAGATACCGGTTTACCAGTGTTGGATATAAAGAGGTGGCTATCATAAATGAGAAATCACAGTAGGAGAGGTCATGGACATGGGTGGATCCTTAAATATCATCTAACAAGAGCATAAATTCCACTCTATCATGGCTTCCTTTTGCAATGGAAGCTACAATGGAATTGAAACCAATGATAGAAAAAATAAAATAAAATATTTTGTCTAATAAAATTTGTACCATATGGGAAAAACTCAGAAACTTCTTCATAAGATAAATGCTAACACTCATCCATTGGGGTGTCAGCATTAAAAATGTCATGGCATCTACTTTGGTGATAAGATAAAAAGAATTTTGGGAGGCAAAACATAAAGTCCCCCATTAGTGATAAAATGCTAGATGAGCAAAATGGCAGCACTGCACTCACAGGCTGATTCTACCTGGGACAAACCAACCATCAGGTATGCTCTTCATAAACATTCAGTGAGCCACCTGCAGGTGATGTCTGTTTAGTCAGGGTAGACTTGAATGACACATGCTATCTTTCATGAGTTTACAGTGTTATAAAAGAATGTTCTCTTTACTCATATAGTACTTCAAAAAATCCAAAGTTGATATTAATTGATGACTGCCACCTGAACTCATGAGAACGGGGTGAAATGTACTCTCCATAGAGTACAAGAAAGAAGAAAAGAAGGGTTGGGGACGGTGCAGAGAATGAGGAAGGAAGAAAAAGAATCCAGAAAAAGAGAAGAAGAAAAAAAAGAAAATAATTTATTATATACTGGGCTGGATTATGACACTGTTATATGTTATCATTTTATATTGTCACCTCACAACAACCTGCCAGATAGGATTTATTTTTGTCCTCATCTTACACATGAAAAAATTAAAGGCAACTGATTGTACAGCTATTATTCTAGTATAACTGTTTCTTAGCTTAAAATATCACCTACCATGTTGTTTTGTGTTTCCTCACATACAAAGAGAAGATCTGTCTTTAATCAGGTGCAAGGAAAAGAGCCCTGGATGAGAGCCAGGAGAACTGGGGTTAGTCTTCACTACTTCCTTTAAGCAGTGGTGTGAGCTTGGATTAAGAGCCAGTTAACCTCTTGCATTTCATGTTTTCCCATCTGTAATATTAGAACAGTGGTTCTCAACAGAAGTGAACAATAAAAGCACACAGGGGTTTTAAAAAATAATGATATTATGGACTTTTCCCCCTAAAATGGAATGAAGATCTCTGGGGAAGATCAACATGGTGGTTTTTAACACTAGTCCAAGCAGCTACAATGCACAGTGGAGGTTAGAATCACTGGCTAGATGGCCTCTGAGGCAGCTCCTGGCTCTGAACTGATTTGATCCCATGCCTGCTCTTGCACAGCCCATTCCTAATTGGAATCCAGTCCTCTGAGGGAGATTAACCCTGACCCTTTGCTCACAAAGGGAAGTTAGGGCCTGAGGTGAGCTGTGTATAGTGAGGCAGTCTGAAGTGTGACTCTCACTTTGCCACTTACTAATGTGTAACCTTACCCAGAATAGCTGGTTTTCTCTTTTCCCAAGTAAGGATAATAAGAACATCTATTGATCAAGACTGTTCTGAATATTAAATGAGATAGTATACATAAAGAGCTTCATCTATTTTCTGGTTTCTACATAATAGGATTTAAATAAGATATAGCTATAAATACTGATATCTTTGTATGATAAAAGTCTGCCTGCTACTGTTTGCCTGCAGTTGCCTTTAATAGTTCTGAGATGAGAAGTTATACTTATAATCCCCTTTGACCAGATCAGCCAAGTGTACCCCATAGTCATTTTGCCACACTGGGCCTCAGCATGGAAGAGAAGAGGCCTCTGGGCATAGTGGGGCTAGCAGACTCCTGGGCTCAGTTCACACTTTTGTGCTGAGTCCTCTGCTCTACCCCAAGAAATCTCCTCCTGCTGACATCTGGCCTGTGACCAGGCCAAAGCAGATGACGGTGGTGGAGAATCAAGCAGAGTATTGTTTCAGTCCTTTCAGAGTGACCCCACTTCTGAAGTCACCCCAGCCCATGGTGAGTACCTTTACCCTGTATGGTCTTCAAATTCATTCTGAATGAGTACCACTTGTCTAGTATGCCCACAACCAGCTGTGAATTTCTTTTGGTTCATAAAAATAGAAACCTCACCTGACAAACTCACAAATACATTCGCCATAAACAGGTACCCACCAACTCCCCACAAAAACATTCACATACTCTCACATAACCACACACATTGCTTTAGGGACAGTGCACACAGACGCCACATATTTGAGTCTCAACAAAGAAATCTAAATATACTGCCTTCTCTCCATGCACTGAGAAAGAAAAATAATTCCTCTGGGGTTGGATGTAGGCTCCCCAGGGAAATGATACATTGTGAATACAACCACAGCTCAATTTCAAGATGTGTTTATTACGTGAAACAAAAAATAAAATAAATAAATAAAAGGCCATCTGATCATCTGATCCTCTTCATAAAGGTTATGTGACCTGAGTGTTGGAGGCAAAACCTGGGGGTCATTGAGAGAAGGACCAGCCCACTGCATAGGTCAGAGGTGTTGTGAGAGCCTAGGCAGTGGGATGGGAAGGAACAGAAGGCTGCAGAGCTATGTGCTGGAAGAATAAAACTGAGGGTAAACACCAAGGGAACCTGAGAAGAGGAAAAGGGGAAGGAGAGAAAGCAAAAGTAGAGGGAAGAAAGAAAATTCTAAGAAATATGAGAAGAGAATGCACACAAGCAAAAGAAGTCAGGGTACCAAGGGCAGAAGGTCAAAGTGAAGAATGGTCCTGGGGACACATCAGAGAAAGGACAATTGGAAAGAACACTTCCAGGAGAGTGAAACAAAACACCATGAAAAAGTAAAGGGAAAAGATGAAAAACTACAATAGTCAGAAGACAAAAAAAAAATATCTCAGCAGCAATAAAGAAAAATAAATTGCTAGTAAGAGCAAATGAAAAACAACCCATTTCAGAAAGAACAATGCATATGCGCTCCACGCTGATGGCTTGTCTTCTAAATAAGGTGATCACTGTCGCCACAGTGCAAATTCATCTAGCAACTTAAATTGGATGGAGCTGAAAATATAGCATAGATGAGCTTTGACATCAAGTCCTCTTAACTCAGGGCAGTTCTGGGCAGCTGCCTAGGTGAGGCTGGATGGATAGGGTGACTCACCATTGAGGGGCCTTCTTGTCTTTGCATTGCTCTCTAATGTCCTCTTTTCAAAACTGTGTGAGAAGCCCTGAATAAGATTTGCTCTTTACTAAACTGGGTTACTTTTGCCCTTAAGGAAAATTCCAAAGTCCACAGCCTGACATACAAGGTCCCTCTGGCTTCTCCTCACCTCTTGGGGTCTCACCTCTCACCCCTCCTTGCTCTTCCTAGCTCTTATGTGGGATGATTTACCTCCTCTTAGTGGGCCATGCTCCCAGTCATTCCTCTTCTGTGCTTGCAGATGCCATTATTGTCCAAGAGACTTCACCTTCTTACTTCAGCTCTCAGCACTGGTTGAGCTTCCTTTTGAACATGTCCTGAGGTTCATAAAGGTCTCCACAGGCAGGGTCCTCTCTTGCACACTATCAGAGCACCTATACCCAACTGGTACTGGTCCCAACTCTTTCCTTACACTAAAATGAATTATTTACTTGTCTTATCACCCAGTTGCATGCTATTTCTTTGGAAGTAGGCTGGGTGTTTGTGTTCTACCCTAAATTTAGCACAATGCTTGATTTTAGTAGGAGCTCAGTAAATATTTGGTGAACAAATGAAGGATTTACTTGACAGATGCTTATTGCTTTACCCAAGGCCTTTGCTAAAAGGTGAGGTAAGAGTTTCTGTGTGTGTGGAAGTAGAGATGATGATCACCCTGACTTAGTTTATCTCCTATGTTCAACTGTCAAGCTCCTCCTCTGAGTGCCCAAGGCTGGCCTCCTTGATATGCCCCAAGGGTGCATCGGCCATCACCTATAGGACTAACCTTACTCTAAATTTAAGGAAGCTTTTGGCATGGAAAATCATTTGTCATGTGAACTTCAGAAAAAGGTAAAAGGAGTGTCTCAAATATGGTTGGTCAGCACCAACCAGGCTGAAAACTTTTCTTCCTGAAGAGAGGGAGGAAGTGGCTACTGTGTCTTAGTGTGTCACAATGAAGGATAAAAGCTAATAACTCTTTATAAAGGAGTTTAAAACAAAGTAGGAGAGTCTGGAGTAAGTCTGGGTTGACCCACTTAGGTGACCAGCTCTCATTTATGCCTTTATTTCGTGTCTTTCATTTGAACAACACAAAAGCAGCAAGCTCAGGGAGATGAAAATCTCACTATAATTAGAAGCATAGAACAAGTCTGCTCACCTTATTTGACACAGTTCCTACTATGGAGCATGAATGTAATTTAGGATTTGACGCAAGAAATGTTCCAAATCTGACTTTCATCTGGCCCTTAGGTTGACCAGGATAGGTATCTTGTGATTCCCAAGTCCATCTACACAAGGTCCCTTTATGAGTGCTTCAGGTCCAGGCAGTTGGGGGAGAAGTTCCTATCATTCCTTTCATTCTAGAAAATTTCTTTGAAGATTCCAAGGCAGGCAGCAAGAATGAGTGATAAGAGGTACATTGCAACATCTCATGTTTAGTATTCTCTGGACTTTTTCTCCTTTCTACTTCCAAATATTTTCTCCCATTTGAGTGCCCCTCCTCCAGTATTTATCCTAACTTATTTAAAGCTTTGTCCTTTGTTCACACAATCCTCATCTCCTCTGGATGACATCATTTCATTTCAATAATCCAAATGCCATCTTCTTAGAATTCCAAATTGAAAGAAAATCTGGCACGTTTTTTTCCCCTCATTTGTAGATGTACAAACTTAAATCTTTTACAAAGTTATAAACATTACATTTAATTTACTTTGAAACTTACCAAACCATACATTGAGAAGAACACATGTCTCCTTGGAATAGGACCGTCTGGGAAGACTGGGAGCATGTGGCTGCCAGACCCTGCCTGCCCTTCCTGGGTGCACACCCTCCAGCCACTTATCAGTTGCTATTTGCAAGCACTTTGATCAGAGAGGAACAGAAGGGAATATGCATTTATACTGTGTTCTCATTTCCTATGTCTCCCTACCTCAAAACTACCTCTCTAATCTATCCTCCATTCTGATGCCCAAAGTCCTTCTGAAACTACTCATGTAGTTTCCCAGTTCAAAACCTTCCTGCTTTTCCATTTCTTCCATAGTTTGTAGTTCATGGGCAACAGAGACCTGGCACTCTCCAGCTCTCCAGGCCATGGTGCTCTCCAGTGGCTCCTACGTTTTTCATTGAGCCACTGGTACTAGGACTCCTAACTCCTTCCTGCTATGTGTTTTCCCCCCTTTTAATTTAGAACACTAGTCCCTTTTGTCACCTTGCTAAGACAATCCATGGTGCCAAATTCAGCTTAATGTCTCTGGGTCTGAGACTGGATTGACCAAATTATTTGGATAGAAATGATAGCAAAATTCATATTCTTTCACTTTATCAAAAAAACAGAAGAAAAAAACTGAAATAAAAATGATAATGTTCATTTAATGTAGGTCTTTGTTTTCATCCACTTACTTATTGGATAAGTACTTATTGTGATCCTACTGTTTCCAAACAGTTGGAAGCAAGAGAAAACAAAGCTGGCCAAGTGTCTACTCTCTCCAGGAGTGAATGTTCAGTGGGAGTAAAACTGAATATACCCCTTAACTCAAAATGTATATTATTCCCATAGAATATCTGTGTTATGAAGACAAATAAAGGAAGGAAGTGCTAGGGAGTGATAATCAAGGAGGGAACACTATTTTACACAGGTGATCAATAAGATCCCTGCCCTGTGAAAACCTTAATGAAAAAGAGAGAACTTCAAGGACTGGGGTACAGGAACCAGCAAGAGATCCACAGGACTCTGAGCTAGGAGCTCATTGGTGTAGTCCACGAACATCAAGGTGAGGTGGAGGGAGGGTAGGAAAGAGGCAATATGTTTTGGATGGGTCAGACCAATGCCAGAGGCTGGCCTGTATAAGGCCCTTGAGTCTATGATACAGACTTTGGGTTTCACTCTATGAGAGTCAGGAAGCAACTCACTGGGAGGTTTGATCAAAGAAATAAAAACATCTTATAGTCCTTACCATACACTAAAGTCCTTGAAGTTTTCTCATCTTCATTAAGATTTTGATCACCTGTGTAAAATAGAGTTCCCACCTTGCTTATGCTAGGGAGTCCTAGCACTTCCTTCCTTTATTTGTCTTCATAACACAGATATTCTATAGGAATAATATACATTTTGAGTTAAGGGGTATATTCAGTTTTACTCCCACTGAACATTCACTCCTGGAGAGAGTAGACACTTGGCCAGCTTTGTTTTCTCTTGCTTCCAACTATTTGGAAACAGTAGGATTACAATAAGAAAATCTATAAAAATTTTCACTCTCTGGACTGAATGTATAGAACAAATGATAATGACTAAGAGTGGGAAGGAAAAGAAAAAATAAAAGACTAGGTAGGTAAAAAAGAAAAGTGGGGCTAAGTATGGGGAGAAGAGGTTAGATTCCAATAAACTTCAAAATGTAGCAAAATTAACCAGATCTTCCCAAGAATAAGGAAAATATGGGAGAAGAAAAGAGTGAAATGGAAGCTGAACCCTAGGTATGAGCTTCTAGAAGGATGGAGTTGTCATTTCCTGAATGCAAAGAATATAGGAAGAAAAGATTGGGGGTGGGTGGGTGATGAGCATGGATTAAAGAGCTTTATTTTGTATATTTTGAATTTGAGATGCCTATAAGACAAATAGTGGAGTTATAGTCCAAATGCTGGTTCCCCATCCAAGGTAACAAGAGACCAATTAGGGATTTTTATCTTCAACTCTCTTCTCATGTCCCCAAAGTAAATCTCATAGTCTGATGCTAGATAATCTCTTTGATGACTATCAGTAATGTCTGTTTGGCTGACAAGTTCCTCTGTGCCATGCTCCCATCCTCTAGAGTCCTAAGTGCAATCATTTCAACATCAAAAAAAAAAAAATACAGTCTTAGTACCAAAGTGTTAATGAGCAACTTCTGTAGATATTCCAAAGACAAGGAACCAATATCTCCATTATATCTGCATGTCAAGGTGGATCACTAAAGAGATATCTTTGAAAAAAATAGTCATCACTCAGAATCTATAGATAAGACCCCTTAGGATACCGAAATCCACAGATACTGAAGTCCCTTACGTAAAATGTCAGTATTTGCATAGAACCTGCATATATTCTCCCACATACTGAAAATCATCTCTAGATTATTTATAATATCTAATTCAATGTAAATGCTATGTAAATAGTATTCCACCATATATATATATATATATATGGTTTAGAGAATAATGACAAGTCTGTACATATTAAAGACAAATTAAATTTTTTTCTAAGTTAGATATTTTTTAAAGGATAAATACAACAATAATCATTCATTGTTTTAATGACTACTGTGAGTCACTTCTTGGGAAGTGGTGTGGCCTGACAGTTACAGCTAGCATCTTTCCTGAGAAAACAAGCCAATGTCAGATGAGCCTGTGACCTGGCGAAGGCCTAACTGGGGTTGGAGGGCTGTGCTTTCTTGGTGGTTCCCTCATGGCTGGTAAGTTCCCTGTGACTCTTAGAGGGAGGCTTCAGTTCCTTTCTGTGGGTCTCCCCAGGGCTATTTGAATGTCCTCACAGCAAGGCAGTTGGAATTGCCAGAACAGAAGCTGCAATTTTTTTTTTTAATAAATGGCTAGAGAGCAACTATTTTCAGCATTGTTGGCTACATCAAGTCTCTAACATATTCTTCTTCTTTTTTTAACCATATTCTAAAAATATAAAACAGAACAATCCTAGCTTATAAATCCTAGCTTATAAGTCCTAACAAAATAAACTGGATTTGACCCAAAGGCCCTAATTTGCTGATCACTTTCCTAGAGCAAGCAATCTAAGTGATGAAGGTTGAAAGCTGCCTTGTTTATACAGGCCTGGCCTGTGAAGTCATACACTCCATCTTTTATGATACAGGGTTGGTGAAATTTGTGGATATGGAACTGAGGAACTCAAAGATATGAAGGACTGAATGTTAAGAAAATCAGTCTGCTCCAAAGATGAGTCTAACTGTCACAGAGACAAATTTAAATTTCTGGGAGATTAAGAATACCAGGGTTTTCTCTACTTTCAGCCATAAAGGATGTGAAATATTAAAATCAGTGTACGTGTAAGTTTTATGTTGCTGCTATAACAAATTTCTACAGATTTTATGTTTAAACAACAGATCTCTATTCTTCCATAGTTTTGGAGGCCATAGGTCCAAATCACTTCCACTGGGCTGAAATCAAGGCATCAATGCTTCCTCTGGAAGCCATAGAGAAAATTCTTTGCCATGATTCCTCCAGCTTTTGGTGGCTGCTGACATCCCTTGGTTCAGGACCACATCACTCCAATCTTCAAGACCAAAATTATTAAATCTTCATTTGCTTTCTCTTCTGTGTATGTCTCTGATAAACCGCCCCTAACTCTCAGAGTACACATAGGACTGTATTTAGGGTCCAAAATAATCTCTGTTAGAGTCTGTAAACAAGTCAAAATAACACCTGGCATTTTGCAGGGGAATGTTAAAGTTCGTAAACAAGTCTGGATGGTGCCTGGCAAAATGTCAGAGGGAGTGGTTTGAGAAGTAACAAAACCGAGCCATTAGGTGTAGAGATTCCTGATTGGTTGACTGATGTATCTAGTTTATGCTAATTAGATAAGCTGTGTGGAATATATAAATACTGCTCCTGTCCTGCAATAAACGGCTCCTACTCCTGCTGTATCAACGTACACAAGTTATTCGTCACCCCCCGGTTATTTTGCTGCAGCCGGACTGCGGCAAATCTCATCTTAAACTTGTAATTTAATTACATCTGCAAAGACACTCTTATACAAGGCCTATTCTCATTTCTTTGGGATTAGGATCTTCTATCTTTGCTTGGCCATTTTCCAGTCTACTACAATCATTACTGAACAAAAACACAGTGAACAACTTTAATTATTTTTAAAAGAAACTTTATAGATTAATTCATTACCCAACAAATAGTCCCTGAACTCCTATTAAGTTCCAGGCTCTGGGTACAGAATACAAAGGAGATATATCTCCTTCCCTCAGGAAAGTATATATAATAATCTATTAATCACACAAACAGATGCACAATTTTCCCTATGGCAGGAACCAGCAAGGACAGAGCTTTAGCTCTTGGAAGAGGTAGAGGGCAGGGGTTAACCCAAGTCAGCAGGTCTGGGAAAGGCTTTCTATGGAAGAGGCATTTGAGATAATGTGTGAAGGATAAACAGGGTGAGTTGAATGAAAAGAGGAAAAGAATTTCAGGAAGAGAGGCAATATATATAATGGGTCTGTGACCAGAAAGAGCAAGAATAGTAAAATAAACTAAGACAAAAAATAATTAGTCAGGGACATGACAGGAGTCAAGAAAGGAGGTTCCCTGGATTCAGACCCCTGGGCTAATCAACTGCTTGATAAGAACTGGCTCTCTTGATCTAAGTAAGGAAAAGACCTAGAGGGTCCATCATGTTTGAAAGTCTAGTTTGGCTGCACGTTCAGAAAGAATGAGTGAGAGTAGTAAAGTGGATGTGAGCAGTTCACTTATTTCATTTTCACTTTAATAGTTTGGAGCTGAAATGCCAGATTATTTATTTCAAAAGACTTTTTACCTTCTGAGATAGGGAATCCTTGCTCCCAAATTTAGGGCAGTCATCTCTCTTAGCTCCAGGATTCCCATGAATGGCTACATCCTAGCAGCTCCCCTTTTGTCCTTTTATTGCTGTCCCCACCCCCATTATATATCCAGATCACAGGCACCAGTCTTATTTGTCTTCATATCTCTTCCAACTTTATTTTAGTATAGGACACATCATAGCCTATGTATATGTGAGAGAAAAATAATCTCAATTTCTGATCTTCCTTTCCTCAATTGGAATAAAGAGCTTGGCTAACGTGTACCCTTACAATAAGGGACAATGTGAGGTCAGAAGCCCCCTCTCTAAAGCCCAGGCTTTAGGCCTATAAAACCACCATAAAACATGCGCAAGCAGATTGATGAGAAGTAAGGGCATGGCGGAGACAGAGCTACAGGACATCACAAAGTCAGACCTCAGAAAACCAGGAAAACTTTAGGGGAGTTCAGGCTGGGGAAAACAGATGTAATTCAGGCAAACTCTTGGGCACAGGGACTCCTGCCAGTAGCAGACTGCGTATGGATTATCGGTACAAAGGATTGGCTCTGATTAAAGAAGCTAGACTAGGACAAACAGAAGTAAGATCCTGCAAACCTTTATCACTAGTAAATGATTACAAAACTGAAAGATGTTAATATACAGTCATGCTTTGCTTCCTTGCATCCATTGGGCACCTTTCTCCAAATCAGATTAAGGGATATATTGAAACATTTCTACAAAGTATGTTTATTCAGGATAGTTTAAAGAAGTAGGTCATTTTCCTAGGTAATTATTGTCAAAATTCAGACTGGAACCCAAGACTCCTAAATCCTGAAATTTACTTCTTTTCAACTAAGCTATTCAATCCCCAATGGAGGCAATGCAGGGTTCATTGTGCAGACTTCCAATTAATCACAGTAGAAAGCACTACTTGCCAAGAGAAAATCCTCTATTTTGAATTCTTAATCCCCCACCAGCTGAGTTTACCACAAAGACATGAATATATAATTGAGACATAAAGAAAACATGCCACCAAATTAAACTGTCCTAATTTTAAATCAATAAATTCCTTCTCAAATAACATGAAGACCAAAAGCAAAATGTGGATCTCTGACAACTCTCAAAGCATTGTATCATGGAGCTGAACTCCAATAGACACCAGTGAGATTTCCTACCAATGCTAGACAATAATTTACCACAGACCACATCCAATAGGAATATGTCTTAATATAGCCTCTAAATGGTGACATCTGAAGGCAGACATCTGAAACATGGCGTCTTCCCTCATCTATGTATTGTCTCTCGGGTAAGAGGAGAAGGTGGCTACTGGGACCTAAGGTCTAGGAATCCCTTCCTGTGGCTGTCACTTAATCCTTGGCAGCATCCTCATCCTCTTGGGCATGATCATCATGACGACACAGCAAAACCCAATATTATGTACTAAATTTGCGGGTATACAATGAATATTATTTTTATCAGGCTATGGTGAAAAAGTTATGATTGTAACTACAACTGTAAACAAACATTTAGTGCTTTCAAAAATTGACTTAACTGGTAGAAAGCTCTATGGCAATCCTTGCCCTTTATGTCTTAACCATGCAAGGGACATAGATCCAATGGGGATTAGTTATGTTTTTCCTCCTGAGACTTCTTCCTTCCACACAAGGCTTAGTAACCCAGGTGCTTGTCATGAGCTATTCCACTGACAGACATTTGGATATCTGTCAATTGCCAAAACAATTTAATGTAAGTTTTCTTAAGGAACGGAAAGCCATTTTTGCCAAATATGGAAAACCAAGTCTAGATTGAAAACTTGCATGGCTTTATCCAAAATTGACATATAACTAAGCTTTCTAGCTTTATGTCCAGTTATTTCAAACCAGGAACCCTGTGCTGTGATCCCTGTAGCATTTCCACTCCTCCTCCAATGATAACATACAGTCAGATTTTCAAGCTCTGCACATGCTATTGCTCCAGTCTGGGATGTCACATCTTCCCCAGAGTCCCCAAAACTCCCAACTCACAATTAACACCCTCATGCAATATAATCTTATAGTTTTGTTTTATCCTATAGACAAATTCATTTACTCCCTCTCAGGGTACTCATCACATTTTATGCATAATCATTCTAATCCTTGCTAACTTATAAGACTGCTCCTTACAAGTACTATGGTTTCCTCTACTAAATAGGACAGTAACTCTGTCTGAATCTTGTGCTCATAGCACCTGGCTTAAAACATTCTGTTGAACAGAATTTAAAGGTGTCATCTGACAATCCTCAATTCAAAAATAGATGGACTGAGAGCTTTGCCAGCCCATGGAGCTAAGTATTTTAGCTTTCTAAAGAAGGGTGGCCTGTGTCAGTCTTTTGCTTATCCAAGAGTCTTTTTGTAGTAGTAATAGTCCTGGGATCAATGATGCTCACTTGGATATCCCTGTGTATATGTCCCATGGGAAACATGCTAAAACCTTTGAGGATATGATAAATGAAGACACATTCTAGAATTTTCCATCAAAAGGAGTCCAATAAAAGATCTCATACGACCCTTAAATAAGAATGTTTTCTTCAAGTTCAGTTTGAATAGTTCTGCATCTCTGATACAGCAATGGGAGGCTGTAGGAATATATCTTGTAAATTCAGGATCTGATGTTTGTCCTTTCCCCAAGTAAAGTGATAGCCTGTCTCACTTGGAAGCTGCAGAAGGAATCAAGATCCAGAAGGAAACTGAGATACTTTTTTCCAGCCTCTAGTATTGGAATCTGAGATAGCTCAGAGGCAGCTCAGATACCCTGAGGAAAACCACTAAAAGGGTAGGCATTTGGTGATTGCTTATAGAATTTCCTTAGGGAGCCCTAACTGCGTACGTGGAGAGCTGTTGCTGCAGAGTTATGTAAGTGTTGTGAGGCAGTAAGGGTCACCTGAACTTTCTCTTTGTTAGAACCATAAGTGGCCTGAAGGACTTGGATAGAGGAACCTTATTTTATTTACTGTTCTGACCAGGAGGCACCTGAAGGCAGATGCCAAATTTCTCAAACTGCTTAGAAAACATGAGGGATAACCCCTCCCCAACATACCAGAAGGCACAGGAAATACCATAAATTAAACCAGTATGACTTTTACTATAGCATTTCACTAAGATTGTTTTAGTATTTATGTACACTGTCCTGTTTGGCTTAGAAGAAAGATCTAAGTGGGTTTATTGAAACATTAGCCTTGGTCTCGGCTTTCTGATAAATGTCCCTTCATTGTCAGTAGCTGCTTCAAGAAATTTAAAAACTCACCAGGTAGAGCTGAGTCGCCTCATCTGCATGCTGTCTAAATTGTGTAAATTAATTGCAGGTAAATGCCCTACTTCTTTGCCATTCTCCAGGGTACTTTAAGGAGCACTTTAATTTTGTAGTTGAATTTAATTTCCCTACCTTTTCAAAATTGTACCAAATTTAGATGCAGAGTCGTATGACCAGACCAAATAAATGTGCATTTTCATCTACTTCTTAAACAGGGCAGGAAGTAAAGAGGCCATTGGGAAGCAGTTTGGGATGGCAAGTGTTCTCCTCTGCTTATCACCAGACTACTGAAACTCAGGAAATTAAAGTATACTCAGAAGGTGACTCTGTCTATTCTGAATGAGATAGTGATGTTTTCTTCCACCAGAGATTTAGTCAGACTGAATGAAAATTGTCAGAGCAAAGGTCTTCCCAGCTCTCCAGGAGCCTTGTAGAGCCAGGAGGATGTGGTGCCTTCTTTTCAGGGATGAGTCTGGAGAGACAGAAATCTTCACTTTCAAAGTAAGGCGGCATTATATCACATAGTTCCCTTGGATATGTTGGGTTTCAACTTCCCTTTTGTTCAGGGTGAGGGGGAAATCTATGGTGCAGAAGTATGTAGAAATTAAAAGTTGCTGTTCCTGTTAATTATGAGTTCAGCTTAACAAGGTCAATTAATTATTCAAGATTGGGAAGCAACACCACTGTGTATGTCAGGCAGGTAGGAGGAGAGGGATAAGAGCAGTGAGACAATACAAAGTAAATGAAGAACTGATATAGCCAAAACTCCATTGTTTGTGAGTCATCTGCAGAGGCTGGCTGCCTCCCCATCTTAGTCCCTTTCTCCCCAGGATTCCACTATCACAGGGAATAAGTGTCCTGGCTCCTGCCCCTCATTCTAGTATCATTCTGAAGACATTTGTGTTTCCCCCTTTCACCTGAGCTTCAGAGTTGTTTGACTCCAAAGGCAGGTAATTAACTATCAAACAATAGCAGGGATTTTCAGATTAATTCTGCCTAGAAAGAAATAGGAAAACTCATTTCACCAAACAAAAGGGAGGGGGGTGATTAGATGCTTCAATGACAAAAGAAAAACCCAGATAGTGCCTGGGAAACTGATAAAGAGGCCAAAAGCATTTTTTTTTATTATTTTCACACTAATATCTCTGTTTTTATAAGTTCTGCATTCTACTGTCTTCTGTCATGCAAATGTTTCTCTAAGTGAGATTGAAGTCCCACAGGTACTCAGGTCCAGGCGGAGAACTCAGCTTTCTAAGCTTGGATAAAGGGTACCTTTTTCTAATACTTGTACACTACCACATCACAATGTTGCCATACAATGCTCTCAGATTTTTAGAAATACAAATAGCTCTTTTGAGAACTATTCTCAGTCTGCACATAATTTGGCACCCAATTCAGTCTCATTGAGTATTTTACCTACTCAGTGTTTTCCAAAATCTGGCTTCTACAAAAAACACTGAAGACAGGGAAATGGACATTTTATATGTTAAAAAAAAAAAAAAACCTTGGTTGTGGTTGGATAGCAAGATCAAGAGGGTGAAAGGCCTAAAAGATTCAGTTAGATTACAGCAGGAGTCACATATTAATTATGCTCATAAAGCATAAAACTCTAAGGTTAAAGGGATGGAAATCATTAGAACCACATTTTAATAAATTGTAGGTGGACCTCACTCAGATTTAAAGATTATGTTCTAGCTGTCTAACTGTCTGGGTTGTTGTTTCTTACTTTCATATTTTGAATGGTGCATTTAAGGCATCTTCAAGTCAGGAACTAAAGACCTCTGACCATGTGATGCTTTAGATATATTGCTGTCAACCTCTCACAGGGCTCCATAGTAGAACTCTCAGAGCCCTGCCAGATTCCTCTCCCATGCCACCAGTCCCCAAGCTCAGCCTCTCCTTCGTTTGCATCTTTAATCTCTAGACCATCTTCTTTGACCTACCTAAGAAAGGCTCTATAGTATTCCATATTTTTCAACAATTCTCTTCTGCTTTTTAAGGCTCACCCACCATCTTTTCTTATCACCATTCTAAAAAAATTTCATTCTCATTTAAGGTATTATGGTTTAGATATGGGGTATCCTCCAAAGCTTATGTGTTTGACAATGTAGAAAGTTTGGAGGTGAAATTAATTAGGTTTGAGAAAGTCTTAACCTAATCAGTGTGTTAATCCAGTTGAATGGATTAACTGGGTGATAACTACAGGCAGATAAGGTGAGACTGGAAAAGGTGGGTCAGAAGGGATGTGCCTTTGGGGTATATATTTTGTCCCTGCTGAGCAGAACACTCTCTCTCTGAATCCTGGGGGCCATTTTCTGAGTTGCTTTTTTCCTTTGTACTTTTCTTCCATGATGTTCTGCATTATCTTGGGTCCAGAGCAATGCAGCCAACAGTCTATGGACTGAGACCTCTGAAACCATGTTTACCAAATAAACTTTTCCTTTTATAAAGCTGTTCTTGTCAGGTTTTTTGGTTATAGCAGCAAACTGCTGATTTAAATACCTGGTTCTTTCAAGAATGAAAAACCATTTTGGCTTTAACACCAGATGGTCATACTGGTGACCATCTTAGCACTGTCCCATAAAATTTTCTTTAATGAAAATTCATATAAATATTATATATCTGACCTCACTAAGGCAATAGCCACTGATTGCATGAGGCTACTGAAGTTCAGGAAATATGATTAGTGTGACTGAGGCAGTAAATGTTAAAGATTCAATTTTAGCTGTCTAAATTTAATTTTAAATAGCCACTGTGGCAGGTAACTACTTAGCTCAATTCTCTTCCTAATCTACCCCTTCCCTTCCTGCTGCCTTCTCTTCTACCACCCTTTCATACTACCCTCCTTACAAGGATGGCTCTTATTCCTAGCTCACCCAAGGGGACAGCTTGCCCATGTGATTGCCTGGATTCTGTCTCCAGATGCGAGGCTGCTTCTTTTCAGTGTTCCTTCCCCAAGGTTGATTCTACACAGTGAAGCTTAGAAGCACCACGCTCATCTTCCTGAAGTTTGGACCTATGTCCCTGGCCAGATGCTCTCTTTCTCCAATTCATTTGGAATCTCATCCTTGGACTAATGGGCTTTGATCTACATCCTTACTATGCCTGGTTCTCTCTATGGCTGTGCTTAATATTTGTTCCTGCAACTACCTATACTGTCCATTGCCTGCACAGAATACAACAGACACTAGTATGTAAAAACATGGATGTGTAACCGATATGATTCTGCAATCTGTATACGGGGGAAAAATGGGAGTTCATAACCCACTTGAATCAAATGTACGAAATATGATATGTCAAGAGCTATGTAATGTTTTGAACAACTAATAAAAAATAAGATTCTCACCTCTAGTCTAAGCCAAACTGAACCCACTCATATTTCCAGCACTTGACCACTACTGTTTTGTAAACTGCCCTATATCCTTCACCATGAGAAGATGTAAGGATTAAGAGAATTTAGGCAACAACAGAACTATCTCTTAAAAAAGCTTTGAAAATACCCAAGCTACAACAGGTAGACATTTTTAAAAAGAATGAGACAAATTCCTTTTAAAAAGAAGTGGAAGGTTAAAAAGAAAAAAAAAAAAAGAGAGCAATTTTCTTTTCTTTTGCTAAAACCTGCTGCTATATGACTCTTAAAAAACATCCCAGAGAACAAAGCACAAAATCTAGATCTAGAATTTGCCACAGGAAAGCATATCCTGAGAGTTGGAAGGACTGAAGAGGGTGGTTACTGCTGAAGCTCTAGAAAACACGAAGTAAGGACAGCCTCTAGACCCTCACATGGAGCTTGAGCTAAGTGATGAGTATTGAGAAGCACTGGGGATTTTGGCTGCCATATAAATGGGCCAGTTGGATTTTTGAATAGATCATTTATGAAGGTTTTTAAGTGGCTAATCAAATACCAGAGGAGTAAAAGGATCCATATTCCAACTGTTTCCAGGAGTGTTTGAAGAATTGATTAGATAATAGCATCTATACTTCCAGAAGCTAGCTTCATGGGAGTGATTGGGCCAAATGTTACACGAGTCCATATTCTCTACACAAAGGTGAACTAACTTTTCACAAGCAGCTTTTTATCCATCCTTATATGCTAAGTGCTGGACCAAGGAACTAGTTACCAGGATTGTTTTTTCCCAATTATCTATTATTATGTGAATGAATAATCTCATGCACAAAGACTGGCAGTCAGCTTTTCAGGTAGATGAACAGATGGTGTCAAAACTGTAGGAGTCACACATATTGAATCACATCCATAAAGACAGAGGATCTAATACAAAGAACTAATGGGTAGGTGGGATATTTGATAGTCATAGTCCTAAACCTGAAATAAATTGCACAATACTATGAAAACGCCATTGCCTTCCTTCTATATGGGTTTATTTATATATAATATCGACTACACAGACATAAATACACATACACCTAGGCAGAGTATCAGGTTAGTTCTCTTCTGTTGCTGCTTTTATATTTTTTTCTTTAATGATTACAATAACATTTTGAAAACTTAATATATCTGACTTGCATTCCAGCAGGGTTCTGTTCAGGATTGAAAAGCAACTTAAATCTAGACAGCCAGCTTCTGCTAGGGGAATTAGGGTTTCTGTTCAGTATAATAAATGATCCCAAGATAAATATATTTCTTTTTAAAATCCTAGATGGTAGTGTATCTTCTTTCCAATACAGAAACAGAGGAGTCTGGTTCTATTTAGTTTGTCTGATTGCTTTGAAGAAGGGGGACAGGTTGACTCTGGAAAAGCTATGGTCCTCTATTCATTAAAGTGTCAATAAAACTCAGTCCAGGCATATTGACAGCGGATTAGCTTGGGCTGAGTCTGTGTACAAAACCAATGCCTTTTTTAACCCAGTTTGTTTCCAGATCAATACGCCCATCAGCATTCGAAAATTAGCCCAAGATGAGATTCCAATACTTGAGGTGGTGTGTCATGCTAAGAGGGCACCTAGCCAAGTCACAGATGTAAACATCAAGATGTGGATTAGACATTTTCCATTAGCTTGGACGTGAGTGAAGATGGATGTAGAGTACATTCCCTCACCCCTCCCATCATCCCATCTCCCAGGTACTCTACCTTCTCTTCTGGAGCCCATGTAAGATCTTCACACTATAATTCCAGCCATTTTCTTCAAAAAGCATTTATTACATGTTCAATTTGTATAAGACATTCAACCAAGTATTAGGGCAGGAGTGTGTGGGTGTGTACAGAGGGTGACTTAAGGGGAAAAAAAAAAAAAAAAAAAAAAACTCTGCCATAAACCACAGTGTCTTGTTTTAAAGGAGACATTAGCATTTTTCATAATTCCTTCCTTTCCTCTATCCATAAATGTTCTGCTTCCTAAGCAAATTCCTGTTCGTAGTTCCTACTCTTTCATTACCATTACTAGATATTCTGCCCTAGGAATGACTTCAAAAAGCACAGTCTAGTGGAAATTACAGAAGGTGCCACTGGAACATTTGCCAAACCTTCCCATAGTTTGGTGATTCTTTATTTTGTCTACCATAAAAATGTATTTATATTAAAACAGACAGACATTGAAACAACAATATCATGTAACAATTCCTACCCTGGTATGGATAACATACTTTAATACCTTTTATGCAATTCTATTTAACAAAATGCAATTTGCATGTAGCAGCTTGAAAAAGACTTATTCATTTATAGAACCAATAAAATAAAGAAAACATTATGATTTCTTTGGTGAAAAAAAAATAGTGAGGGAAAAAAATCACACACACACAAAAAAAATTTTTGTGAGCACACTCTGCCACAACGTGAGAGCTTCCAATGTCAAACTGGCATCATCTCTTACCAAGCAAGGCCTGATGTTCCACTCATTCTAGCCTGTCCTCCTATTATTACAGCTCACCCTATCTTGCTTTTCACAGTTTGGATTCGCAAGGCAAGTTTTGCTGTCTCCTCCATTCTCATAGCTAGCTTTCCCCTGATTCTTCCAGTTTGTTGAGCTTTACCTTCTTGAACCATGCTCTTTCCCATTTTCCTATAGCCAGTCCTCCCAAAGCTCTACCCTTCTCTCAAGGATGCTGACAGGAAGGGTCAGCTTCAGGAACCTCCAGGAAAGGAAGGAGTTCATTGCACCTGGCTGGATGAAGAAACGCCAACAGAGCAGCTGGCATTTAATTGCTTGGGGGCTTTAGCTTCTGAGATAATAAAATGTTTTTAATCCACAGTAAAACCGATCTAAAAAGTTTAAAAAATGACAACAGCATTCAAAAATAGAAAGAAAAAAAAAAGAACTTTTTAAATAGCACAACAGCTAACACATAAGTAGCCTTTCTATGGGCCAGGCCTTCTCCTAAGTGTTTTATGTGCTGTACATGTAAAATTTAATCCTCACCCCTGCTCCACACATTGACCCCATTATACAGAAAAAGACCTGTGAGGCACAATGATAACTTGATCCAGTTCTCACAGCCAGAAAGCAGCCCATTGTGACTCTAAGCTCTTACCGACTAGGAATGCATCCACAGCCTGCATTATCTGAATGCTCCGGGACCAGTTCTGCTTTGTCCCAAGTTCTGAGCAAAAGAGCATAATGCAGAGAAACATACACAGAGACAAACTCCAAATGAACTGCAGCAACAAAAGAACCCAAACAAACAAACGAGTCCTCAAAAGTGCAGAAGGGAAGGACAGCCAAGCTGTAACAAAAACATAATGAATCTGATAGATTTTAGAAGAGAAGTGACAAATCAAAACCCAAGGTTGAGGCATGAGAGAAAATGCAAGCAAACCGGAAACAAAGGGGCTGGTTGGGAAGGATGCACTTGAGGGAAGATCCCTGAGCCTCCTTGATGGCTTTGCTTTGTGTCAAGGCTGGTCTAGGCTATGGAATATGTGTAGCACCAAAAGAACACTTTAACGCCAGTCTTAACATAAAGCAATCTTGGAGCTGGATGAAACATTAAAAAAAAAATGCTTAGGGGAGAAAAAAACAAGGAAAGCAATAATTAGAGGATAATTTCTATGAAAATATATTCTGGAATGAAAGCAAAAATGAAAACAAAAGTTCTATTCAATGGGCAAATGATTGCAAAATTCAGCTTCTAAAAGCAAAATGACAGAAAGATGTCCTCACTGGGTAGGATAAAAAGAATACATCTCTATTAAGGTCAATGAAAAAGTCATTAATATACAGGCTTTCCTTGCCATCCATTCTGACCTCCCAGCCAAGCTTCACCCACCTTGTACAATGAGGTGGACCCGAGAGGTCTTTGGGTGGTTGTCTGTTTGCACAGAGCAGGTGTATGGGCCCTCGTCATACACATCTACATTCTGGATCTCGATGCTGTACTGAGTTTGGGTGTTGCTCAGGAGGACCACACGAGGATCCAGGCACCACTTGTCATTCCCAGCGTAGAGGATGGTGCTGCGGTTTAGCCAGGCCACCCGGGTAACCCGGTTGTCAATCGTGCACCTGAAGATAAGACAAGACAGGTAAGTCAAAAGATCAGGGAGTAAACAGGAGCCATTAGAGTGGGGTTGTCATGGCAAGGCTAGGATTATTATTCAGCCTTATCTTCCCCCCTTATGTCTGTGTATGTGTGTGTGTGTGTGTGTGTGTGTATACACACACACATTTACTTTTTTGATCTGTTATTGGTGAACTTTCTGAAACACAGTAGCCAAGGCCTTTTGGGATTAAAATCTCAGAATATTGGTTGTCTTAGACTTGCAGGTCCAAAGGAGTTCAGTGCCTCTGAAATTATCTGGGCAAAGGATTGCTTCAAACAACTTCTCAGTTATAACCTGGAGGTATCTTGCATACTCAGAATGGCTGGATCCTTTAGCACTATTGGCCTTCCCTTGGCCCAAGGATTTCCATGCTGTGGATGCTTATAATCACTCTAATTACTGTCTAGGTGTTTTGAGTGTACTAATTTATACAATGCTTACAACCACTCTATGGTATATATTCTCTTGGCGAAGGAATTGAGGAACAGAGCGACTGAATAACTCTCCAATTCATATGGATAATATGTGCTAGATCAGAAACCCAGCTTTTAACTACTAACCATTATTCCATGCATCTCAGAATAGCAAATTCTGACAGAAGGCTTCTGAAGTCAAAACTAAATATGGACCACCACCATTGCTATTTATCTTCATTACACCCAGGGGCAGAAATGTTCAATTATTGCTAGACTAAAGGCATTTTCCCAAATCTCAAAACTGTTTGCACATATAAAAATAGATTCCTTTTCTTTTATTTTTGCATCTGGAGTCCTCAAATTGTGGAAGCTTCCTTCTCTTTTCTACACTTTAAAATTTTCCAGAGATCTCACCAAGTCCTCATCATGTCTTTCTGTCTGAATTCATTCCCCTCTCTTGCTATACCACACATATTCTATGGCCTTAGGGCAAATTCACAAATACAGCATCCTGATCCTAACCATAATGCTGGAAATAGCAATGTTACACAGTACATATAATGATGCCTCAAATTTATACATTCTATTGCAGTATACAAAGCACTTTTACATTTACACTGTCTCATTTGATTCCTGCGTATCTGTGAGGTAGATGCTCTCACCCATTCTCTGTTGAGAGACCAGGACTTTGGAGTTTCCAAATGATCTGGGTCTTGCCCAAGGTAAAAGCATGGAAATAATGGAGTCAGATCTATCTCTCAGTCAGTGTTTTGTATTTCTGGTTCTGAGTATTCCTCATAAGGCACAAAGCTTAATTTTTAGTAGGGAGGGGTTTTTCTTCTGTTTTATTCTCAAAACGATCTGTCATAAGTAAAAAAAAAAAAATCTAAGAGCTAATACTGAGCACCTTCACATTGCTATTTCTAGTTTCCTCAGGCAGTTGTTCCCTCTCGAGATGAGACATCCTGTATTATGCATCCTTTCCACTTTACTTGTGTAAATGTCACACCACTATGGAAGGACCACTCAGGTGCAGGTGGACGTTTTGCTGAGAGCTCCTGCAGGGAAAATTGCTCAACCAGGAAAAAAAAAAAAAAAAAAAAACCTTTGCTCTGGTATCCAGCAAGTTTTGAGCTGCTTATTGAATTTTCTAGATATTCAGAAGAGATGCATTGTCTCTGATGTCAGTAAAACATACAGCATGAAAATGGTGGAAGATCTACTGGGGAAAGATAAGGAGACTATTTCTGGAAAAGGGTGTAACACACTTATGTCAGAATCACGAGAGGCACTTAACCTCTATCTCCCACTAGTCTACTGATTCAGAATCTGGGAAACCAGAAATACAAATTCATAATAATGGGCAAGTTGGGCCATGTACTCACTAAAGTTTGATGTTGAATAGTGTATCCTGGATCACCTACATAATTTATTGGAGCCTGGAGCAAAAGGAAAATGGGGAGAACTTTGCTCAAGAATTAGTAAGAGTTTTAAGATGGTAAGAGTAGAACATGAAACTAATTGCTGGTCCCACTGCAAGTAATCACAGTTGGAAATCTAGCTATGAATGCACCTCAAACTTCTTTATACTATTGAACTGCCTTGGAATCTTGATGAAATATGGATTCTGAGTGCATAGATCTGAGGTAGAATCTGGGATTCTGTATCTTTAGGAAGCTCACAGGTGATAACAGTATAGATGGTCGGTCTCTGGATCGCTTCTTGAGAAGCATTTATCTGGAGATAAATTTTGTGTACATTAGCATTTGCAAAGCACCAAGATAGCAAAAGTGTGATCAGCAAACAGCAGGCTCAATATCACTTGGAAACTTGTTAGAAATACAGAATCCCATGCCCTACATCAGAGGAATTGAATTGGAATCTGCATTTTAATAAGATCTCCAGGTAACTCAAATGCACATTGCGAGGCCTAGAGTGTACTAAAAACCTTCTTTTATGCTTTAATGATAATATCCGGACTATATTCTGGGAGGGAACAAGTGGAGAGAAGGTCAGACAATGAAGGAGGTTCTTGACACTGTTCCTTCCCTTACATCTTGGGCTGCCATTCCTGAAATATGGATTTGAAATGACATTGATCTCAAATCCCTTAAGAGCAACAACACAATCCACAGCTTGCTTTACTAGTAATGTACCTGGGACACCATTTATGTTAACAAGCATTCGTTGCTCTGACTTGCATGTGGGTCCAAGAAAGGAACTGGTTAAAATTCACATTTATGGCCAATACTTTATTGAACACAAATTACTATATGCTAGGTTACCATGCAATTCCATTAGCTGCAATTTTAGCATCTCAAAAACTTGATCATGTTCACTTACTGTTGACAATTTACAGATGAGACTGAGACTAAGAAACATCTGTATTGATTATGATCACACTGATATTAAGCTGTAGAAATAAGAATAACCAATGCTGTTGGTCTTTTTTTTTCAAATTCGATATTCTTAAATGGCCTTATGTGATCTTAAAAGAACATCTAGATTGGTGGTTCTCAAATTCAAATTGAATCATCATCTCCTGGATGATCTGAAAGCATTAGTCATTGCTGAGTCCCTGCCTGCACTTTTCTCATCCAGTAGTTAGGAGGTGGGGGGGGTCTAAGAAACTGCATTTCTGATATAATCCCAAGTGGTATAGATGCTGCTGGTCTGGAGACTCCTACTTTGAAAACCAATAACTTAGATATCTTGTTCCTGGTGAAATGAGAGGAGGAGAGTGAATGGGCAATAGGAAATGACTCTTGTTGGAAACAATTTCCCATTACACTGTACCCAATGTGTTCTGGGAAAACAGAAGCAGACTCCTAGTTATTTTTCTCCAACTAGATACCAGTTAAATGCCCATAGTACAGGAAATGCTGACCAACAGACTCTAAGTAACGTGAATAATTGTTGTTGATGGCTGTAACACAGGCATCTCACATCCTCAAGAGGAATACATGAGGACTGTCCTGGGCTTTCTTGTGAGCATCTAATTATTGAAAATCGACTAAAACAGAAGTGTTCCCACCACACCGCATTGCATTACAAAGCCAAAGAGGTTCCTCTGCAGATACACTAGCGCTCAGAACATAGCCAATTTCCAGCACAGTTATGCGGCCCCTGTGATATACTACGCTGAAAAGCTGGCATAACTTCAGCTGCGGTTTTGGGCACATCCAAGGTCATGTTTAGATGTCCAAACTGTCACTGCTGGATATCAGTCTTGCTGAGTCTCCACGGAATTAACGCTGGCTTCTGCAGAGATGGATCACAAAGGTAACTTGGCAGCCAACTCCGGTCACCTCCTCATACCTGCCCCCATCTATCTGTCTCATTTATCCAGTCTCCATAACAATGCAGAGGAGACATTTCTCCTAGGTTAAAGAAAAAAAAAAAGTGAAAATGAGCATAATTGCTCTCTCAGTCAGAGCAAGTGCTTTGGTGGATAGGGATTAGGTAGAAATTTGGGATTGGGGAATTAAGCCAACATGTTCCTTTATTCAGACACTGTCCTTCATATGGTTCTTCTATCAAATGACTCCTCAAACACATGATTTTATTTCACCTTCTTCAAAAAGGAAATTAAATATATTATTAACTAGGAGTAAATAAGGTTTCATAATTTTCTGTCCATGACAGGGGAACAAAAATGGAGATGTTTACTTCTCAGATATCAGAGAAACAGTCCCAAGTTGACAGAATGCAGGCCAGGAAGAGAGATGGGAGACAGAAGGGAGGGAAGGGTCCAGAATAAACTTTGAAAGTCTCTCACCTTTTCCACAATCTTGATACATACCACCTTTCCACTTCAACATCCTCCCTGCCCAACACAACTAAGATAAAAGGAACCAATAACAACCTTAGTGTGCCCAAGGATTCTGGTTGGACCCAGGATCTCCCAGCTCCCCTCCATTCTGGTAGCTTTCGGTTATCCAGCTTCAATGCCAGCCACTCAGTCACTGGCCATCAGCCTTTGGCACTTCTGAGTGACTTTTCTATCACCACCAGTCCCTCCTGCATGTGATCCCAATGGACAGCAATTGGCCTAGCCTATTCAGCATCCTGGAGCATCCAGACTGAAAGCCTTGAAGAGACATTAATTTGCCATTTCAGTCTACATATAATTTCTCAGTGTATGTATGTATATGTGTATGTGTATTTCTTGTTCTTCTTCTAGAGAAATTTCTTCTAGAAACTCTTAGTGAATAGATGTATTCTAGTTGAGCATGGATTATTGAGGGCATTCTCCCCCCTGCTCATATTAATTGTCAATGCATTCTCTTTAATGATGAAAACTGCCATGTGCAGTTGGCCAAAAGAGGATCCTGCCATATGAGCACATGTTTAGCCATGAAC
The DNA here is from genome assembly GCF_001458135.2 of Marmota marmota marmota. NCBI lineage: Eukaryota > Metazoa > Chordata > Mammalia > Rodentia > Sciuridae > Marmota > Marmota marmota. Next base: position 8,947,211 of record NW_026000243.1, on the reverse strand, counting down.
CAGAACACAGAATATGGTAGAGAATGCTGTATCAACTGTAATTTTCAGCTACTGCATCTATTGTCCCAAATCTCTAAAAATGCAGTCCTTTATATCCTTAATGTCTTGCTGATGAAAGTGGCTTTATTACACATGCTGCATTTATATAGTGAGGAATACCACAAAACTATTAAGGAAGCCTGGGATGTATGCTGCAGAAATAAAACCACAGAAGTATGAACTCAAGGCCCATGCTTTTGGATTTAGGATGAGAGGAGAAAAAAGAGAGACATGAACCTGGGAATTAGAAGAAAAATGGAGCAAAATTATCTGTTTGTAACCTTCTACAGACAAAGAGAGTATTGAAATAAAGAGTGAGATTACTGAAGAAAGGAGAGAAAAATCCAAGCTTGGCCTTTCTTAATCGCACCTGCCTGAAGATCTGAAGGCAATAATGGATCCAGACAGTGTGCAATCCAACTGTTCCTTCTATCAAATGGTCCTTTAAAAGCTTTTGAAAGGCAGCACGCTTGAGACCACAGCAAAATAAGTGCCTCCATCCTTCACAGCACCTGGTCACAATCACCTCTTATCACACGGAAATGCTCCAGCTGCCCCTAAGTTTGGTTCTTCTGGTCATTTGGTTTGTGCCCCGCCCCACCTGAATTTTCAAAGCAAAATATTACATGAATGGCTTGGAATACCCACACTCAGCTCCAGGGGATTGGGACTCACCCCATATGCATCTTTCACATCTGCTTTTTCAGGGAGGTGTTTTCCGAGGAAACCAAGAAACAAACAAGCCAGGATGTTTCAGACGGATACAATGAAAATTCTGATACCAGCTAATGCCTTAGTTCTTTATAGCAAAACACCCTCACTACTGATGGTGTTAATTTTGACCCTGCTGGATATTTTTTAGAGTGTACAATATCTATTTGGATCTTACAGAGACAAAAACACAAGTTAACACTCAGATCACATGGGCCTTATATCTCCCAACTGTTGCTGTTTTTGCTTCACATAAGTAAACAGATGTGTGCTATGAAATCTTTCCTAACTGTGAACATAATGACAAGGTGACCTGGGTAGAATCAGAGAACTCACTTATGATAGAGGTGAAAAGGCTGGGGGAGGGAAACAAGAATCAGAAACAGTTGCAGGCATACTATCCTATGACTTCCATGCTGCTAGCTGGTAGTGGTGGTCAGAGAGAGGGTTGGGAAGAGGAATGAGAAAAGGCTCTGAAGCCTGACTGAAGGAATGAAAGACCCAATGCGGTTCTTGTTGCCTCTGAGGTCTCAGATAGGTTATCTCACTTCACTGAGTTGCATCTACATCATGTGTAGTAGAAATAAATCTTCCTTCTGTGTAAGAGGTAATGAGAAGATGAAAGGGAACCGTGCATGTTAATGCTTTGCTTTGTATGTTATAGAAACTCAACAAATAATACTGTCATGCACTCTATTATATATACTGCTTCCTTATTTTAGCAATATATCTATGTTACATCCCTGACTTGACTGCAGGTTCTTGAAAGACCTGAGCCATGCCTTATTTCCCCTTGTGCTCCTGTAGAATATTGTATAGAGTCCAATGTAAGGACACAATAAATATAAGTTCACTGGCTAATTATTTAATTAAAATCTTCCATTTTCACAAACTCCTAAGAGATAATAGATGATGAGGTTTATGTCCAGTAAAGGCCTGAGCTGTGAGGACATTTGCTTTGTATGTCCCTCCCAACTGGCACCTACCAACACAGGTATACACCCCTCCACTATACCTGGCAACTAGCATGAAGGAGGCAGTCCCCTATCTCTTTGTGACTCCTATTGGATAAAGCAAAAAGGTTTTGCTCTGTGGAATTTCTGAAGGGCTTTCCCTAAGCACACTTAACCATCTGTCCTTATTGCCCATTCAAAGAAGTAGCACCATTAACATCAACAACAACAACAACAAAAATCCACTGAGTTAGGTGGGTCATGACTTTTCTGAAATGAATGGCATAGCATTTTGATTTGTGCAAGTTGCAAAAACCCAATACTAATCCAAATCCTGAAGGAAGCACAACATTGATCAATAGGTCACACAATATTTGTAAGTCATGGCTCCCAGTAGCCATGTCTTTATTCAATAACTCTATGTTCCATCTATGCAGCAAGAAGACTCAACAGATGGCTAGATAGGTTGCTTCACCTATCTAGCAAGGGTGAAGCCTATTATCCAGGCAGTCCTATGTGGTCCACATGAAGACTGGAAATGTGAGGGCATCTCCAATGTATCATAGGGACCGCAAGTAAACATGCAAGAGTCTACTTTCAACCTCCAAATATAAGGCCAGGTCACCTGAAAGCCTTACTATTTTTTAGATAAATTTCTATTCTTCTACCAAGACCAATTTTAAATATCATTTCACATTCAATCTATCCTTTCTCTGAACTTTTCCTTTATCCCTCATGATTGCTCTCCAAACATAGTTTATCCAGTTGTATATTGGTAGGAGAAAGCTCATGCTTCAATGTTTTTGTAATTTGTGGAGCTCTGAGAAGACAAAAAGGCATATACAACTTGAATATTCCTCATCCCCAAATCTGAAATGTTCCAAAATCTGAAACTTTTTGGGTGCCATCATGATACCACAAGTGAAAAATTCTACACCATGCCATGTTGTATCATGCAAAAGATTTTAAAATATTGTATAACATTACTTTCTGTCTAAATTATACATGAAGCATGAATAAATTGTGTTTCGATTTGGGTCTCATTCCCAAGATATTTTATTATGTATATGCAAATATTTCAAAATTCAAAAATACCTGAAATCTGAAACACTTCTGGTCCCAAGCATTTCCAATGGGGGATAATCAGGGTGTACTATTTGCTTCTCTATTACAATGACACACACAATGACTCCTAGTTACCTTCAGGGCAGTTTGGATCTTAGTGAATGTTGTGGTAGCCAAGGAAAGTGGAAGAAGCTTGCTCAACAGGAAGTTTGGATGGAGATGTGGGCTATGCAGAAAGGGAGAGTAAGGAGAGATGAAGCCAGTGGTTCCTTTCATAGGACCTCTGTGAGCCCCTCACATCCACTGCAGAGTGACTTATGTGATCCCATAGGCAGAACCCTTTCTGTCCAACTTCCCATGGGATTCTTCTAATGGCATAGTGTTCTTTTAGTGGCAGGAGATGGGGTGAAGGAGAAAGGAGAGCTCTGTCCTTTCATCAAAGATCACAGGCTGTCTCTCCATCAGAGATAACAGCCCCTGGCCAGTGGCTCTCTCCACAAAGCCTTTATCCCTTCAGGGCTCAAAGTGTTAATGATATCTTCTGTTACCAGGTCACAGATCCTAACTGTCCCTTACGAGGCTGTGCCTTTGTAAATAACTACTTTATTAAATTCTTCTGAAATTACTCAACTTCAGCATGACATTTTTCCCAAGGAACCCCAACTAAGTAGGCACTTGTAAAGTGTACCATATGAAATATTTTTCACTTTCTCCTGAAGACAAAGAAACAAAATGAAAAACCAATAGTTACAAATAGCACCAGACTTGAGCTTGCGCATTTCTTCTTCAGTGAGCAGCCCTACCTTGCAAGAAAAGGGCTAGGAAGGAAAAGAAACATTCCAGGAAACCAATCTATCTGTAGTCTCTCCTCTACCTTTGAATCTCTCTTATCCTGTCTAGCCCACACATGAGATGGGCATTTGTCCAGTCCCTGGACAAATTAGATACAGCCTGACAGGGTATCTGTATGAAAAACACTATTAGTTGTTGTCCTGACTGGTTGATATTTACAATGGCATTGGCTTAGCCAGAACTTGATTGGGCATTTGACCAGGCTAGATAGTGTATATACCAGGCACAAACTGCCATATTAGAAAAGGGGCTAGCAATGCCCTGCTCCTCCCATACCCGGGGCCTGGTGTGATAAATAAGGTTGCCCTTATCTGACAGCCTCATAGGTGGCACATCAACCTCTACTGAAGCCAGTGTGTTTCCACCCCTAGTCCCACTCCTCAAGCTAGTTCCATCTCCAACCCCTTGTTGAGACCAACTTCCCGGCCTTTCCCCCAGGCCTGCAAATGTCTCTAGCACTCAACTATCACCCTGGGGCATCATCTATATTTAAGACTTGAACACTACCTGAGGGAAGATCCTCATAGCTTAGGAGACTGAAATCATACCTCAGACCAAGAGCAGGTGGTATTTTTTTTCTGTCTAGCAAGGGTGAAGCCTATTATCCAGGCAGTCCTATGTGGTCCACATGAAGACTGCCTAGTATTCCACCCAAGTGACTGTGTACATGAGGGACCATATGACCCTGTATACACATGATTGTGTACCCTATTTATGGAGAGGAAGAGAATAAAAAGGAAACAATCTGGCTTATGACCAGTAAGAATCAGCCCCTTGCTTTATGAAAACCCGCGATACATAGGAAGAACAGGCTGGTTAAAATGATGATTTCAGAGTGACAGGGGTTACCCCTGTGTGAAGGGGTGGGGGGCTTTCTCTGTTCTAACATTAAGTTATCTTAGTCACACATCATGTCCCCTTTTGGTAGTGCACTATGTCTAAATGATTGTCCAGGGCCTAATTGGAAGAAGGCAGCTGGTAAGTGGGCTGGCCTCCTCCCAGGAGAGAAGCCTCCCAGTTACACAGCACCATTTATTCCATCTGAGAAGGTGAGGCAGAGACAGTACAGAAGGACAGAACCAACATGCATAAATGCCCATGAGCAGCTGGGGGCTTTTCCTTCTCTGTTAATGTCTTTTAAAAGCCCACAACATCCTCTCCTTTCTCCAAAGGCCTGTGAGGGGGAAAGAAGGAAGGAGTCCCCAGGGTCTGGAAAATCAGCATTCACTAAGTCAAGGGAATGCAAGAATCATTAAGTGCAGAAAAGCTAATTGGATCTCTCTAGATAGTTAATTTGGGTGATGTGATACCTCTGGGAGTGGGGGCAGGATATATCTCCCAGAAAGACTAAAACTCCCAGTGGGGGAAAAAAAAAATCCCTGCTCAGCCTGCTGCAGCCCTATTGCCCATCCTGAAAACCTAGGTGGAAGACCTCATCATTTGCATAGTTTCTGTTGGATTGTTTCATCCACAACCCTAGGTCAGTTGGTTGTTTTTAGAATTCCCTCTCAGAGGAACAGTGATTTCTTAAAACAGTTTGTTACCACAGGCCAGTAGGACCAGCCATGGTCTTCTCCTGTCCCTTACCCTTTCTATGAAAGAAATGACTTTTGAAGATACTGCAGTGAGGACCGAGGGGACGTAGGGAGATGTGGACCAACTGGAGCTCTTAGCCAGTTCTTGCTTTATCTGTCTTTTGTACAAATACTGTGGAAAATTCTAAAAGTCCCTCTTCTAGGCCAAGTGGGAAAAAACAAAGAAGTCTCATAGGTATATTCAACCAAGGGAAAGGGCACTGCAATGTTCCACCTTAATCACTGACCAAAAGAGACAACACTGGAGGAAAGGGGTCAGGGATGTGAGGAAAGGACACTCAGGTCTGGGGAGAAGAGGTGTGCAAGCCCATCGTGGGAATCTGAAGCTTCAAGCCACAAGCCCAGCTCAGAAGGGAGGTAGGATTCCAAGCCTGGGTCTCTGGTTTTTTGATCCCCTGTGCCTTTCCCACCTACACAAAACACAGCAGTAGTTGCTATACAGCCCAATTTTCTTAGGCCTCCTTTTTCAGCTCTGAGGTTCTCCCCAGGTTTCTGTGCTTCTGCTTCTAACAGCCCACGCAATTCTATTCTCTTTGGAGGTCTGCCTTTAGGCTCCTGGCCTCTTCACACCCTCTCACAGGGAGCTGCAAATGCCCTGGAGTTTGCATACCCCCGGGCACCCGAGCCTTAGCCACTCTGCCTAACTCAAGAGCTTCTCATCCTTCCCTGCTTCCCCCACTCCTCCAGCCCCCTCTCCTAGGGCCACTTCCCTAAAACGCCACCTGTACACTAATCCTCATCTCTGGCTCTGCTTCTTGGGAACCAGAATAAAGACATTTCTATTTGTAGTTCTCACTGACACTTTGGGATTAGAAGGAGAAACCCTTAGAGGGAGGGTGTGGGTGGCATTTTGGGGAGCTGCAGAGAAGGGCAGATACTAGAAGAAGTTAAGTTGTTCTGGAGTCAAGCACTGGGAGCAAGGGTACAGTCGGTGTCCTCTGACCCTGGGAGAGAGGAAAGTGGCTTTCTAGAGCCTACTCTCAGGAGTAGAGGGGCCATTCTGGTCCAAGTGGAGGCTTGGAGGCCTGAGCTCATTTCTGGGATATTGGACACCCACATTAAGGCTGATACAATCCAGCCAGCCCTCAGTACTGAAGAGGGACACCTGGGAGAGTTTTAAGAATTTAGTTGGGGACAGGGATGTGTAGATCGGAAATCTTATGAAGGGTTCATTCCTGAGCACACCTTGAATGAAAAGTACATGTAGATAAATCAAGAACAGGTGGAGTGTCTCCCTAGGAAGAGAATGGTACCCAGAGTTGTGGATGTAAATATGGCGCATACCCCAGACAAGAGTTCTGGTCTGATATGAGCAGGGTTCTGTAAGGACAGGACACGATGTCCAGAAAGGGATAAGCCCTAGCATGCTACATGAGGAGATTGCTCTGGGCTGTAGAGTGAGCTGCTATTAAAGGGGCCTGGGGAGGAAGAATGAAAGGATAAAAATCATATTTACCCTTGGTATGGTGGCAACATCTGTAATCTCAGCTACTTGGGAGGCTGAAGAAGGCAGATGGCAGATTTGAGGCCAGCTTGGGCAATTTAGCAAGAGACCCTTTCGCAAATTTATAAAAAGAGATGACTATTCCTGGATTCAATCCCCAGTAACATCAAAAGAAAATAATATATTTGGAAGAGGGAAAGAACATGCAACAGAGAGAAGATTACAAGGATAGGGAAGCCAGTCACCACCGGTCACAATGGGAATACTGAGGTTTCATCTTCCTTGAGAGGTTTTTTACTTTTCTCTTCCAAAATATGTGTGGTGTTGTTCATACCATGCCATATCTAAGCAGATATTCTCTTCTGGCAAAAGGAAGAAGTTGAGCAAGGCTGACAGGAGGGGCTGTGTGTTAGGGGTATTTGTGGCTCACAATATTCCTACGCATTCTTCAGGCCCACTAAATATATAGCCTTTCTACTCAGAGTGATGTGCATAAATTGAGGTGCATTTGAATAGGTATTTAATCCATTTATTTACCCATTTATTTATTAAACACCTACTATGTGTCATGCATCATTAAATACTGAAGGGATTCAATACATAAACAAGCAAGACAGACACACATTCTGTTCATGCACAAGAGGAGCATAGAAAGAGGGGGACATGAAGACACATGACACTTCTATATGATAGAATACAATGGGTATTGCACAGCAAGTAGACATGCATTGGGAAAATTAGCCTAGTCTGATGGGCCAAGGAGAGTCCTGCAGAAGTGGTGTGTATGGAGAAAACTTTTAAAATGAGTATAAATCTGGCACGTGGAGGGACATAGGAGATAACCTACCAACAAAGAACCAAAAAAGGTTAAGACTATGCATCTGTTTTGTTCACAAGCCTAAGGCTATTTATTTCAAAAAAAGATTTGTGGTGAGAGCTGCATTTCCTGATTTCTTAATCCAAGATAAAATAACGGTGTTTTCTGGATAGTGGATTCTGAAAGAGATTCCGTGGTGAACATTCTGCAAGCTTGACAATGTGTTGGGTGTTACTCAGATTTTAACAAGATCTCTACCATCTGGAAGCTGCCATGCGTCCCAGTATTTTATATGATATCACCTTAGTAAGAGCATTCATATTTGAGAGAGGCAGCAACCAAGACCAGGACTGTTGGTGTGATTTCCTTAGAGTCAACATCTTTTCTGTTGAGACAGGCCTGCCTCCCCAGTCATCTTGTGACTCAGTTTCCAATGTATGAAATGGGGGAAAGATTCCCTTCCCCACCCTGATCTTCATGTTGTATGAGAGTCAGCATATGTATGTATGGAAGGGAAGGCATAAAGGCCTCTGCAGGAGCAGGAAGGTGTTAACATTTGCTATCCTTCTGTGTGGAAATGCAGTCGTCCCCTCTCTTCATTATTATTTTTCAAGTAGCCAAATACATGTCTGCATCACCACACTCAACATTACACATTTATTTATTGTGCTCCTATGCCTGTGGAGATGCAGTGCTCACTCGTCAGAACAAAACATATTCCTTACTCTCTATATTTTAGGAGCTTATGATACAAAGAAGATAACAGCTACTTAAATGAAAGAAGGCAGGGGGCCTGCACAGACAATTGGATGATAAATACTGGATGGATACAGAGAAAAAAAAAAAACTAAACAGGCCCAATTTTAACCCTGGGAGTACACTGGCCAACGAGGAACCAGAAACAGGAAGTTCTTCTTAAATGAAGGAGGGGTGCTTTCTTTCCTTTGCACCTAAAAGGTCCAGGCAGGCGGAAAGAGTAAGGCATGTCCCTTAGGCAGGCACAGAGATGGAGGGGTAGAGTAGTAGGTGAACAGGAGGGATCAATTTTGGGGCATCAGAGACACATCTGTCATTCCCTCCAGAGCAATTTATTTACATCAACACTGGGCAAAGGATTTCCAAGTCCTTTACTGAGCCACTTGGTGCTTTTGATGATGTTCAATATTGACTGGTTTCTGTAGGAAGGGATTCCAGCTGGGACACAGGCAAACTGGTTCTTTCCCTGAATAACTTCTCCTGATCTTGAACTCTCAACAAGCTCAAATTGTTTGTTCCCTAATTTCAATGCAAATTGGCCACCTTCTGGACACAAGGCAGTCAGTGAGGGTGGGCGTAGAATCCAGGCTCACCTTACCTGGATAGACACACAGCTACAGCATACTCTCCTACCTAGCCTCCTGCCTCCAGGCTCAACCTATCTCCACTCTATACTGTTTCTGACATGTTGATGGTACCTTTCTAACAAATGTGTGTGAGATGCACTGGTTCAAACCTGTCACGGGTTCCCATTGATTTCAGAATAAAGCTGAAACAGTTCAGAAGCACATACCAGGATCTGAGGACTGGGTTGCAGCTCATACTTCCAAGCTCATTTAGACCCACTGTTTTGCACAGGTGTCATATTATACTAAGTGTTTGCAGATTTCCTGCAACTTCCTCACTGTGGGATGGTATGCCATGCTCTTGACCCATTTCACACTGTGTCCTTTTCCTAAAGATCCTTTCCACTTCCTCACCCATATGAACCTTCCCTTTGGTTCAACTCTCAATGCTGCACTTTACGCAGCTCTATCATCACTCTCACTATGCTGTATGGTACTTTTGAAGGAAGGACCAATGTATTTTCTTTATCTGTCTTTTATTAAATTCCTCCTAGACCTGTTGTGCATATTATGGTACTGAATCCATGACCGTAACCAGTTGGTAAATAGTGGTTGCTGGGGGTGAAGACACATGATAGTAGGCATCTATCCTAAACCATGTGTCTCTGAGAAAATAGCTGACCTCACAGAGTCCAAATACTGGACTCTCTCCAACCCTTCTCCATGGTTACTCATGCTGGGCTGCCAGGAGTCTACGATGCCTGCATCTGTAACACTTGTGGGCAATGTTACTAGAAATCATAAAGCCAGATGTTGTGTTACACAAAATCTTGCACTATGAGAAGAGAGGATGCAACAGACATTTTATGAGAGTATTTTTGTTAATTAACCAGAAAAATAATAGCTCAAACTTTCTTCATGCATGGCAGCATGCAAGCCCTTTCACTGTAATTAGGATCTCCTGAAATCATCGAAACAAATCTGGGGGCAGAGACACTTCCCAAATTCCAGATCTGAGGATATAAAATGTACAAACATGGCCAAGTCAATTCATCTACCTGGTCTTCTATTTCTCATCTGTGCAAGACAAGGATTAAGTCAAAAGTTCCAGCTGGGCAGGTCTCATTATAACTAAGCTCTCACCTTGCTCTGTAGGGATTCATGCAGACCTCTCCAAGTGCCCATGTCTAGCACTTGTGCATCCATTATAATTTCCCTATTCCCTGATGGGCAGGGCTTTCTAAAACTCAAAACTGTTCCATTCTTTGCCATGTTGAACAGAGAGAGGAAGGGGCTACTAAGTTAGAAAAGAAAGTGGAGCAGAACTGTGAAGACACTGATGAAAATTACTAAAATGTATCAGATGCAAACATGCCTTCACTTCTTATGCAGATTCTTGGGAGAAAGAAGAGTAGAAGTGCAAAAGGGTATGTTTTATTTCATCTCAGGAGAACACAAAAGAATCAGATAATATTCATTAGAATATAAATGCATGCAATAAAATGAGTAACATGGTTACTCCTTTCAGTGTTATCATCAAGGGAATTGCAAAGAATTGGAGGGATAAGAGTGTGGTAACCCTCTCTTACCCCTGGGAGACAACATTCCACTCTTAATCTTATGACTTTATATGGCTAACAAGGGATTTCATAGCCTCTCCCTAACTAATATCACTTTTGAGGCTTTGCTTCCTTTCCCCTCAACCTGCTAATCAACTGGCTTTTAAGTGGAAGTGGTTCTATCTCTCAAGATGATTTCTTATCATAGCAAACCTCCCTTAAACTCTAGAGGATATGTTTTAAGACCTCCCAATGAATGCATAAAACTGCAGACACCCCCAAATCCTATGTGTATTTTGTTTTTTCTTATACATACACACCCATGATGAAGTTTAATTTGTAAATTAGGCATAGTGAAAGATTACTGACAATAACTACTAATAAAGTACAACAATTATAACAATTTTTTATAACCAAAGTCATGTGAATGTAGTGCCTCTCTCTCTTTCTCAAAAAATCTCATTATATCATATGCTGTACAAAGAGATGATTCCCCTCCTGAGTGAGATGGGCTACAGTGGCATGAGATTTCATCATGTTGCTCAGAGAAGTGTACAATTTAAAAACCAGAAATTGTTTATTTCTGGAAATTTCCATTTATTTAGTATATGTGGGCCACAGTTGATCAAAAATAACTGAACCTATGAGAAGTGAATCCATGTAAAAGGTGGGGACCATTTACTGGTCAGCTGTGAGGACGTCAGATTAGTCTATTTTCTCCTCCTTACAAAATTGAGCACAAAAAGAAATCTCCTCCCTATGTCCTAACGGGCTCAGGAATTGGGTTCTCATTAAGAATAGGATGCACTTTGGTAGTTTTAGTTTCATTGAAACCTGTTAAAAATGTTCAATGATCAGCAGAATACCCAGAGGAAGGAAATGGCAATACAGTTATCTGCAGGAGCTGAAATAATTCTTAATAAGTAGCTTGAGTTAAATAGCACTGAAAAGTTTAAGAAAAGGGAGGTCTCTGAGATCAGGAAAAGGGAGTTGAGTTGAGGAAATGAGGGAAGACAAATGTAACAGTTTTAGCATGGCTTACATATTATTGAGGCCATAGATTTTCATTTTTCTTTCTTTCTTTCTTTTTTGGTACTGGGGATTGAACACCAGCCCCCTTTTAAAATATTTTATTTAGAGACAGGGTCTCACTGAGTTGCTTAGAGCCCCACTAAGTTGCTGAGGCTGGCTCTGAACTCATGATCCTCCTGCCAAGGATCTTCTCTAGCCACTGAGATCACAGAGGAGCCCCACCATGCCCAGCAAGTCCTCAGATTTTTCATACCAACAATACTCTATTCTTCTCTTTTGGTTACCTCATATAGACACATAGAACCAATATGAAGTAATTGGGGGAGGAAAGCAATTATTTGAGTGCACATTCAGTAAAAATAGTATCAATAACAACCAACATACAACTTTCATTTCTTAATATGTCTTTCCATCTAACACTTTGATATGGAGTAGAAAAGAAGCTATAGATTGATCAAAATTGGCCTTCCTTTCTAGGTAGACATAGAAAAACCCACCTAAATTCTGTTTTTAGAAAGTCTATCTTAAAATGTATCTCTCCTGTCTTAAAAGAGAAGGTAAGAGCCCAGAGGGTCTAAGCAGTTGGGTCATATTTCCCAATGTTCTGACATGTATGAACATTTGGGAATGACAAATCAGGACATAGCCTTGAGGGATCCACTTCCCTGTTCTTTATTATCTCGTTGAGGATAAAGCAGGCACTTGCATCAGCATATATGCAAGAAGCTGGAAAACTAACCCCTAAGTTGGTTCTAAAATTGTCATCAGAGGCTTAACAGTGATAATACTGTACAGTCATATATGCAGTACAAAACAGTATTCATTTGGCAACATTGCTCTTTCTAGAGATACAGTGTTGGATACAAAGTTCTTTATCAACCATCTCGAAATTCTTCCTCTAGAATATATGACCAAATAGATTCTACCCCACACCCACACAAGAGCTATCTTTGCAATTTTTACTTCCCTAGGAGCATTTTATAAAGAGAAAACTTAATACAAAGATCTTCTGGGCCCAATAACATCAATCTACCCCAAAGAAAATTGCCACACTGTCCAAGGGGATTTCTGACCTAGCCATATACTCTGTGCCTGCATGAACTCCTGGCAAGTTAAGCTGTTTGAGTTAACTCTTATCCTTACAACTATAATGCACCAGAAGATTCTTTGTGGCCCTTGTTCCTATGTGAAGGAAGTATAAATTCACACTGCCTGGAGCCAGTCCACAATGAGCTGAGAATGGGCCTTGCAGACCTCATCTGCAGTTTTGCTCTCTGTGGTCCTGGGTAAATTCTGAATTCTACATCTCATAAACTAAGGCAGGAAAAGCAACAGTTGAGTTGTTATATTATGTATTAATACTCAAAATACATTTACTATCTGTAAGACATTGTTTAGAAATTGCTCTACTACTTAATTTGTGATAAATAACTAATAAACATGTTTATCAATGTAGAAAAAACAAACAGCAACATATAGAGCAACCTCAATTGGATTTACATACCTCATTGTGAAATCCATAGGGAAACCTGAGAGCAAACCATCCTCATGGGAAGAATCTGCTATATCCCTTACCATATGCTCCCCCCTTTCCATCTTCCTCTCATCCACCCCTCTGCCCTCAGACTTCATCTACAACCTTGGTAAGTTTCCCATCAAATGCAAACTAGCCATAGGGCATGGAAAAGTGGAAGACATATGAATGATCCTGTCCAAATCTAATAGTATCCTTTATCCAAGAAAGCTTGAAAAACAGTGTAAACCTTTTTCTCTTCATTTCCCATCACTAGTATCCTGTTCTGTTCAGTTCTTCAGATGGAGAAGGGTGGATCTAAGGCTAGAGTTAGCCTCTGGAACTTCAGGCTATAAACTTAGACATCACTAAGCCTGCCGGCATGACATCTTTCTCCTATTAATAGCAACCTCTTCCATTCTGCTTGCCCCAGAAAACGAAATGAATGAGGCTTGGCTGCAAGTGTAGGAGAGAATAAAACCCAGGATGGCAATAAATCGGAGTGCAGAGTGGCAGACACTGTAATCCGCTGGAATGCTGCTCTGGCTCAAGGAAAAGAACCTCTTTGGGGAACCAGTGAAGGAAATCAATGCCCATAAAAGCATCCAGGGCACAAGCAATGGCAGAAAAGATAGATACTGTTGACCAGGACATGCAGCAGATTGCAGGTTGTAAAACAAAATAGAAAGTCATTAAAAAGGTAGGCAAAGGGCACTATTGTGTGATGTGGATGTCACTGGGGACCTATGTTAGGGGGACTCAGGACTTCTCATTAGTCAGAAGGTCAGCATTGCCAAGACTCTGTCTGCATGGCCCTGGAATCCCTCTCTATACACAAACTGTGGAGAGGTGAGAGATGGTTCGTATTTATTGCTACTTATGTAATAGGCCTATTTGGAAACACATTCTGACCAGCTTATCAGGATATTAATACATCACAGACATATTGAGCTGTATTCATTTAGGGTTCGGGTTGCTTTAACCAAAGACTTTTCTGGGAATCATGCCAGGGTACATTTTCTGGAAGGACTTCCCTTTTCTACCTCTTTCACCACCCTTTGATCCACCAGAGGGCAGAGTCAACCTGCAAGACTCAGGCTTAGAGACCTTATGGGGCAGTTTGAAGTAGGAATGTGTCTGGGACAAGGAGCCAGAAATGCAAAAACATTTGAATTATCAGGGCAAAAGACTGACAATAGGACCTAAGAGGAGCAGGTGAAAGTGCTCATAATGTGCTGTGCCTCAGTTTCTCTACACATGAAAGGGGCAGATATTTGAATTACTTCCAAAGCCCTCTGTAAATTAAACCACAATATACAAATTATAAAGAGTAACTTCAATCACCAAAGAAGGACAGACAGGCCACAAGGACATGGCCAAAAAAAAAAAAATCGAAAAAAGTTATATTCTAAAGGCTTCTTCTACCTGCTTCCATCTCCCCTCTCCCTCTGCCCCTTTGCTTGGAAGTTCTGATTCGAGACTTTCTCTTTTTCTTTCTTGTACTTGGCTACCCCCTCCAGCTCCTCTTGTCTTAGGAGAAATAAAACTGAAACCAAAAACAACTCCTAAGGGAAAAATGACAGCAGCTGCTTCCTCCCCCTCCTCCTGCCCCCGCCGTGGGAGGTAGCTGTGAAGCCCCGGCACACTGCCAGCTATGGTGAGAGCTTTGATTTCCAATCCCATCGCCTCATTTTGTCAGCCTCTGCTTACCACAAACAGCTCAGCCCCCATTCATCACATAGAAGAAGGGGAGACGGAGGGAAGAAAAATGCAAGAAACACCTTTCCTTCCCATAACGAATAACTGGTACAGGCATTGCTTGTCACCCTCAGCAGTGTCCGTGGTGTGTATCACATGTATGTCACACTACCTTGCCTTCAAGAGGTAACTTTCCACTACCAGGCTGGAGAGAAACAGTTATCTCCCTACTATTGTTCAGTGTTCTTTTGCCCACAATTTCCATCCATCAGACTCTTCTGAGAAGAATGGATAAATAGAGGACCCTTTTGTTCTTGGTTGTTTGTTTCTGTTCCCATCACAGGCATGCACTGACATACACAGATGGGTTATGTGCAGTCTCTCACTCCCCCACATCTCACAGGGGTACTCGTGGAGACTCAAGGTGCTTCCAAAAAGTGATGTTGCACCTTTTCTGTCCTGTGCTCCTTTTTCTGCCAATAGACACACATCTGTCCCCTATCTGGATCCCAGTCAATCTCACCCTTTTCATACACACACACACACACACACACACACACACACCAGTACAATGTATTATATTCTACTTCCTGATACTCTATGGTATATGCAATTTTGCAAAGCTCTCGTGGGCATCATGGTATCATGAAAAACATCCTTTGCTGATTTATTCACTCAGTCAGATACTAAATAGTTTTTGTCCATCCCTAGTGTGTATCAGTCAGTGTGCCAAGGTAATACAGAGATAAGTAGGACAGGGTATGGCCTTTGGTGTGGTCAAAATCAGGACGTGCTTTCTGGCTTGAAATGCACATCAGGCACCCAAAGTTTTTAAAAGATGCCTGTAGTTTACAAATATCCAATCCCCCTACACACAAACTCAGAAGCACACAAAATATTAAAAATAAATTCTGCAGCTTTTTCTGATGTCCAAAACTAAAATCCATTATTTTAAATGGCTGATGAGGAGGATTGTGCTAGAAGTGGAAAACCCAAGGTGCAAGAAACCTAGAGAGGTGAGCAGAGTCATTTTCAGGAAGGGCCTTTTAAGTTACCCAGTGGAATCTGGAATGTACTGTGTATATACAAAGAGTTTCAAGAAGGCAGTTTTTGTGCTCAGATCTGTATTCTAGAGAGACCATATTTCACTTTAGGGGCCCAAATTAAGAGGAAGGAGCAAGACTATTCATGAGATCATGCAATGAGCCATCCCTGCAAGTGATGCTGAGGTCTGTGTAAGGGCTAAGGAGAAGGGGAAAGAAATTAGAGATGTTAAGAAGTAGAACCTGTGGTCCACATTCAGAATTTGGAAATGGAAGAAGTAATAATGGAAAGGAAGGAGTATGGTACAATAATGATGAATAACATTTATTGACCATTGAAATGCACCAGGCATCATGCTAAAACCTTTCAGGCATCATTTTACTTGAGTGATACAACTACTCTGGTAGATATGAAAACATCTCCACTTTGCAATTTCACAAGGAAATTGAAGCCTACTACATTACCTAAAGTCACTTAGTTAATAAATTATGGAGCAAGAGTTAGAACTCTGGTAATCTCATTCATCCAATAGGAAATAAAAAGAACCAGAAGGATGGAAAAGCCTGTCCATTTTAAGGAAATGTACTTATAATAGAGAGTAAGGGGAAAAACTGTCTAATAATCTCTCCCCATGAGATCTGTACTCTATAGCAAGGTATCCATCTACCTCTTGTTTTTCTGGTTTGGGTAAATGGATGAATGCAGAGACCTAGAAGAAGAAATAGGATTTGTGCATGTAAGATACTAAGTCATGAACCAACATACACATGGCTCTTATTTGATTCTTGGGGGCTGGTCTTCCTTGCCCATCAGGTTGCTAATTCCTTTAGGATATGATCTGTTCTGCTGTGTCTCAGGAATTCTGGCCATTTGGTCTAAGGTAGCTACTCAGACAACTGCTTATTGGTTTACCAAACATATGCAGCATCATTTATGGGAAAGACCAGTGGCAGGACAGCCCCCTGCCTCTTCTCAAGGAGGAATGTCTAAGGGATATATATATCACTGTCCTTGACTTCCTGCACTTTAACAGCTGGGATCAGCTTTCTCTATGTCTCTGTACAAGAGACCACACAGAAAGCCCACCACTGATACTGTTATGAATTGTTGGATTACCTAGTAAGATTTCTCAGAACATGTTTTGGTTTAAAAAAGGAAGCCAACTTATCTTTGTGAATACCCCTATGTGGAAAGCATAAAAATTTATCTCACTACCCACCTATCCAGTACAGGCTCTCTCCTATCTGCCCCCTTCTCCCTAAAACACCCTCTGTGCCCTTCTAGTTCTCTCTCTGTCCTTGCCTTGGACAGTGCATTTTATATGAAGCTAGGTGTAAAATTTGATGACAGCTTTCCTTGTCATTATGGCCCTCATGCAGATCCCTCAGTGATATAAACAACTGACCCTCTGGCAGCAGTGGAGTCTCATTACAAATGAGAGAAAAAGGGAGGCAGGAAGAAGCAAAACTGGGAGTTGAGATTGAGAGTGAGGCTGACAGGACACAGCACAGAAGAGAAAGAGAAGAATGTTGGGGAAAAAAAAGACAAGAAGAACATAAGGACATGTGCTTAAAATGAGAAGTAAGGGGGAAAATAAGAGATGGGTTTTTCCATTCTCCTGGTTATTTTTATTTCCTATTGGCTGAATGAGATTGTGTGTGTGTGCATGTGCAAGCGTGCATGCATGTGTGTGAGAGAGAGACAGTGTGGTATCTGTCACAAGGCAATGGGAATCTAATTCTGAGTAGCACTGTGATTATCTCCAATCCTGAAGACATTCTTATTAGTTTAAAAAAGACCAACTGAGGAGCTCATGAGACTGAGTTGGTATTTGTGAGTCCAGGCAAAAGACTCCCTGGAGAAGCTGATTTGAAAAGGTCCACATCCATGTAGGATTTCCATGGGACTTGGAGTCACCGTTTCCAAGGTTGCATTTCTGGTATCATCTATACACAGACTCTCAAGACCAGCAGGCCAAGGCCCTGTGCTCAGTAGGCAGGTGCCAGCCCATTTGCTAAGTGGTCCCCATCTTCCTTTCCTCCTTGGCAGACAAGGCACATCTTAGCTTCCTTTAATAAACTCATGAAGTCTGACAGTAGGCATCATTGCTGGAGCCCTGGCTTTTTGTTATAAATATTTGTTCCCAGGAAAACCCAGTTGATTGGACTTTAAAAGCCCCAAGGGAGGCTGATTTGCTGACTATAGTTGCCTAAATAAAACCAGTTGGAAGAAGATCTTTATAGAAACACAATAGTAGGAAAATCCACATCTGCCTTTGCAGGTGTTCCAGACATGGATGCACCCCTTTTTTCGCTTCCCCTGGTGTTTATCTCATTCCTTCTCCTGTCTCCAGCAGAAATTAATTTTAATACTAATACATGGTGCTCATGTGTTTGCAGTCTTGGCAGGGTCCTAAGCTCCCCAGCTCCACATCTCCCCAAAGAGACCAGCAATGAAACATCTATTCTGAGTGAGGACCTATGCCAAGTACAGAGCTCAGAGCATGATGCTGTGCCGCAGCTCCCCTAAACACGCTATTCAGTGCCTGCAGCACTTTACCTACATTTCAAATTAATAGGCAGTTTGGGTGCTCACCTTTCAGTTTCCTGTATAGAGGCGGAGGCTGCAATGAATGCCAGCCCATGGTGTCTAGGTTATTAGATATGCCTGCAGAATGCAGGTAATTTGTGTTTCTGCTTTGTGCAATTGGCACTAATGGCACATGCATAAAACGGAGCCATCTTCCAAAACACGCGTCAAAGGAATATATTTACCAGGCACAAAGGCTAGAAGCAGAAGAATTGAACTCTAATGATAACATGTTTGTAGAAAAGTGATGCACTTAAGTTATTATGTATGAAAACTATTGGCAAAATTGTCAGTCTAGGCTCGTTAGAGAGACAGAAGCAGAGGATCAACAGAAGGGGTGGTCTGCTAGTTGGAATTGAGGGACATAGTGCTGTGTGAGGATATAGATTACCAGAGGGAATGGAAATAAAATGAGAATTAAATCTTCTGAGGTTGATTTTAAGAAAGAAACAGGAGGGGATTTCATAGGTCAAAGAGAGGTTGGCAAGAATAGAGCTGGGAACAGAATCCTGTAACGGATCAGCTTTTCACTTATATTTTCTGTACTTCATAGTCATTTTACTTATATAAATGGAGTCAGGGCATTTTCCATTTAGTTCTTCATCTCCTACATTTCATCACACCTCTGTTGACCCCAGGCATCTTTCATATGACTTTTATTTATTTATTTATTTTTTTCAGAATTTCATGTTAGACTCCGGTATCTACTGTTGTTGCAACCTTATGCATTCTGATTTATATTTTACTTTTTATACTTGAACTTTGATGTTGGTTTGCATTTAAAGAGCAGGAAATTAACACCATGACCCTGATTTCATATTCAAAGCAAATGAGGTCCTGGAAAGAAGGGCTTATGGAGGTCATTGCACAAGACAACTTTAGTGATTAAGATGAATTACACATCCTCTGTCTCCTGCAGTGAGATCCTCCCTCCCTATCTCTAAAATGGGAATAAAACACTGGTTCCTTCTACTTTTCTCCTGTGAATGTTACAAACTTTGAGAAAAGTTAAGCCAAAAGGGTATATCAAGGTGAGCATTGAATGGATTTAACAGCAGAGAATGGTATCAAAATGATTAATACAAAGTATCAGATAATCAAAAAAGGAATGGTTTGTATTTAATGTGTATTCTCACATATGCATGTACACAAACATATACACAATCAACCTCTATTCATCCTCTTCTGTTGTAGCTCAGTTTTCAAGATCCTATGGATTCTATCAAGGAGTAGTCTCTGGGTTTAGGACAGAGGCTAAACTGGAGGGTAGGTTCCTCATCTGTGGATAATCAAGAAAAGCATGGTATGTCCTCTTTTGTTCAAGCCTCTCTTTGGGGAATCCTGAGGTCAGTATATCTCATTCTTTCAGAACCCTAGGCAGATAGATAAATACTATTTCCCACCCACACCAAATAGGGAAAGAAATAAGTCAATTAACAAAGACTGTTTATCCAAAGTTGTATAAATACCACATCTTTAAAAGTATCCAGAAAAAAAAGTATCCTATTACCTTTATGGAGTGATTTAAAATTTTATCATTGCAAATCACTCATTCCCTTTCTTGCCCATAACAAAAACCTTGAGTAGGAATTTCTTCAAAACTTTGTGCTCATAGCTACAGTAGGAATTAAAAGTCACTGAATAGAATCATACAGATCTCACTTCCATTGATTTTGGGGACGCCTAAACTCGGCTTGGTTGGCAGAGTTTAGTCACTCTCCCCAATCTCATTCTCTTTCTGTCTACCTTATTTGAATTACTAAGTCCACTAATTCTTAGTGAGAGTGAACACATTTGGAGTTCCTTCAGAAATCCTCTTGGTAGCATATACTGAGACATCTCCAGAAACACAGCATCTAAATTTGAAGATGCCATTAGCTCTGATCAGTTTTAACACCAAGGCTGTTCCACATGTAAACAGAGGGAGAAACAAAGAAAGGAATTTAAAAAATCATCAGCTGAGTTATAAAACCAAGCTGTGACTGTGAAGGAAGGAAAGTAGGGCTCAGATTGGGGGCCTGATCTGCAGTGCAATTACAAATTTGCAGAATCTAATTCTTTTCAGATTTTCTGTTAATGTCTCCACTCTACAGCTCTGATAGGAGCTCTTTTGTTGAAGCATATATTCTTTCTCCAGCATATTGTATAGCACATCTCCTCCAGAGCTGAAGCACTGGCAGCCATGCATTCTGATTCAAACCCCCTTGGTAGGACTCTGTGTAGACTGGTGGTATTGCTTTGCTACTCCAACCTTCACCCAGTATTGCCTGTTCATAGCCAGGTAATCCCATTTAATTTAACAGCTCTGCCCAGTTGCCTTGGTGCATAATATCCCCGGACCCTATCTGAGATGGCTTTTTGGTGCAGAAGACTGATGCACAGGACTAGAAGACTGCCAACTCATTTCCATTGTGACTGAAAATCCCATTTCAGCTTAGGATGGCAAAGGCAAACAATTTAATGCATTAACCTGCACTGACTCCTCACCCAGCTGCTTTCCATCTTGATTGAAGGGTAAGAAGGTTAATTATTCCCAGGCTCATCTTCAGACTTCACAGACCATATCATTGCTGCTAGCAGGGGGGCTTGGTCTGGCTGAACCTAGGTTTTGGAGCCAATGGTGGTAATGAAGTTGGCTGCTGTTGCTCCAGTAGCTGCTCCAGCTTGTCTTTGATATTGAAAGGGTTGGTCATGAGATCAAATATGCATGTCTCTGTTTTCAGATACCAGGAATACGAGGAGCAATAATTTTGGCCACTGCACACTGCTTTGGACAATATGACCAACCATGGCAGTGTACCCCTCACCAATGGATGTTTTTTATAGACACTATATACAGAATGAACATTTTCTCTGCTACTTCAACTTTGAGGAAGGACCAGGTTTTGGAGATACAGCCTCGGGGAATCAGCTCAATATTCAGCTAGAAGTTGAGGAGACCAGCTACTGCACACGAGAGAGACTGTTTGCTTAGGTAGCAGAGAATGGGAGCCACCCATGGAAAGGAGAACTTCTCTCATCCATTGGCAGTTCAAGAATAAGACAGAGAAAGAAGGAAACAGGCAGGGGAGAGAGGATCTTCCACTATATACTCTCTGTTCTCCTCCCCCTCACCCCCGCCCAGCCCCTTCACCCCCTTGAGGACATCATCCTTAAAATATATTTCATTTCACAGCTGCATTATGGTACCACAAAATCCTGGGAATCCAATTTAAGAACAGATTACCTCCTCACTTACTTCATTTGAAGCAATTACATGTTAATTTTCATTGAAACCAGCCTAATGCATACCAATCTGATGCTGCAATCTCATTTGAATACTTAAGGGAACATCTACCAGGTTTGGGGCTCCAGAGATTTATATTTAAAGGGCCACTTCATCATTCTGTTCGTTGGTGGGCTCTCATCTATTCCTGCTACCCTCCCCAAGCTCCTCGGGATAGAAGTTTTCCCATGGTGAAGTAGGAGTAGAACAGCTTTCCCCACGATGGCAAAAAGCTGCATTTGGAGAGGAAGCCTGTGTTCTGGGGCTTCTGTCTTTTCTCTGCCATTCATGTGGTGTGTGACTGTAATGGCAACACCTCCACCTTGCTTTGTCTTCCTTGTGAAGTCAAGATTCATTCTCTGCCATCTGCACGGGAGATATGCAATGCCAAGTCCCTGCCTTTTCTCAGCCTCAATCTATGCTCAACCTTCTCAAATTGTTGATTACTATATATTGTATTCCCAACCATTCACCTAAGGAGGAAATAGCTTTCTAGACAAGCACTGTGCATTGATCTGAACCACTGGTAATTAATAATACTCAGGGACTTTGTGATCAGCTGGTCTTTTAGTTTTAGAATAGGGAGGTTAAACAAAGAAAAGCTTGTCTGCTCAGTTTATGCAGTTAAGCTAAAGAAATTTATGTTTGAAACTGCAATTTAATGATATTTTAACACTATAAAGGACCCTGAAACTATTGTGACGATGCTATATAAATGTGTTTTATATTATGTTATAATTAATCTACGATGTCATGGAGGCGGGCAGGTGGAAGTGACGAGATTGATTCAATTCAAGATGGTCCAGCATTGTTGGTTCCGAAGCAACCACAGTTCTTCTGTATTGAATTAGGTATATGGGGGTGTGGAGGCAAGCATGGAGCTGGATAGATATCTGTAATTATTGGGTAAGTGTTACTTGAAGGAGGACGGATAATCAGGACTAATTATTCTGTATGGTGCTTATTTTTTGAGTCCCCACTGTGTGCTTGTTCTTAGATCCAGGAATAGAACAGTGAACTAAATATATTGACAATAACAGAAATGTAATATATATATATATATATATATATAAATAAATAAATTATATGTGTGTGTGTGTATATATATATATATATATATATATATATATACATATGTAAGCTCCCTTTCTCATGAAGCTTATGAAACAAAATAAAACAAATACACAAATACATCAGACGATAAGTACAACACAGAACAATTAATCAGCATAAGGATGATAGAAATTGCGAATTTCTGCTACAGTTCTACTATATTCTCATTACACTGGTCAAGCATATTTGAACCTTTTCTTTCTGGGAACAATCAAAAATCCTAATAGGCCTATGTTATTAGTACCAATTACACTAATGAAGGTAATACTTGACATACCAGGGTATTTTGAAACCTTTTGCCAAATCACAGCTTTCCATTATTGAGAGTAGAACTTGTCACTCTTTCAGAAGAGCCAAAGGATTGTTGGTAATATAGCCAGGGAGGCAAACATAGGCTAAAAGAGGGGGCATGCTCAGAGTACCCTGCCTGAAGACTGACACACCTTCTTAACATTTGAAATATCAATCAACAATAAAAAGAACAAAATGATGTTACCTTCCCTTATGGAGACCTTGATAAATATTTTCTTTGTCTTCATGTAGCGAGAATGAAAACTGTTTCCCTTGCTAGAGAGTTAACTAGACTGACAGAATGCAATTGCAGTATAAAAATACAATTGTTTTTTAAAGAAACTAATAGTTTCTCTTTTAA
Source organism: Marmota marmota marmota (assembly GCF_001458135.2). Classification (NCBI taxonomy): domain Eukaryota; kingdom Metazoa; phylum Chordata; class Mammalia; order Rodentia; family Sciuridae; genus Marmota; species Marmota marmota. The sequence goes on along the minus strand of NW_026000243.1, from coordinate 8,923,948 downwards.
AAACATTTATTTTTTAATATAGATGGACACAATACCTTTATTTTATTTTTATGTGGTGCTGAGAATCGAACCCAGTGCCTCACACATGCTAGGCAAACGCCTTCCACTGAGCCACAACCCCAGCCCCAAAACTAATAGTTTCTAATAAAAATTTTCTAATGCAGAATTAAAAATGAATGTGAGTCATTTAGGAACTTTGGACTTCTGTGACTTTGGGGGACAGTGGCAAGACTTTGTCTTGCTCAGCTGATTCCAGGAAATAGTCTTGCCTCTTAAGGAAGCACTGGCATAAGTTCTGTTTGGCAGGCTCTTCTTTTCCTCTCATACTCCTTTAACCTTGTATCCCTAAATCTGTACTTCATTCATTCACATTATCTTAGTTTACTGCACTAGTTTGCAAGTATCTGAATGAGAAATGCACCCAGGGAAAGTGCTGAGCTGTTTGTCCATTACATGTGGTTTAAAAAAAAAAAAAGTCTATAACTCCATCTTCCTTAGCAGAGCTCACATTTTTGGCTTGATTACAATAAAAATGACTTGCACTTGCATTTCCACAGCATATCTTAATTTTCCAAACCTATAATGCATCTATTAAGTACTTTTCTGTGCCAATCACTATGTTAGGTATGTGAGGTATATTAAAAAGAAAATTCCTTTCCTTGGAATGACTCCTAATGATATTGAGGACACAATGTGGTAAATGCAATTAAATCCAGTGACAAATACAGGATTCTGTCAGATTCCATATCTGTCCTTTCTGTTCATTTGTAAACTTTCTCTGCTCTTCTCTGTATCCAGGGGACCACATTCCCACATTCCCCAGGCTTCCTTAATGTCTGATTTCAGCATCAGCTTGGTCAGTGGAAGGGTAGAAGGTTTCACACCTCCCCTTCTGTGTGGCTGGTATCTATGACAGTGACTGTGTCTTTTCTGTGACTGTAACCCTTCCCTACCTGACTTCAACTCTGATTGGCCATTCCTAACCCCTACACTCAAAACACTGACTCATCCTAAGTCCTGGGGCCCTACAGATGGGTGTGGGTGGGAGAGTCAAGTATTATAATTGGCTGTTGAAGTCTCTACTTTCTCTAACATCTCCTCATTGGCTTTCAGCAACACCACCACAAGTGAAATAAAATGTGTCTATTGATATACTTCCAGTAATTTCTGGCTAGTACTGGCACCTAATCCAGGGAATGGGAAGAGAGGGAAATATTCAAAGAGGTACAGAGAAGAGCACACATGAGTTGAATATAGAATAAGCTGTAGCAGTCAGAGGATGAATGAAGGAAGAGCATTACAAGGAGGATTAGCAAGGTTTAGATGCTTGTAAAATCATGTTCAGGTTGTCTTGCTTATCTGTACCCTGCCCCAACAGAGAAATGATTGTCCCATCTAGAGGTGGTGAAGGAGCTGAGCGCAACAGCTTTTTCTGTGCAGCACTTGGAATGATCTGCATTTCAAGACCCCTACAAGGTCTGAGCTTTAATCAATGAAGGGAAAGGAATGCAACATCATCGTTTTGCAAATTGAGTAAACAGTAGAACAACAAGGGCAAGTGGTCACAGAAATTCTAAGTCATGGTTTCTTTAAGAAATCTGGAGTCCAGCACTGATTTCCAAGGCTGCCTGCTTGCAGCACAGTTACTGACTATGGCGGAGTGTCCCTGGATCCAGATGGCTATGCCTTCTCTTACAAAAAGAGCCATCCTCATCTTTCAGAAACATCTTTTGGAAGCGGTGTGTTCTTCACAGGAAAATGTTACTTATGCCTCCCCTGACTTATTTTCCCCTGTGCATAATGTCATACTTTTATTTCAGCCTTCTTGAGGCATAATTGGTAAATAAAAATCGTATATATCCAAGGAGTACTAAGATGTACTCCTTGGATATATACAAATATATAATATACAAATATATCTGTATATATTTGATACATATATACATTATGAAATGATCACAGCAATCAAGCTAATTGACATGTCCATCACCTCACCTATTATCGTTTTTTTTTTTTTTTCCTTTGTGGCAAGAGCACAAGTTCTATTCTCAGCATATTTCAGCAAATCTCAGCAAATGCAACTCTGTATCATTAACCGTTATCACCATGCTCTACATCAGTTCTCCAGAATTATCCTGTGTAACTGAGACTTTGCACTCCTCTCACCACTTCTCCCTGGGCCCCAGGTTCTGCTCTTTGCTTCCATAAGCTTGACTGATTTAGATTCTACATATAAGTGAAATCATGCAGTATTTGTCTTTCTGTTTCTGGCTTATTTTACATAGCAAAATGCCCTCCAGGTTCATCCATGTTGTCAAAAATGGTTACCATAGTATTCAGCAATCCCAGTTCTGGGTATATATATCCAAAGGAAATTAAATCACTATCTCAAATATATATATGCACCCTAATGTTCATTAAAGCACAATTTACAATATCCAAGATATAGAAACAACCTAAATGTCCACTCAGCAAGAGATGGCTAGATAAAGAAAATGCAATATGTAGGTGTGTGTATATATATATATATATATATATATATATATATATATATATATGTAATATAATAGTATTCTGCTTTAAAAAATAATAAGGAAATCCTACCCTTACTTTAAACTATATGACATTAAATCTTAAGGTTTCAAGCACTAGAGTTGACAATCATTAAATAAGAAGAGAGCTGTGTGCCTGGATCAAAAGACGTTCAAACATTTGACAAGACTATTTTTCAGAAAGGGACGGCCTCTAATTACTGTGTGACACTGACCACATCAGACTACCTTTCTTCATCATAAGGAGGCCAAATTTGATGATCTCCAAAATTATTTGCCCCAACAGCCATTTATTATTCTACTTCAGGGTTTAAAGAGCAAACATGAATTTCCTATACTCTTTTCTGTCCTATAGGATTGTGAACATGTTACATGATGATGCAGAGCAAATGGCCAGTAGTTGGGAAAGGGAGATATTTCCATTGAAGGACATAAGCTAGTCAGGGAGAGCACACTTTTCATTATTAATTTATTTGATTGCATGGGGAAAGGGAGTAAGTAGGGATGCTAGGGATCAAACCCAAGGCCTCGAGCCTGCTAGGAAAGTGCTCCTCTAATGTGCTATATCCTCGGCCCAAGCATGCGTTTTTGCAAAGGTGATGTGACTACTTTTGGAAAACTACCTGGAGAAGCTATTCATTGAAAATGAATGATGGTACCAACTAAACAAAGAAGGAAACCAAGTGCCCTGCACTGCCCTCTCCTGGTAGATCAAGAAGCCACATTTACAAGAGAGACATGGAGCTGCAGGGTCTTAACACATGAAAGATATTTGTAGGGGCACAAATGCGTTTAAAGTACTCCCCAGCTTTCACTACAGGAAGCCAACTGCCTTGACACATGCCTTGTACAACACTTGCTCTTTATTTTAAACACATTTTCAGATGTCATGTCAAAAGCAAGATAAGGCCTTTTCAACAACATTCCATATTTACACCTCTTTTATTTTTTTAAACAAAAGCTTGTGTCTGAATAGAAACACATCTTCAAAGAATGTCTTTTAAAGAATCCATGGGACAGAGAAAAATGTGTTGATGATGAAATAAGTTCAACTGAGCAGTTTGAAAAAAAAATCCTTCAACAGATTTGGAAGAATGACATGAAAAGGGACACAAAGACTGGAGGCTGTCAGGGAAGGTCGCAGCAGTGGATAAATTGAGTCATCAGGATGGAGCTGTCATCCATGGGGCTGAAGTCTTGGGCCCGATGTTTGTTTCAGATTCCTGTCCTGCCTCTGATTTCTGCCAGGTCTTTGTCTCTGAAGTCTTCCCTGGGTTTTGACAATGAACCCAAAGGCTGCATGGAATCTTTTGAGGTATACCACTGTACTCTGGAAAGTTACTGCTAAGGTGACTTTCAGGGTCTATATTTACTGCCTCTCAATCGTTTACAAATCCAGTTGCCTTCATTGACAACCCAAGAGGATTTTGCTAACTGCCTAGTGCTGAGCGCACCATCTGGGAGTGGGGAGGCCATGCTGTGTCTTCCTGCCTCTCACATCCCACCCAGCCAGAAGCAGAACACTGCATTCAGAGCTCACCGGCATCCACAACCATGATGCAGGAGTGAGGCAGAGAAGTCAGTACACAACAGAGCTGTTGGGGTGCTCCTACACTAAGGCAAGTGGCGCTTGTTCTGAGTAGTTGGGTACACAAAATTGAGTGAGACATGGATGGAAACATGTGCTTGGTGCACACAGTCTGGCTTCCTGATGAAAAGAATTCAGGTCATGATACTGAGCTAAGATGCCTTCCTCTCTGTGATCTGTGGATGAAAATACTATTTAAATGCAAATCACAGAGGCATTTATTACAACCATGGTTGTGATTCCAAAGTTATTTAAAAAGCAAGCCACTGGTTGAATATCTTACCCACCACTCAGGTGAAGTGCCTCACTGAGACCAAGAACAGGTTGTACAGAAGAGGCACATGACAAAGTGAGTCAGCTCTCATCCTGAACTTGATCAAGACAATCAGACAGTTCATATAAGGTATAACAACAGCAGCAGCAGCAGCAACAACACACACACACTCACACAGACACACACACACACAAACACACTAAGGGGCCAAATGCTGAACAATAACTAAGAGAGGATGGCTGAGGAGGAGCCACTTTCAATATCTCACTGGGGTGACCTTTCCTTCTGTCTGAAATCATAAAGGATGGTCCGATAGGCCCAGCAGGAATTCAAGTGTCTTCCAGGGCTTTTCTGGAGGTAACAAGACCCCCTCTGGCTCTTCCTCCAACTGTGACCAAGGAAGATTATCTCTGTAATTTTTAAAATAAGGAAACAGTGTTGCTGTTATTTTCATACAAAGCTAGCCTGAGCTGGAGCCCAGAGATGTGTTTGCAGTCCCTTCCCCTAAATCTAGAGACTCCTGCCATGCAACTTGTGTGCAGCATGGAAGGAACAGGCCAGTAATTGTTCATTAGGACAGCACACGTACACAGGCACAAATCTTACCACCCAAGAGCCTAGGGACAATACAATTAGAGAGTAGGGCATCTTCTTTAAAGGAAGGGCATATCTTGGCCTGCGTTTAGTGGTGCCCACACTAGTTGGTAGTAAATGCTTTCCCAGGAGGAGTCTGGTTTTCTTACTGTTGATTCCACCAGTGGGGTCCCACACCAATCCTGAAACCTCACTGCCTAACAATTCAGAAAATACACACAGACACAGGACACACACAAGGGATTTTCTAAGAATTTCCATAATTTACTAAATGAATGGTGTCTGAAAATGTCTGTCTCCATTTTTTTCCCCTTTTGTTCTTTTGTAATTCCCCGCACCCCTTAAGAGTTTAGCTGTACCTGGCACAGTGACACATGCCTGTAATCCCAGTAGCTTGGAAGGCTAAGGCAGGAGGATTGCAAGTTCAAAGCCAGCCTTAGCAATTTAGTGAGGCACTAAGCAAATTAGTGAGACCCTGTTTCACAATAAAAAAAAATAAATAGAAATAGAAAGAGATGGGAATGTGGCTCAGTGGTTAAGTACCCCTGGGTTCAATCCCTGGTACCATGAACAAAAATATTTAGCTGCACCCTGTTTTTGCACATGTCTTCAAGATGTTGAACAAAGCTAAATGTTAAGGAACACTAGCTTTATTCATTTACCATTTAATGCTTTATAGTGCACAGGACAAATGATGCACAGCTGCTTCAATTGTGGTCTGTTTAAGATGGGGCAGGCTGTGCAGAGTGACTTAGCCTGGGTCACACACAAACTGGTCTGTGTTACATAAAGACTGCTATACATTGCAAGATGAGAGAGAAGGAAAGGGGGAATTGCCCTGTTTTAGAACAACTGGGAATGAAACATGAGAGGGAACCAGGGACCTTTGTTTGTATGGTATAGGAGCCATTTGTTATCTGAGTCATTTCTAGCCTCTATTGCGAAGAGCAAACTTTTCCTCATCTCTTGCCAAAATGCCTGTTAGAAGCAAACTGATTTCCTTGTGCCTCAAGCAAAAATCACTGAAAGGCTTGTCAGAAAATATAAACTTGAAAATTTGTAATGTTTTGAACAACCCACAATAAAAAATTTAAAAAAAAAAGTAATCAAAACTTAAAAAAAAAAAGAAAATATAAACTTGTGGTGAAGCAACTTTGCTACTGATTATAATTATGGAGACAGACCCCAATCCCAGGTGGTGTGGACTGGATGGAAAATTTGTGTTCTATTTCATCTATTGAAGAATTTAGGTAGGGAGTTGTTTGGCAGAATAAATTGGGATCCTTGTGCTTACTTGTCTTATGTTGACTTTGGTGTTTGAGACATCTGCAACTCTTTCCAGAATGTCTGATCATAAGTTCTCACTGATCTTCCTAAAACAATTCCCATGTTACATGTGGGAGACTGTGACACTGAGTGGCTACCAGCTTGCTTAGGACTGCTGAGCACCGCAGCATTACAAATTGGAATTGAAGCTCAAATGTAAGCACACACACACACAAACCTTAGGGGACTTGCTGCCATATACATAGCTACCAAGGAGACAAGATTATTCCATTTCCAAGTGGGATTAAACTTTAAACTACAGTTTTACTTCTTTTATAACACACAGTGAAAATTCAGCATCCCAGATTACCCATTCAGGGAAATGATTCGTGATTATATTCTTTGTCAAGGGAGAAGTCCAAGAAAGACCTCTTTTTATTTGTTTAGATCTTAAAGATATACCTAAAAATAAAAGTATATCTTATGGTAATTTTCAAATATTTTTTTAAGTCCACATTTCATTATTTTTTGTCATAAAAGTTCAACCAAATACAAGTAAAAACATATGCACTGAAATCATTTAGCCAAAAATAAGACAAGCATTATGCCCCATGCCACATGGCATACATGATACAAGGAATATACTGAGTCCTACAGTCTACCTGACACACTCCAGCAATAGGCTGACAACTCAGCTCTCCAGAGAGGCAACTGTCCTTGGCCGAGAAACGTCATGTAGAAACACTGAAGAGGTTATTTCCTAAGTTTGTTGGTGCTAGGAAGCTACAATTAAGGGAATGGGCATCAGGACTCATTCAAACCATTATTTATTCACTTAGATTTGTCGAATACTAAGTCTATAGTAGGTCTGGGCCAAGGCACGAAGGTATAGCACAGAAGAGACCCAGTCCTTCTTTCTAAAACTTGTATGCTACTCAGAGAGAGACCCTATAAAAAGTTACAAGTGCATTTCAGAGATCCCTAAATGCGCTGAAGAAAACATGCAAGCTATAAACTAGAGGACAATGACAATTCAGCAGAGGCAAGGCAGGTCGTATGTCCTTATGGGAGTCCATTTTAAAGAGATAACATTTGTTCTGACACCTAAGTAACAAGCAGTGGGCAGCCAAGTTAAATCTGGTGACAGCAGAGACAAGAGCAATGCAAGAAAGAGCTTGATGAAGCTGTAGTCCAGGAGTTGAAAGGAAAGACTGGTGGGACACAGTGGGCATTGAGGTCCAAGAGGAAGGAGGGGCCAGGTTTACATATCTTGACATCTTGGCATGCAGACTAGATTTTAAGTATGAAGAGGCTAACTGAAGATCCCCAAGCAGGGGAGCAATATGATATATAATTTGTTTCAAAAATGTTTTTTTTAAACTCTTTTCTAGAGAACACTTTAATGGAAAGATCAAGGTAATGGAGAGGCCAGTTAGAGAGCTCATATAGCTATTGTTGCTTTGAGTGAGAGCAGTGAACTAGAAGTAAGTGAAAATAAAGATAAAAGTGTGGGATAGTTATATACTTTGGAAGTACACTCAGTCAAACAGATAGATTAGAAACAAGAGAAACGGCTGGGCAGGAAGGAACTATAAAATAGTTCGAATATTTTGAACTCTGCATTTGTAGTCTGAGGAACAGTGTCGGAAGTAATGTCCTTTATTGAGATAGGCTAAGCATAATTACAGGATTTGAGAGGAAAAAAAAAATCATTAATTCTATTTTAGACATATACCTATAATGGTCTGTTGGACTCACCCCTCAAATTCACGGTAAACAAGACCATTAGGCTTATGTGGAACTATCCATTAAATTGCTGTTCCTATGCATCTGGGGCTCAGTGGAGATGTCAGGGGAAGATGTAAGTTTATGAGGAGATCACAAGTGTACCTGTGTAGACAGGGCATAGTAGGAGACATGGGTGTTGAGTCTTTCATATGTCAATCTCAAGATAATGTAGAGAACCAAGCAGTACCCAGAGAAGGACACTAGAGGTGTGATGTGTGATGAAAACTAAGAGAATTAGGATAAATGAGCAAACCCAAAACAACTTCAAAATGACACAGGTCTGTATAAAAATAATCAAGACACATGCTTCCTGAGTTGCAAATATCTATGGAAAAAAAGGATCACAATTGTCATTAGGGAATGAAGCATCACCACTCCATATCAGCAGACCTTTCAACTTATCACAGTGAAGCAGTGAAAAATTATCAAAAACATCGGAGGCACAAGCCACAGGGAAACAATACTGTGGATGTCCAAGATTTATCACCACCATCCACTCCACTCTGGACTTTTAACATTTTAAACAAACTCAGCTCTGCTCAAGTTTGTTTAAACTCTCTGCAGACAGCTTAGGGGTGGACTATGGGCACAGACAGATGGGACACTGGAGAGAGAGGAAGCTGTGTAAATGCCAAGTGGCCAGAGCGGTAGCCAACCTGGAAACCTTCTGGTGGGTACTTTTGTTTACTAATCTCCTTTTCTTGGCAGCTCCTTTGGTGTGGTCACGTGGCTTCTCCACACGGAGCTGCTTAATTGCTGCCAGCGGATAGTTTGACCCTTTTAATCCAGATGGCTCAAATCTCCCTGGCATGAATGCTGCTACCCCTTTCCCGGATAAAGCCCAATTGCCTCATTACCTCTGAACGATCCCCCTTTAGATGAACTCTCCAATGGCTACCACCTCGGAAAAGCAGAGTTGAAATATCATACCAATGACAAACAGAAAAGAAGGCAGGAAGAGGGGGCACAGTGACGGCATCAATCCCTTTTCTTCTTTCATTTCTGGAATACAAATGTGTTTATTTATAACTCAACATTCAAACTAATTGTTAGCTGAAGGCTTTCAAGTGAAAATGTAGGTCAAGCAATATCATGTGGGATAATGGCAATTGTTTCAGCTTCAGGGAACATGTAAGTAATTGAACCTCACTATTTCACTGACTTATTACAGACCAACATCCACCCTGTTAGCCACGGAGCACAGGATCCCAGACTACCTTCAAATTGACGTGATTCTGAGATTCTTTTGTAGAGCAGAGACCAGGCTTACAGTAGGGAAAAACATGTTGGTGCAGGCAGGTAAAAGATGCTCTATCCCCACCTCCCTTCAAAGCATGAACAGGTGGCATCTAGAATGCCCCCTATTCCCTCACCTGGAAAAAAATCTTTTGGTTAGGGAGAGAAAGATGGGCAGAGTGGAGGTGGCCCCAAGCCAATGTCCTCCAGCAAGAAGCAATCAGCTCAGCACTTGGTGGCCTGCCTGTCAAGGCTGCATGATGACAGAAACCCATGGTGTCAGCCAGCCAACCAGAGAAAACTGACTATGACCCCCAGCCTGGAAGGGTCAACTCATGGTAATTAAGGACAATTAGCCATGTGTCTAGCTGTTACAGGAAACTTAGGATCATGCAACTCTGTGGGTCCCTTGGTTCTGCCCCTTGCTATATTTTTCTCTTTCCATTCTTTTTTCCACTCATTTCTATCATCTCCCACTCATTACTTTCTCTGGCCTCTTCTTTCTCTCTCCACGTCCTAATACTCCTCTTGCTGCTGTGTTTCCCCTCTTTTGAGTTCTCTTCTCACATATCTCTCCTAATAAATTTTAATGGTTCTCTTTTCTGCACTACTACAAATGGGTTCCTAGTCTAACAGCACATATTAAATTAATAAACAGACCCATTTATTTATCCTGAACTTACAAGTGCTTCTCTCCCTTGGGAGTTTTCTATGCTCTAAGTCTCTATTTATCTTCACTAAATGGGCCATAGCTTCAAGAAATGACACTGCTCTTAAGCTGTGTTCACACTTCTGGTCTCAAATCATGTCCCCACTGCTATGCTCTATTAGAGACTTGGGGGACTCTTTCTCATGTTGGGAGAAGGTGATGGGACACAGGGTCAGACTGGGAGTTAGGTGATCACCTTGCAATTGAGGGCTTCTCATGTCAGAGGAGGAGGGGCACAGTTCAAACACAGCACAGTGGGGTTTCCTCCTTGGGCTTCAAGATTGTCCTCTTCATTTGGATTCCCATTGAATCACTTTTTAAAGAGTTGAAGTAGTTTTTTTTTTGTTGTTGTTGTTGTTGTTTTTTTTAATATAGGTTTCACTGATTTTTATTAAATTGCTATAGAAAAATAGATGAACAGGAAGAATGCAAGGAAAGAAGAAAAGTGGCAAAGAAAATATCATAGATTGGATCTGGAATATCCCCCAAAGTCTCATTTGTCGAAGGCTTGGTTCTCTGATGGTAGTATAATTGGACAGTGGTGGAACCTTTAGGAGAAAGAGCCTAGTATGAAGAAAAGGGTCATTGGTGGGAGAGAGATGTGCTTTTGAAGGATTTATTTTGTCCCTGTCCCCACCCCTTCCTGGCCACCAATGAGGTGAATCTCTCCACCACATTCCTGCTGCTATGATGTCCCATCTCACCATAGGCTCAAAGCAATGGAGCCAGCCAATTATGGACTGAAGCCTTTGAAACTCTAAGCCAAAATAAACCTTTCCTCTTCTAATTTGATTTTTTCTCAGGTATTTTGTCATGGTAATGAAAACCTGACTAACAAGAGAGAGAAGAAAGGAAGGAAGAGGGGAAGGGAGGAAATAAAGAGAAAAGGCGAGTGGGCAAGGGAGAAAGGAGGATAAAGGAAGTTGATCATCCTGTAATTTCCTCACTCAGATATGTTTGCTATAAATATTTTGTTAAGTGTACTCACACACATTCTTAAAAAACATATATATGTGTTGCATATTGTAAGCATAATATTAAATGGGGTTATACTGCTAGTAGACCATTTTAAGCTGAAAGATGTTATAGATTAAGGGTCTGTCTGTGAGAAGCCCTTTTGAAGGGATAAGAAGAGAAATGAAAAAGCACTTAGTAAACTCCTGTTCTTGCTAGGCTGCATCACTCATGTCCCTTCATTTAACCCACACAACAATCCAGAAAGAAGTTTAGAGGTGAGGCAATGGAATCTTAGAAAAATTAAGTGTCTTGGTTGATTCATAGCCAGTCAGTGGTACCATCAAGGCATAAACCAGGTGACAAAATATGACTACTGACATCTCTTTCAAGCTAAAGTATATATATATGCAAAAGCTTCAGAAATCTCAGGTAAACGTGAAAGATAGAAAGCATGTGAATTATGTGCTGTCCCTCGTTTTTGCTGGCCAAACCCCAGCTATACTTAACTAAATTTGGAAGAAAACAGCAATATAATCTGAAGCTCACTTTGTAATGTTTCTTTAAAATAAACTAACCAGACCAACTGTAGGAACTTGGAACAACATTTCCACATTCCTGAAAATATCAAAGTTCCTAAGCTCAAGACTGGATTTGCAATGATGGGCTCCCCAGCAACAAAATGCCTGAGATTAGAAATGCCAGCACAGAAGTAAAGGGAAAATTGGCCATGTAGCCGAGAATCACATTCCTTCTGTACGTTTTACTTGAAGCTGCAATGGACCCCAAAGACAGTAGAAGGGCCTGATTCCAATCTGGCTGGGAAGATGTGCCAATTGGTATCAGTCTGTCAAATCTGTCTTATATAAGCCTGGAGAGAGGTCACGTGAGAAGGAGGCACTGCCTGTGCCTCTGTGCATCTGGGGGGTCACCTCTAGGAACATCTGCCGCTGATGTTCCACAATAGGCATGATGGGGATGAGATGAACGGCAGGGCCTGGCACTGGTTTGCTTTGCTATGAGGCCAATTTGCATTGTAGATGTCTCACTCTCCCTGGGGCCCAAGTAACACGTGGCCTTTACAGTCCAATTTGGCTCTGCTGTGTTCAATTCGGAACAAGAGTTGCACTTGGTTTAATGCCTCAACACAAGGCAATTGATGCATGCAAGCACCTGTAAGTGTAGGGGTGGATGCTGTGCCAGGAATGTGGGAAGACAAGCTCCATGCAGCCTGAAGCCCTGGGAGGACAGGGCTGTCACACACAGCAGGGCAGCTATGCCAGTCAGTGTGGGCTCTTGGGGCACATCTAGAAATGCATAACATTCACTCTGCTTAGAAAATGTCCTTCAGCAAAGTTATGCTGATGATCTGATTCTTACTATAAAGCAATGCCGAGTGAAATTCCAATAGGAAGACCAATATGAAAACACTATTTCAATGTGTAGGTTGTAAAACTTTTCTATACTATGGCATGTAAACAATCTATAATACCTGGGTTCTTTAAGACCAGAGAAAAATACTGTATTAGCCATTCTCTGCTGCTCTAACAAAATAGCTAAGGCTAGGTACTTTATAAATAAAGGAGGTTTATTTAACTCAAATTTTGGTTTGGGAGGCTTCAAATATAAGATTGCATGGTCCCATTATTCATCCTCTGGTGAGATACCATCTGGCTGTTTTACAAGATGTTATAGAATGCAGAAGGGAAATGGCCAAGCTCATGGCATGGCCTTGCTTTCTAACAATCCATGCTTGAGAGAACTCACTCTGTGAGACTTGTATTAATTCCTTCCAAGGGAAGCACCCCTAGTGACCTAACCACTTTCCTCTAGGCCCTATTTCTTAAAGGTTCTACCATCTCTCAGCATCATCACTTGGGAAATCAAACTTCCAAAACATGAATCTTCAANGGAAGAGCAGGAAGAAAAGATTAACATTAAACAGACACATGAGGTGGGATGGAAAGGGAGAGAAAAGGGAAATTGCATGGTAATGGAGGGAGACCCTCATTGTTATACAAAATTACATATAAGAGGTTGTGAGGGGAATGGGAAAATAAACAAGGAGAGATATGAATTACAGTGGATGGGGTAGAGAGAGAAGATGGGAGGGGAGGGAGGGGGGATGGTAGAGGATAGGAAAGGTAGCAGAATACAACAGTTACTAATAGGGCATTATGTAAAAATGTGGATGTGTAACCGATGTGATTCTGCAATCTGTATTTGGGGTAAAATTGGGAGTTCATAACCAACTTGAATCTAATGTATGAAATATGATATGTCAAGAGCTTTATAATGTTTTGAACAACCAATAAAAAAAAAATTAAAAAAAAAGAAACATAGAAACAAACATAGCAGATACATAGTAACTTCCTTATTTGCAAAAAGGGACATTGTTACATCTCTTCTCCTCACTCTGAAAATAAATAAGATTGTACCTACTGTTAGGACATCTCTGTGGCACAGTCTAATGTGGACATCACAGACAAACAGTTTGACATTAAGGATGCCTCAGCTTATGGGATCTACTGATTCTCTTCTTAGGGACACTTCTTTCCCATACAAAGGACACATCCTTAGTGGCAGTCATTGTGCCTCATATTGAAGATAGGGTAAATAAAATAAAACAAAAACAAAAGCTATTCCCAATGAGCTTCCCTCAAGTAGGAAGCAAGCAGAGGTACACAAATCACACACACACACACACACACACACACACATACACATTTTATATAGAGAGACAGACACACAGAGAGGTACACACACAGAGAGATATGCATTCCATTAAAATCTCAGAAGAGAAAAGGATAGTTAGGATATTCTGAGGGCTAAAAGAAGTATTCTTTAAAGAGATGCCATATGAACTATTTTCTGAGGAATGAGAGATTATTGGAGGAAAAAAAAGAATGGAAAGCTATTATAGGCAAAATTAACAAGAGAAAAGACACAGAAGTGTGTGACAGGAAATGAATAGGAGAAACTACAGGTAATTTTATCTTCATGGAGTGTTGAATACCAATAGGAAGTGGTGGGAAATGGGGCTGAGAGGTAGGAGTAGAGATCAGGTTGGTTGCAGAAAGCCTTACATGCTTGTCAGCAGCAGAGATGTTAAACATTCAAGGGGTATGGTAACAATTTGTATTTTACATAAGGCTACCTATCATTGTGGGGAGGATTTAGGATGAAGGTTGGGGTTAGGCAAACAGGAAGGGAGGCAAGACAGGGAGGGAGGGAGATTAGATCATAAATCTTTACAATAGTTAAGGAAAGAGATAGTGAGAAATGCAATCATGTCCTTGGTGATAGAAACATATATAGGCTGAGAAGGGGACAATATCAAATTGGAAGAAATGAGAAGATCTTACTTAGGTTTCTGGCCTATGTGATGTGGACATTTTATGTCATGGCCCTACACATGCAAACACATGCCTAGTGTTGAGCTCTTCAGTTTATCCAAAGCCCTTAATTTAGCATGGTGACACTAAAGAAGGGACATTCATTGACTGAACAGATATTTACTGAATCCTAGCTCCATGACTTGTCCTTGCACAGCTTTTACCAGTGGAGACACAGTGGACATTGGTACAGTATAGAGCAGCAGAAGGTCACCGGCACCAAGGAATCAAGTTGTTAAGTCCACACAGATGGGAAAAGTGACGTCACAGGTGAACACCACTGAGGACTGGCTGCTGCTCAGCTGTCTCCCATCACTGTGAGTTTTCTTTTGTCTAAATGAACAGCATCTTTGTGGTGGAACACAACTGGCAAGATCAATATTAAAATAAAGGGTGGGGAGGGCAAGAGAGAAAGAAAATAGCAACTCAAGTCCATAGAGGTAGGAAAGATTGATCAATGGCCTCAGGAACAATCCATACTAATTATGGTGATAAAAAGCTGTCAGTCAATACCCTGGATATTAAATTTAGTGGATTGGAGACAACAGGTCTACTTTCATTTCCCAGGCCATTTTATTTATTGAAACACTCAGATACAAATGAGCATTCAGCGCTAAGATTACATTATTGTTTCACCTGCTTTGAACTGCAAATGCTTTGATAACTGGATTGAAAAAGCTGTCAAACCCCCCTCTGTAGTTTCTAAGCAGAAGTCTTCCTTCAACATCTGATGAAATTCCATTTTGTAAAATCTGACAGTGATACTCGTCATTAAATATCAGCTGATAGCTCACCTCCGGTATCTAAACACAGCTCAGTGTCTGCATATGTATGTAAGGGGGAGGTAGGGGGTTGGTAGTGAATATTCAAAGATAAAAATGAGGAGATTCTCTCAACAATTCCAAAACAGTGGCAAGACAGCAGCTTGCAGAAGCAAGTTGGGCCTCTGTGAAAGCAGCCGTTCAAATCAGTTTGTGGCCACATGCCTTGGGTAGAAGGAAATGAGGTAATGGATTTATAAGAAGTTAATAGAGATGGCTCACTTCCCCTACTACTCCTGATTCTAGATCTTGGAATTCAATAGTCCCAGAAGCACATGTTAGTAAGCAAATTCAAAAGGATGGTTGCATAGTTCAAACTGAATCTGCAAGACATTTTGGGCCTATGGATTCCCTAGTGAGATTATTTGCCTGCCAGGGCATTATCATTGTAGGTATTGGCTAGAAGTCTTCCCAATCAATTTCCATTCTGATAACAATGCCAAGTGTATATTTGTTTATTTATTATTTTCAATACTCGGGATTGAGCCCAGGGCCTTACAATGCTAGGCAAGTGCTCCTCAGCCTACCAAGTGCATATTTTCAGCAGTACTGCTGAGAACTAAATAAACACACTTTAGGTCCATAGACTAGATCAAAGAGTGACAGGGCTGAGCAAATAGGTATGGTCATCAACCAATTGGATTTCATTGAAAAACTCCTTTCAATACACTAAAAATATGCAAATTTAGGCAGGGAAATTAAGGAATTTTAGTGTTCTGTTTTCCTTAAAAAAAATTGTAATTTTTGTCACCATCAGAATGTCTATTGTGTTTGGCATTTTAGTCCAGTGCCTTAGGAGTACCTCAAGTGGAACTGGGCAACAATAGAACTGGCTGGTGCAATTAGGGTGAAGGTTTTAAAAAGAGGGGTAGGGATGAGGTGCAGCCAGCGACTTTTAAGATTTTAGGGAGACATGGCAGGACCAGGTGGCATGGTGCCCCCTACTGCCTTGGTATGGGTATGCGGAGCCTCATACAACACACCAGTATGCTTTCCCACACTCTTTTGGTATGTGAAAGCACCTGACCATCTTCAAAAAGCATAAAGGGTATTGTACCAGTGCTCAGCCATGTTATCCTGAAAGTAGAAAGTTCCCCCAAATTTCTGGTTCTAAGGCCTGGTAGGGGTTAGTAGGTGTCAGGGAAGAAAACTCCTAAGAAGCCATGGGTTTTAGGATATCTGCTCATATTATACATATTATACATAGAGAGAGTCACTTCATCTCTTTGTCCCTCAGCCCTAAACTTAAAATTTTAGGAATTAGATGAGGTCATTGTGCTCCTGTCTTTATGTTCTGTAGTGGGTCATAAAATCAACTGAATGAATTTAAACTAGCAATTTTTGTTTTAATGAAAAAAGAGAGATTAGCAAATATGAGCAAATTTTGAACACCAGAAGAAGTTGTATTTGATGAAATAAAATGTATTTGAACACCACTGAATTAGAAGACCTCTAAGTTCCCTTCCAATGGAACAATGTATGATTTTATTATTTTAAATCTCAGCAGGCAGCCACCAATCTGCCTCTAGCCAACTCCTGGCAGCTCAACAGAGTTCCTATGCTCTGTTCTCTGGTCAGCAGAGTCCTTTCCCCTTTATCTTTCATTTACAATTTGATTTTACTGTGTTGCTACACTTTCAGCTTCGATAACACTGAGTTAATTAAGACATGATCTCTAAGAGGCAGGTGGTTACAAGGAGATAAGCAGTAGCTTCTTCGGGCAGTAAACAGCTGGTGCTCCTGACCAGCTTCTGGGGATTTGTTGCATTTATAAAGAAGACAAAACTATCATTCCAGATTAAACATGAACCTAATGTTCACGTGAATATTAACAAGTTCCTCGGACACTAGTCTGGCTATTCTCAGAACAATCCAGCTTTCAGGAGAGCCATGTAGGGGTTGCACATGTTGTTTACTGCACAACAGTACCTGGGCAAACAGACATGGGGAACTGAAATCTAAGTACCCTTTACATGCTGAGTTCTGAGCCTCAGATTAGGGATGCATTCCCTAATGGAATTTGCACAAAGATGCTGTAGGTTCACTAAGCTTTGCATTTGCAGGGCCATGTTTGTCCACAGGAAACGAGTTTTCCACTTCTTAAAGTGATCCCTCTGAGCTAGCAGCTAGATCTGCCTGGAATTGAAATCGAAGATTGAAAAGTCAAAACCAAAGCAAAGGCATTAGATTCAGGGCAGGGCCACCATCTGGTAGCAACTGAAATGTGTGCTCTGGAACACAGATCTTGGTAATTCTAGCATCTGGATATTAGCAACAGTATCCCACGAAGGCTTTTCTAAAACTTTAGTTCATAAGGCACAAAGGTGGCCTCTTTACAAGAAAAGCAGGCACTGGAAGTTTCAGAACTGATGAATGAATGGTGATAGCTGTAATGCCAAAGACTTTCCACACAAAAGATTTTTTGTAAGAGTCATAAAAATAATGGACCATCTTTTTACATTGAAGACATTATTAAATTTACTGTTAAAGAATTGCAATTTGGGGTAGGAAAAGCTAATTGTATAGAGTATGGCATATTTTCTCATGCACAGCATTACAATGTTATGGCTTTGGTTTGTATGTAGCAGGATTATTGTTTTTGATTTTTGGTAAACTACTGATATATCTACTGAGGTTTTCACAATTACTAAGTTTAAATCAATCAATACTTCATAATTAAAAAATATCCTACCTGTTGTGACTTTCCAAAACATGACACCTTTACAGTGGGATCAATAGATATTAATACTAACAAATATTACAATAAAACATTTGCAAAGCCTCCTAATGTTCATTAATTGGACAGAAGAAGAACAATAGAGGAGAATTTTTAGTTTATCATCAAGTCTGTGTTGCAGTATAGTCTGGCTAAATTGCAAAATGGGCTTAGCAGATAAGTTCATTTCTATACAACGATATGTATACTAACTGCCCATTCGGAGGAACTCAACAAACATCATCCCTTCTCCCTCTGGATTCTTTATGAAAGAAGGTTCTCATCTACTACCCAAGTGGAACATACTGAAAATTTTAAAGAGAAAACCTTGTGCATTATGCACTCATTTGTTCTTCTCTCAGGTACTTATAAAGTTTCTACTACCTTCCAGACACTATGTTCATGACATTCACAAATAGAAAGCCTTCCCAGACCAGCTTGATGGGGATGCTCTGCAAGTGTCATTCACTCACTGTGATGTCTCAATTGTTCTGTCAAGACAATAAGAATGACAAGGCTGGTATCACACAAGAAGCTCATGCAGTCGCCCCCACCCCAGCACTAGAAAGAAAAAAGTCATTTCTTTCAGATCCTGACTCAAGATGGATCAAGTGACATTTCCTGATGATCCATAGCTATCATTTATGTCATCCATGGGCATCCTGGCAGCAAATGCAACATGGTGGGTATTTTTCCAGCTGCCTGGTTGATGTGAGGCCAACAACAAGGGAGGCTGACTCAGGATCAGGGACTTCCAAGGACTCCAGTGCCACTCAGCCCGTCAATCTACAAGAGATCAGGCTTCAAAACTATCTGTCCCCAGGAGGAGAGACCATTAGAAATGATGCAATCAGCATTCACATAGCAGTGACCTCTCCAGAGGATTAAGCTGTTTCTAAACATCCAAATGCCTTAAGCAACCCCTCTACCACCAATGTAAAGAATCCAATAAATGGTGATATCATCGGCTTTGCAGATCAACCTGGAGATGAAGTCCAAAATGAATGCTGGCACTGCACATCTCCTGAAACAAGTTTACTGACCTTGGTTGTGTGACCCATGGTCACTTAAGGGAAGCTACAATTTTGTTAAGCATCCCATGAGCCAGATAGTAACATGCCTAAGATCTCATGACTGATAGGAGGCAGGGCCTGACTTTCAGTACTTCAAATTCGGTCCTTTCCACTTATGCCAGTTGCAGTTTAATTTCAGTGGTTTGTAATGTGTTTACTCAGCAATGGAGGGATTGAATCATTAAAGAACTACACTAAACATTGAGATGAGATGGACAGGCACATTCAAGGCCACATGGAAGCATCAAAAAATTATGCTCTAGAATCTGAAGATTGTGTGCTTTGTGGAGCCTGCATATCTCCTTTCCAGTGCCTGCTCCTCTTAGACCCTCTTTGTCACCTTGTTGCTCTCATGGAAGCTGGGCTTTCCCCAAACTGCATGACGATTTATGGCTTGGTAAATATCAGCTCCTCTCCCGGCAGGCCCTAGCACAAGGCAGACTGGAAGATGAAGAGTGAGTAGACAGTGGGGAAAGAAATCAGTGCTTCTGCTGGTCTCCCGGAGCCTGATTGCTCCTTGATGGGTCAGTAATTAATTGCTCCAGAGTGGTGGGTCTGAGACTGCAGAATTGTGCCTTGTGAATAGGCCCTGGAGGGCGGGGGGAGTTACATTGCTTGTAAGGTCATTAAGAGAATATTATAAGTAATACTCCATGACTCTCTCATTAAATACTAAGTGAGTCATTCAATCTTGGGGTTCTATTTCTATTCCCCTTTCTAAATGCAACTTTAATGATTTAAAATCCCTTCAACCCAATTACAGCCCTGTATTCTGATTAGGAACTCTTGCCCATTGTGAGCAGGAACCATTATCCGGCAGCCTATAGCAAAATTAGCACCTAGAGAGGTTGCACTAGGAAATAAATCTTTCTTTGACATTTTAAGACCGATTCCCGACCAATTACAACATACTCTGTAACTCTGGTAATGTGTAACTGAGTTGCTTCTTGCAATCAAAGGTCGCTGGTCACAAAGATAGGGGAAAGTCATTTACAGGAAAATCTATAAGCCAAAAATATAAGGGGGCACATCACTGGCAGTGGTATGGGCAGAGAGAGAGAGAGTAGCCTGTCATTCAGGCTTGACTCACTTGGTCAAAGGGGAGCTGTGGCAGATTAAGGGGGTTGACAAGGCATGGACAGGGCTTAGGTAGTAACACTCCACTTCCTTTTGCTGTAAAGTAAATGCTGCTGGGTAGTGATAAATTCTGTGATGAATAAACTCAAAAATTTCAGTGGCTAACATCCAACAAAGGTTTTTGGCTCAGGTGTAATTTGCCACAGGTGCTCCTGGTCAGTAGACAAGGCTAAGGCAAGAATAGGCTCTGTTTGGGGAAATCTTTTAGCAGCCTAGGCTCCTAGGATACAAGTGATGAAAATGGATGAACCTAAGATTGCCGTGAGTGCTGACATGCAGCCAGTGGAAAGTCTGAGAGTGGCACAAATCACCGCATGGGTGGGAATAAATCACTTGGCCATACTTAGCCCCAGAAGGTTGGGGAAAAAAAAATGTTCTTAGCTTTTCAGAAAGGAGAGCATACTGCTGAAGAGGGAACATGGATTGAAATGGACAGGTCATGGATGCCCTCTTTGGTTCTTGCCGTGTGTATTCTCTACTCAACTGCCAATCACAATGAATTCCTTTTCAGCTCAGGGGTTTCAAGTCTGTGTGTTTCTATGCCTTTTTTGGTTGAGATGCCACTTAGATCTTGGTGTTCTTAAAGATGACAGCCAAAAATGAACCTTAGCAGGTGGCCAATCAGTCCCTCCAGAGCCACAGGGGAGACAGAGGATGGGAGAATTTCTTTGGAAAGATTCCTAGGAACCTATCTTAGTGGCCTAAGATGCTAACACTCTGCTTGACAATTCTGAGAAAGACCCTGGGCTCAATTTTCTTCCAATCCTCTCCCGACTAAGTAAATAGGGGAAAAGATACAATTATACATCATTGGTGAGACTGCAAATTAGTACAACCATTTTGAAAAGCCTTATAGAGATTACTCAAAGATGAGAAATAGAACCACCATATGATCCAGCTATCCCATTCCCTGGCATTTAACTACAACTAAAATCAGCATTCTCTAGTGGCATAGGCCCATCAATGTTTACAGCAGCACAAGTCACAATAACCCAGTTATGTTAAGTTATAGAACCAGCCCAGGTGCCCCTCAAAAGATGAATGAATTAATAAATGTGGTATATACACAATGGAGTTTTACTCAGCCATAAAAGAGAATGAAATTATGGAATTTGCATGCAAATGGTCAGAACTGGAAAACATCATGCTAACTAAAATAAGCCAGACTCAGAAAGTCAAGGGTTGAATATTTTCTCTCATATGTGGAAGCTAGACCAAAATAAGGGGAAAAAAAGGTCTGGGGATAATTTCATGAAAATAGAAGAGAGATGAGTGGAGTAGAGGAAGGGGATAGAGGGTGAGCGAGGAGGGATGGGAAAAGGAAGGAACTATAAAATGAAATTATGCTATGTTATAACGTGAATATACCACAGTGAACTTGACTGTTACATATATCTATAAAGCATTTATATCTATAAAGAATGCATATCTATTAAAAAAAGAACAACAAATAAATAGGTGGAAGATCAGTAGAGCAGAGGAAGAAGAATGGGGGAGGGAGGGATAGAGGAAGTACTGGGGACTGAAATGGAGTAAATTATATTCCATGCACATATGATTATGTCAAAATGAACCCCACTATTACATATAACTACAGTGCACCAATAAAACATCATTTTAAGAAAGGATCAGAAAGGCAGATATCAGATGAAGAGCTCCAGGGCTCTCGGGACTGTGGGTAGCTATCTCCACCACACCCCTCTGAAACCCCCCCCCACACACAAGACATCCACAGCAATCCCCTGTTGATGAAAAGAGGGGAGCATCGAAGCCCCAACTTCGTTTTTGAGTTATATATTTTTCTCTGACACTCCTCTGGCTCACATACTGAATGTCTCCATCTCAGCCTTCCCTCTCCCTGCTATTAATCTGATGGAGCTGTCATTACAAAGACTCCCTAATTGCTAAAAGCTGATAGTTGTCTCCTTGTTGAGCCCGATTGTAACAAATGCTGTGAATAAACATCACAATTTCCCCTGACCCAGCAGTGTGCTAAAGAATAAAGTGAGGGCATTGTGTGTGAGTGCACACACACACACTGACACACACACAGTCTTCTTAAGCATATGGGGGCTGTCTCATCGCTCTAACCTCTTTGACTTTTTTGTTCTCTCTCTCTGGTAGTTTCCATGGGAACCACAAAAATAATAATAATCATCATAATAAAAGAGGAGGGAAAGCCTGCTGCTCTTCTGCTGAAAGGGGCTTCTATTTACTAACACCTGGAGTCCAGTGTCCTCCATGGACTGCTGAATTCTAACCAAATAATTCAGCTCTTCCTAACCCAGCTTCATCCTTCAGAGATATGCCACTCAATGTCACTATTTGGGCCTTCCTAAGGAGAGGGACTAGGGTTTCTAAGCATTCAGACTACAAGGAAAAATGAGATAAAGAGATATCTGAGAAATCAAGGATAGGAAGCCCTGGCCTCCTGAGAACAGTGAGTGTTCCCTGTGGGATATCAGAAGGTCAGTCATGGTGATGCGTGACTTTAGTCTACAGGGAAGAGGACAAGATGTGGAACCAGAGATACAGCTTTATAACTTCTTCTTCTATTTTTCTACTCATCCAGCCAGCTAAAAAATATTTGGGTAGAATCTGCCACATTTTTGACAAGCTTCCATAATCCAGGAGCAGTGCTAGTTAATGGTAGAATATAATTGTGAAATGGTCACTGCTAGAGCCCTCATGCCACATGCCTTCTATTATTGATACAGACAAGCAATATTTGGTACAGTCAGTGCCCAGCACAAGGCTTTATACAAAAGAGACATTCAATACATATTTGTTCACTGAAAGAAGCAGCTATGGCTTCAACAATCTCAGGCTACAATGCTGTATCTAAACAAAGGTTTGTAAGAGTCTGTGCATTAAAGAAAAGTACTCTGGAGTAGTTGATGCCCATGATGCAGCATAAAGACAGGTATGAGATATCCGGATGAAATGTGCTTTAGATGAAGGAAGCAGGAGAAAAGTGCTGGATCCAGTATCTGTTGATGAACTGATGGATGGATAGAAAAAATGGAAGAATAGGTCAGCAAACCAATTCTAAATCTTGTTCCTCATCCATCATACTCTTATTTTCTCTGAATCAGTGTTGCTAGCAGAAGGACCAGCATTTGCAAATGTCTAGAAGTAGGAGAAACATCGAAAAAAGAGGGAATCAGTTCAGCATGGCCAGAATGTGGATCGTGAGCAATATGTGGGGAGGGAGAAGGCAGATAGAGTAGAGGGGAGAAATAAAATGCATAAGAATATTAGGGGATGGATGGGTTAAGACCCTCTAAGCCAAGTTAAGAAAGTGAGGCTTTATCCCAAAATTAAAAAAAAATGATGAAAAACTCTAAAAGTGAAAGGGTGGAATCATATTTCCATTTCAAAGGCTCTCTCTAGCTGCTGCACGGAGAATGAATTGGATTGGGGCCACCCTGAGGTGAGAGGCCAGTTGAAGGCTGCTATAATAATCCCAATGAGAGATCAAGGCAGTTTGAATTATCAAAAAGTTTGTGGGGATGAAGAGAAATGCAGTTTAGATATTTGGGAAGTAGAGATGGAGGAGTTGTGGTGATATCAAGGTTATGGATTCATAATCTACTTCCAAAATAAGTGAATTGAGGAAAGGAAAAAACAGGTTCGGGTTAGACATGCTGAGTCTCAAGTGTCTCTGTGTCTCTACATGGACATGGACAATAGCTGAGGGTCAAGGGGTAAACCAAGCTAGAGTCATTGATTAAGTAATATCTGGAAGATAAGTGACACTAGAACCCAGAAAAGCAATGGACTCAACAAGGTACCCCCAAGAACACCAACATTTCTATGACTGTCAGAGGAGGTAAACCCAAAGAACACTAAGAGAACAGCCAGAAAGGCCCATGAGATCAATGCACTCCGGTTTCCAGAAGCAAGGGAGAGATGCTGATTGACTTGAGTAAGTTAGGTGAGCCACCTGCAAAATTTGTTTTGCAAAGGGCAACAGATCTGATGGTCAGTTTGGTTATCTCACTGAAACTGTTTTCAGTGGAGTGCCAGGACAGAAGCCAGGCACCCTGAGACAGGAGAAAATGTGAGCTGAACAACAGAGACACCAAGCATAAACAATGGGTGAAGACAGAGAAAAGAGAGAAGTTGAACAGGAAATTAGGAAACTTAAATATAAAGTGAATTTGCTGAAGAGAAATTGCAGAAAGTATGATTAAAGGAATTTGAAAGAGAATTCAAATTACAAAACAGACTTGACATTAAAATGTGAATGAGCCCTGTCTGTGGCATCACTCAATGATCCAGCCTTGGGTGGGAGAGCAAGAGCATTTCCATTACAGGAAGAGAGAAGTCAAAATAAAGTACTTGCAGGAGGTCATGAGAGATGTTGTGTGATTGTGTGTGCACATTTTTCTTCATTCATCAATTTATTCAATTATCTACTTTCTAAAACATACTTATTGAATATCTACTAAAATGTATGCTTCCTGGGAATATGAGACATACTGTGTGATGTCATGAAACTCAAAGATAATAGTAAAGTTAAACAAGTAATAAAACCATAAAACATCTGGTATGTGCTCTAACTGGGAAGTATAGAAAACTACAAAAAGATATGGTTATCAGCAAGAGCCTCCTTGAGAAAATGGTGTTCAAGCTGAAACATAAGAGGAGTGTGACAAAAGAAGAGAGGCCAATTTAAAGAACGAGTGATCCTCTGGAGTAAAAAAGAAAAGCAGGATTAAAAAGGTTAAGTAGAATGGAGAAAATTGTACTGGTAATTTTGGACAATGGAAGAGAGAATGAAAATGGAAATCAAATTTTCAGGGTTTTTTTCAGGTTTTTTTTGTGTGTGTGCATTTGGGGGTCTACATGATGTTGAAGATCACATATTCATGGTAGCACCACTGCAAAGACATTTGTGATTATCTTCAGTAGTACCCAATATAAAACTCTAATGATGTGAATTTTTCTGGAGTGAGTTTTTCCAGAAGAGTATGAGACAATGATGGTGAGGAAGTTGAAGACATTTTCAATGGCAAGTGAAACCATAGATTTCTATGTCTAGGCTGGATGGGGAAGGATGTGAAGAGGGAGGAATCTGAAGGACTGGGGGACAGGGCAGTGTTAGAAGTGCCTTATGTTCCAGTGGGGTTATAGAATAGAAATAGCTGAATGAACAAGCTCGGAAAGACAGGAGGTTGTGGTCACAGCATTAAATATCTCATTTTGTAACTGAGAGCTGGAGATACTGGGCATGATCACAAAGTTCACTCAGTACACATGGGATGAAACACTAAAATGGAAGTTCACTAGCCATGGGAAGATAAATGTGTTTAACACACACTGAAGACCCCAGAAATTGTAAATATGATAGATGCTTCTTATTTTGTGTTTGTCAACCGTTGAACTATCTCAGACATTATATTGAAGACCATTTTGGATACTATTTCAGACAAATATTAACAGATCTAAAGAGCTACCCTGAGTTTCAAAGAGGGTAGCAGCAATCCTATGCAGGAGTAAAAGAAGGTCTTAATAAAAACATGCCAATGTACATCACTGCTGGGGCCAGCAGTGATGTTCTGTGTGTGTGTGTGTGTGTGTGTGTGTGTGTGTGTGTGGTGTTTGGTTGTCATTCCCCAATATCACTTTCTCTTGCACCAATATAAATCATACTCAGCTTTAAAACCTGGTCCCTTCCTGAATATGCTGCTAACAGTGAGGTCCTTCCCATTTCAGTGATTACAGCATGTACAGCCTATGCCAAACTGTTTTGCATTTGCTTGTATATTCTTTTAATTCTTAAATTACTTCCTTTACATAAATCTTCATGTTTCGATCACATTAAGTAGTTCTTTGTTCTTGATAGAAGATGGGAACTTTGCCTTAAACCCTCACATTTTTTTCCCTATATCTGCAACTGGGTTTGGTACATATCAGGAGTATAGGTGCTGCTGCGTAATCAATTGTCTTTATTCCCACTTGCCATAAACTACCCAACTATTAGATCTCCATGTGTCTACTTAGAAAAACATCATATGAAACAAGTAGATTTCACAGTTCTCTTAAATGAAAATCCAAACTATTGACTGTTAGCAAGAGAAGAAATTTCCATGGAGATGTTTTTGAAAAGCTCTCAGGTTAAGCAAAACCTGCAGAGACTTCCCAGCTCACAGACAGAATAGGTCACTGAAGCTTTACAGGCTTTACTGAGCTCATGGGAATACCAAAATGAAGTGCAGGTAAGAGGTAAGTGGACAGATGGCTCGAATCACTGGTAGGGCTGAGACTCACCCCTGGGGCCAGACATTTTAGCACAGTGTCCAGCAGTGGGTAAAGTTGCCCATTGGCCTGAAGGAGCAAAGCTGTCTACCTTTGGATGCTGGGATTTCATGCAAATGTTCAAACCCAATGATGATCTTTTTGGCATGGGGTTTTGGTACCAAGATAAGCCCTGTCTGCTCTTTGAAAAGCAGTCCAGCTGAGTGGGCCATGTGGGCACAGCTGGTGGATACCTTCTACAGCGACAGCACATTTAGTCACTTGGCAAATTAAAATATGTCCTACGCAGACTGGAAGCTCACTCTCAGTCGCTTCCCCAATGGGAGGGCCAAGGGCCATTGGTTATTTTTCAGTGTTCTTTCATGATAAAGCTTACTGGAGCTTCACAATGACTCTTCAGGAGGAGGCTCTCAAGGCTTAGAATTTCGGAGCTAAGATTTTAGATAATATATGAACAGGAATGTCTGAAATTTTCCAATTTGATCAAACCTCCACTTAACATCAAAATGTTCTGTACAATGTTCATTTTCCCCATTAAATCCATATTCATTTTTATTAACTTAATAAGGCATATTAGTGCTATTTGTAAAAATTTTTTTAAAAATCAACTGTAAAAGTATAGGAGATGAGGGCTAGGCTGTGGCTCAGTGGCAGAGCGCTTACCTCACATGAGTAGGGCACTGGGTTTGATCCTCAGCACCACATAAATAAATAAAATGAAGGTATTGTGTTCTGTAACCAAAAAAAAAAAGTATAGGAAATGAAACACTGTCTTAAAAATAATTCATATTAAAAATGAGTTAGTTTACATTAACTCTAGGTTTATGAAAAAGTATAATGTGGCTTCCCCAAAGCTAGTGGATTATAAAACCATTCTATAGGGACATAAAGAAGAAAACAGAAAACAGCATGGCCTCACTGTTCTATATACTAATCAGATTTCATCTAGAACAATCTATCTAGAAAATTATGTTTAGCTCTGGTGTGTCAGGAAAATGAAAGCGAGGTAGGACAAGGGTCAGGAAACAGGGCCACATCCGGAAATTGTTATTAACTTTGGAAAAGAGGAGGCATAACATAATTATCTTCAATTATGTAAAAAGTCTGTCATATGGAAGAGCAGTTAGGCAAATCCTGTTTTAGGATTAATGGATGGAATGAACAAGATATCAGATTCTGGTATGTAAATAGTCAGAAACTACTTTTTAAATTAGAGTATATTGTTATGTACTGTAATATTATAGATATAATATATAATAGAGAGTATGGTGACTTCTCCCAACAATGGAACCATGATAGCATCATCAGCATCATTAGCAACAATACCAGAGGCAACATCAAATAGAAACACAATCTTGGGAGGATTCAAGAACTTTGCTGATTTAGTAGAGTTGATGCTGGGACTCAAACCCAGGTCCACTGATTCTATATCCAAATCTCATATCCACTAAATGTTATGAGCTCAAAGCATGCCTCATAATATTCTGATGAGGATTAAGAGAGATAATGTGTATAAAGAAATTGGGATAAAAGCTGGCAATAGAGGTAGTCTCCATGAATGCTATTATTACAATATGTCATGGATATCACTGGGCAGAAGGAAGAGCTACAAACATGGCATCTAAAACCAGAGGTTTTCTGGTTCTTTAACAGAAGCTTGTGCCCTCTGAGTCACATTGCCTTTCCTCTCTAGATCCTAATTCCAAGCATTGCTCCCTATACTGGCTCCACTCCTTGCTGCTGGTGGTCCTACTATCATGCAAGTGTCAAGTGGACCTCTCTGCAAGGTCCAGTTAGATACCCTTGAGTTTCTGTGTTTAATCTTTAAGTTGGACTTTTCTTTATTCAAATCCCATTCAGAATTGGCACAATTCCATTTGCTGATTCAAAAAGGGGAAAGAGGTTTTGAAAAGGCTTATAACAAAGGCTCATAAGCCTTACAGATCAAACAGCTCTTAAAGAACAACATTTTGATGAGTTAAGTGTAAAAGAACCAGAAACATACGGATTAAATTCCCCTTGAAATTTGAATGCATTTAAAAATTAAAGGGAAAAGCACTTGGCAGAATGCATTGGGGTCCTTTGCTGAATCTAAAACATTTAGAAAAACGACTCAAGACAGCATGCCCAAATGAAGCCAGTTCCTATCTGGCTTACATTAAGTGCTGTTTTTTTTTTTTTGTTTTGTTTTGTTTTTTCCCCTATGTCTCTTAGGAGACTATTTCAGATTCCCCTGTTCCTCTCCGTTTCTTCTCCCTTAATGGCTAATTGCTAATTAGTAGAATATTTGTGTGATGGAAGAAGCAGTTCATTTTCTGAAATGGCCAGAGCCTACTGTTTAGGTCACCCTGTGGCACTCACCCAGATACCCTGTCGTAAGTGTGTTGCAGCATTGGCCAGAGAAGCTCCACAGGAGGCTAAGCCCTACTCTTGGTGACATGCTAACCTCTGTGCCATCAATTTGCTGAGGGATGAAACTCACACCAGCAAGAACGTGAGTTTCCAGTGTACTGAGCCAGCTTCACCAGACAATGAAGCCGCATTTGGAATTCTTGGGAAACTAAGCCTAGGTAGTCAGGCTATATACAGAAACTGAACTAGGTTTCTGAGAGAAAAGATACTGGTTTACTTAATATCCCTGGCCTGTCCAAGGGGCTTAGGGTTCCGGTCTTTAAAGTAGATAAGAAGCAAGTAATGTAAGCAAATATGAATTCTTCCATTTATATTATTTTTAGATTATTTTTAATGCAACCTTTTTATACTTCTACTTTTTTGTGAAGGTTAAACCATTTTGTCTCTACATATTAATAAAATGGTACTAACAAATATCAATGAATGTTGTCAATGAATTCCATGGATATTATGGGTGATAGTCAAGAGGTGTTTTGGGTGGCGGTGGTTTGTGTTATTTTACAGGATTTGTTTTTCCATAGGTAGATGTAAGCAGTCAAAATAAATTCAGAGATTTGTATGTTTGATGCCCACAGCACTGGCTTCAGATCAGGCAGATGTGGGCTTGAATTCTGTTTCTGTCACTCATCAGCCATATGGCCTAAAGGAAGGTAGTTAGTATCTCCCACTCTCCATCTCCTCCTCTGTAAAATGAGAATTTTACTACCTTTGAAGGTTGTGGCAGGGAATAGTGGGCTTTAGGAAAAAGTCGAATTTGATGGCTCTAGCATAGTTCCTGGCTTATGGGAAAGGATCTGAAAGGGAAAGCTGCTATAACCTTTCTTTCTTACTGTTTCCATTCTGTGGGCATGGATTTTTCAAAGGACTCCAGACTTGTATTGAAACCTTCCCCCAGTCAGTGGAAAAGAGCACACATTTCTGATCGTAATTCTGAATCAGAGACAAGGATGAAGGTAAGAAAGCTTAATTAGCTAAATTGGTCACTGATCACCTTTATGAGTAGATACATACAGTTTCTCATAAGCAAGACCAAATTCTAAGTTTTTTTCTCTCTTTTTTTAAGAGTCTAGACAAGTTCATCCATTTTTTTCCTACATGTTATCAAGTCCATAAATTGATCATGACCAATATTTTAGGAGAAAGGTGAAATGTGGATATTAAACACTGTCTTTGCGTATCAATGTAAACAGGAAGAAAGTAGCTTCAACTTGCCAATGATTTAGAGAAATCCTCTTTTGGGGACATGAAAAGCAAAGAATTGTATTCTATTCAATCTCTTTAAAGAATTTCTGTTATGTTCTGAGAAAAAGTTGCAAGTAAAATGGAGAGACAGTAAGTAATGAGTATTAATACCCAGAGCAAATTGACAAAATGCAATGAACTTGTGATGAGCTTTGTACTTTTACAAAAGACACAGCACAGGCCTTATTTTATCTTTAGTGGGACACAAGAAATAAGTATTGTTCTTAATTATTTTATAACTGAGGAAGATGAGAATGAGAAATTCCTTAGAAAAATGCTGGCATGGGACTCCAAAATTCAGATTCATACTTAAAATACCATAATGCCCCCACTACGAATTATGTCCCTCTTAAATTTTTCTTTATCAGATCACCTTTTTCCTCACTGAACTTATTGACAATTGGAATTGTTTTATTAATTTATTTTCTTGTTAACCTTTTTTTTCCTCACCCTACAGGAGAATGCTTTCTCCACAAAATTTGACCAGCAGGTCGGCCATGCTTCTGACACAATTGGCACTCAACACAACATGGTGGTGATTTCTGTTTCTTCCACTGTAGACCACAACTGTCATCAGCAAATAGAGCCCATGGTCCAAATCCCACACAACTGGGACCCAGCCATATGCATCTTTGATTGCATATTATCTATTGTTGCTTTTGTGTTTCAAGGGCAGAGTCATGTTATTTCAGTGAGATAGTATTGTTCCCAAAGGCTAAAATATTTACTCTTTGATACATTACAGAAAAACATCATTGACCCTGGGTATGCAATAATTAGGCAAAAGATACAGGTGAAAAAAAAAGAAATATTTAGCAAGCAGGACACTTGCTAAAAACAGGTAACAGCTGTTCCAATAATACATGCTCATTAAGTCAGATTAATGCAGCTATTTAGCAAGAAATGTATGAGGTAATCAATACTATTGTGTCTGTGGTTTAAAAAAATAAATGATGAAAGTATGTCATTGATTACATACCCACCAGCACTATCAATATTTACCTTAGTTCAGGTAAATGGCAGCAAGATAAAGGTTACCTATTGCATAAGAAGAATTAGATTTTTAGCCAATTCTCAATCATTCTGAGACAGATTAATAAGAGCTTTGCTGCACTTTTATTCTTTCCTCCTGATTTCTGCCTTTAGGCTGTTTCACTTTTTCTTTAGACTTCCAGAGGGGAGTGGGAGGGAGAAAAAAAAGAGCTATCCTTGTAAACCTTTCTTTAAAAAAAAAGTGACATGCAAAAAAAGAAAGAAAAAAGAAAAAAACACCCATAAAGAAATCTTTACAGAAAATGAATAAACACTTTATTTTTAGATTTCTGTGTAGATTGCAATTATCTATACTCTCTAGGCTAATAATAGCTCAGAAAATCCAAAGCCATTTAGAGACGATAGGAGCAGTGTTTCTACCCAAAATCATCAAATTTTTTCTTCTTACTTCGACGTATAACACGTGCATAAAACAACCAATAAAGACAACATACTTTGCTATCTAAAGAAATGTAAAATCAACATGGAATTCCATTTTGGAAGGAAATTCTACGGGAAATGTAACATGGAATTTTTGTAATGTGATGAGGGTCCACCAAACTAAGTGCTGTAACTGTATATTTTAACTTGATTTTGTTGTGGTAAGAATACATTACATGAGCTATAACCTCTTAAAAACCTTAGGTGTATTATGCAGTATTTACATTAGGTACAACAGGTACAATTTTATACAGCAGAATTTTAGAACTTAATTATTTGCACAATGACGCTTATGCCCATTGGTTTGCCCTTCTCATTCCCCTTTCTTCCAAGCTGCTGACAACTATCACACTACTATCTGATTTTTATGAATTTGCCTATTTTTAGATACTGTGTAAAAGTGGAATTATCCTTCTGTACAGGCTTATTTCACTTAGCATAATGTTGTCAAGGTACATTCATGTCATTGCAATGTAGCAGAATTTTCTTTTTTTATCAAGGATGAATAATATTCCACTGTATGTCTATACCTCATTTTCTTTTATCAATTCATATATCAATACACAATTAGTTTTTTCCACATCCTGGCCATAGCGACAAGCATGCAATGTCTCTAAGTTTATCCTATAATTTGTATGTGCATTTAACATGGTTCCTCTCTTTATACTTTTTCCAATGCTACAAAGCTATTATCAAATCAATAAACACCTTATGGTCTACAACACCTTCAGGTCAAGCAAATGTATATTTTCCTAGGCAACCAAAACAGACTAGGGAAAAATCCACTTTTCACAAAAAAAAAAAATCTTCTCTGAAATTAATCCTTGTTCTTTATATAATATGGCCCAGTTGGAGAGTCTATATTTTCTTATATGCCCTAATTGCTGGGTCAGGTTCCCTACTCACCTGTGTGCTAAGTCCCACAAGAATAATTATAGTTCCCGGAGAAGCAATACAACCAACTCTCTTTCAAAAAAAAAAAAAAAAGTCTGTCCTGAGTGCCAAATAGTCTCATGGTTTCCCTTCCCAGCAGCCCTTTGGCTTCAAACAGTTCATCAAGTTCATATTAAAAAAAAAAATCAACTGAGATTCTGCATTGTTTCCCAAACAACGCACTATCCCTGTCCTATTGCAAATTAGTGAAGGGAGAATCTGTGCTGAGAGATAAATCTTACTGTGACATTTCAAGACTCATCCTCAGCCAATTAGAACTGCCACTGTGACAGTTGCTTGATGGCACAAATTCCAACCACATTGACCTCCCAAAGTCCCAACCCCTTAGACTCACAGCATCCTTTGAATTCATGATGAGAGATTAGGAATATATATCGGTTTATGGCTGAGCAAAGCTAAAACAGGTTTTGGTCAGATATAGAGTAGAATAAAGAAATAAAAATGGGAATCAAGAAATTGTTGACATGAAAGAGACTTTCATATGAGAAGTGGCTCCTCAGCTACAACATTTACTTTGGTCTCCAAGTGCAACCTTGAGCCACATAGGAGCCTAGAATACTGCAGAGATGAATTAATGGTGCTTTATTTCAAAATAGAATTGACCTTAATGGTCAGATTGGTGAATTTCCTCATGGAGATTTTCCCTGCAGTTTTTAAGGGTTGCTTCAGGTCAGGACATGTTGTATCTCTTCCCATGTTATTTAAGTGTTCTTATATTCCTCAATTATCTTTCAGGAGAAAAGGTGAAGTCATTTCTCCATTTTACAATATTCATGGTTTGCCATTTCCAAAGCTCATTTTTATAAGAAGGGCCAGGTACTTTGCATTCTTACTACAACTAATGTACCTCAATGTTGGGGCCATTTACATCTCTAAATCTTTACATAAGCATTACTTCTGTTTTTTTTTTTCCAAGTTCACAATCAAACTTTATAGTAACTCTTACAGCATAAGCAAGCAAGAAGACACAGTTTTAAATCCAAAATGTGCTTATTCCTGATGCCCAGATTGCTCTCGTTGACTACCAACTTTGTTATATTCTCAGGGAGTAAAAACCATGTGAATAGCAGCCTACATTAATCATCATAAGAAGCCCTGTCTACTAGATGATGGGTGGCAGGGCAGAAGAAAAAAGTTTTCAGCCACTCTTACCAAAAAGGGAAACATACTCCAAGATTCCTTCCTAACTACCCTTCAGGCTCTCTACAGATGAGTTGAGGGACTTCCATTTAAAACCCATAAACCCAGGAACACAGTCTTAATTTACTCCAATAACTTTCAAAGTCATTAATGCACAGCCTTCTTCCTGAAAATTGGCAAGATGTCTTTTTTTCTGTATGGGTATTTTCATTGTTAAGTATGTGAAAAATAATAATAGCACATAGACTTTCTGAGTCTTATATTGAGGCATTAAAGATATGATAAACTCAATATAGTATATTTTGCAAATTTTAAGAATATAAAAGAGACAATAGGCATCACTCCATGAAACACACATTATTTGTACTGGAACATAATAATTTCTATTTATAGAAAATGCTTACATAGCTCCTACTGCAGTTTATGGATATTTGCTATTTTTATTGGTGCATTATAATTATACATAATAGTGGGATTCATTATACCATATTCATGCATGCATATAACATCGTTTGATTAATCTTATTCCCCAGTACCTCTACTTTTTCTACCCTCCTCCATCCCCCTGATCCTCTTGCTCTACTCTGCTGATCTCCTTTCTTTTATTTTTTAAGTCACCTATCATTCCTAAGGATAAGTAAGCGGCCCTACTCCCATTTTTCTGGTTGAATAAACTGAGACCCAAGAAACATAAGTCCCATGGCTCTGGTCTCCAACATGAAACAAAATAGCATATTTTCCTTGGATTTTCTTTCTAATAGGAAACTTCTAATGCCAACTCTTTACTCTTAATACAGAAGAACACTTAATTTGGAAGCCCTGAGACTAAAAAGGACGGTTGAATTCTATTTTCTGATGCCAATGACATGAAACCCCACTGGTCCACAGGACAGGCAGAGCCGGCACATCTCTAAGCTTAGGGACTCTGAGACTGCAAGCTATGTGCAGCGGGGCTAGACTCATAAACCAGATTCATTTTTCAGAAATGACACCATCCTCCGATCTGTTCCAATCTGGCCATCGAGTAACTTTTAGAAAGTGTTTGTTAGAAACTTGTTCTCTCAGAAGAGTTCCCAAGAGAAAATCCTCTATTCTTCTCAGCAGTAAAATGAAAAGCACCCCCACCCCTTGCTCATGATGCACATATTCTCGCTACAGTGATAAAGAATTGCAACTGTAAAAGAAAGAACCACAAACCCATGGAGATGACTGTGGATCTCTCCTGGGGAGGTGGCAGGGAGATCTGTGCACACAGCATTCTCTCATTGAAACAGGCCTCCTGTCTTCCGTAAAACTAAAAATAAGGATGATAACAAGAAAGATTTATCTGAGTCTGAAAGGAAGTTCTGACATTACCAGAATGGCATCTCTCCAGAAAGTCTGTTCTTTCCTTTTCATTCACATCTCCACTTAGGATTTCTCTGAAAATATAGCTAAAGGGAACGATTCTTTCCCCATGGTTCACAACAATAAGATTGCCCAAGCTATGATACACTCCCTCAAAACTTGGTTAGTTAATTACTCACCAACAGAAATACCAAAGCAACAATCAGTTTCATGCATATGTGTTTGAGAACCTTTATTGTTCTAAGAGACTCCTAATTATATGTTTCCTCTGGTATCTACCCCCTACCCCTCCCTTCTTCCCTACGGGGAGTCTGAGTAACACAATCAAAGAAGATTCTAAAGAGGCTTGTCATATCCTGGGGTTTACAAGACATGGTATTCAAAAGGCAGTGATGTTAATATTGTTTTACAGTATGCTGACTGCTTGGGGGGTTTGCAGCCATCTGTGTGTATTAACCCCTTTCTGAGTCAGGAGAAGGGTGGGTTGGCTCATTCATGGGGTTGTGCGCTTGCCTCACCACTCCCTGGCTCTGCCAAGTCATTGATTTGGGGCCAGACAGTTCATTTTTACTAGTGGGAGACATACACTAATAGGCTTTGGTTTAAAAGGCACCTACAGATTCTGCATTAGCTGATCCCTGAAAGAACCATAATCAGAATTAATTCTGAGTTCTCCAAGAGTTTACTCTGGAATATACAGAATATTCAGGTGGCTGTGGACTCTGTACACAGAAGATGTTACCAGATTCATAACCCAGGACTCCTAACACAGACCTGTTGCTACAGATGGATGCCCTGGATACCATATAAATAAAGTTATATTTTATTGTATAGTAAGTGTCAAAACAGAAAACATTTTAGAGAAACTGATGAAAGCGACAGACTCCACTTCTTAAAAATAAATGTGTGTTTTCTTTCCCACTAACTCCTTTTCCTCTCACTCTTTATCTCATTTGTATTATTTCTCCCCACCTCTTCACACCAGGGGTCCTTTCATGCAATGGTGAGTCCACTTCATGTTTTGAATATGAACTTTGCTGCCTGACCACTGGCAGCTTATTTAAAAACTGATTTTTTTTTTCTTTTCCCTTCTCCTCTTCTCTTCCCTAACCACAAGGGAAGCATGATTAACATTCTTCCTGCCCTAAGCAGAGTTATTTGACCTTTCATTTACTGTCCATAAGAGTAAGAAAACTCCAGACCTGGGAGCTGGAAGAACAGCTCTTTCAAAGATGCACATTAAACATTAATTGATCTACTGATGATGATTCTTGGAAAAAAGTCCTTGTATCCCCTTTTTAAAGCTCCTTTTCCCCTGGCAGTAAGAATGGCAGTCTCTGTGATGTGAGTCTATTGCCTATCTCCTTTGCTGGAAAAATAACAAAATTTATTTTTCCTTTCTTCAAAACACACACACACAACACACACACACACCATGTAATTTTAGGAGGTTCGTGGACCTTGTGAAACTCTGGATCTACCAGCTCCATGTTACAAGATCTCAATTTTTTAAAAATGTAAGGTCTAAATATTCAGCATGTCCCTCTCTGCATTCCCATTATAACCATGTCTAACAGACTTTAATGACTTTGATTTTCTTATTCTTTGCTGATAGAAAATTATTTCCTCCCTGATAGGAAAGTATCAGTCCAATACCACAGTGTTTAATTTTAATCCATACACATGTATCAAGAAGTCATTATAGGCAAACACTGAGTAAATATTATGATGATGAGTTTCCCTTGTTCACTTATCTGGGTTATAATGCTGTTATTCAACCAAACAGACTTAGGTTGCTACAATAATGTTTTGTAGATGTTGATTAACATTCAAAATCAAATTGACTTCAGGTAGATGAGATCATCCTAGATGATCTAAGTGGGCCTCATCAAACAAATTGAAAAATTTTAAAAGCAGATATTGAGACTTCCAGGAAGAAAAAGAAATTCCACCTGTGGACAACAGTCTTTGCATATGCAAGAGAGGGTCATCTGCTCTTCCTGAGGGCTTGTCCTCTGAATTTCTGATTTGCCCCACAATCCTATAAGCCAGTTTCCCGCAGTAACCACTTTCTGATGCCTTCTTCCAGTTCTGTTTCTCTGGTTGAACACTGAATGATGAGAATTTTGTATTGAGAAATTGAGAAAGAGGTTGCTCAAAGAAATGTCTTTTAAAAAGTGCAGCTGGCTTTTGAGAATTGGATAATAGGTAGAAGTTGGAGGGGTTTTGCATGTATGGTAGCAAAAGCACATTGCCTTGAACAGGATATGCACAGGCACTTCTGGTTAGGTTGCAGAAAGAAATTAGGAATATGCTACTAGAGACTGGGAGAAAGGCATTTCTTGTTCTCAAGTTGCAGAAAATTTAGCTGATTTGAGTCCTACAGTTAATTAAAAGTAAATGTGTCAGCAATGAACATGGAAAATATGAAAGGTGGAGTCTGGTTTCTGCTTTCTGCTTACAGTAACATAGAAGAGGAAAGGGATAAACCGAGGAAATAACTGTTAAGTAAAAAGGACCCAGACTTCAATAATTTGAGAAATTCTCAGGCTATTTAATGTGCAAAAGATGCTAAAATTAGGCAATACATTTTTATCAAAGTTGTACTCTGAAGAGAAGACCAATTGTGTGGCTAAGCAACCTTTTACTGCTGCTGAAGTAAAAGTGTGTGATTCGTGGATATCAACAGGAGTCAGAACAGAGACGAGATTATCTAGAACAGTCTGTGAAGGACTTATCCATCTAATAATATAAATCCCTGTGACATACATGGAGGATTCAGTTCTTGAGAATATTGTGTCAACAGAAACATTGCAACATAGACTGTAAAACAGGGAGATGTGACAAAATTAAGGAAGGCTGTTGGACTCACAAAAGTGTACAGGAAGAAAATAGGCTAACAAAACTTACCAGTTGCAAATAGCTACTCCCTTTACATGAAGAAGAATGGGTGATTCTAAGTACTGAGCTTTGAGACCAAATGACAGAGCTATAAGTCCAGAAGGTGGAGATTTGGGCTACTAGAGATTACTGCTAAACCTTATGTTTTAATGAAATTCACTATGCTGGATTTTGAAAGTCACTGAGACTGGAGGCATTTTGCTTCCTTCCATTTTTTCTTCTTGGTAACAGAGTAGCTATAACAGTCTATATATCTATGTGTGTCCTATCACTGAACATTATAAGCAGATCATTTGTTTTCCAGTCTTACAGATGCATAGATGGAGGAGAATCTCATGTCAGGGTGGAACATGCTCACATATGGGACCCACATGGGACTTTTGGAGATGATAATATTTAGATGATATTTTGGACATGAGTTTATGTTACAGCTGGCTGAGACCTCTAGGGATGTTAGGTTGGGGTAAATGTATTTTCATGTGGGATAGACAAGAATCATTGGTAGCCAATTTATGGTAGGTTGAACATTTTCCCTCAAAAGCTACCCATATCCTAATCCTTGAAATCTGAGGATGTTAGCTTACATGCTGGTGGCAGGGGATTCTTTACAAATGCATTAAGGATCTTGAGATGGAGAAATTATTCTGGATTATCAAGACAGGTTCTAAACGCAATTTTATGTATTCATATAAGAGGAAGGAAGAGGGAGCTTTGAACATTTATGGAAGAGACTATGATGTGCAGATTGAGAAAAGAGAGAGAGGGAAATTCTGGCTTTGAAAACAGGAGTGGCATTGCCACAAGCCAAGAACATTGGAAGCCCACTGGAAGCCCCTGGAACATGGAAGGGACAAGGAACATATTTTCCTCCAGATCTCCTGAAGGAAGTATGGCTCTGCTCACATTTTGGTTTTGGTTAGTAAAATCAATTTTGGACTTTTGGGTTTCAGAATTGTGAGATAATAAATCCCCATAACCATGTTTGTTACAGCAGCCATAGTAAAACCGCACAGATCCTACAGAAAACTAAGATGGAAAAGTTATGAACCTCACTCATTACAAAGTTATGAATCAACCTGTGGAAGGATGCATATAAAAATCAGTATGGAGGTTCCTCAAAAAATTAGGACTATATGACCCAGCTATATAACTCTTCACTATTTATCCAAAAGCTATAAATATTGCTAAGTTATGGAAGCAGCCTAGCTGTCCATCAATAGATGAATGAAATGTGGTGTATGTACACAATGTAGTTTTATTCATGAAATTATATCATTTACAGGAAAATGAATGGAACTTCAGAACATTCTGTTAAGCAAAATAAGGCAGACTCAAAAGGTCAAAAGTCTTATGTTTTCTCTCATATGTGGATGAAAGAGAGGAAAAAGAGAAAAACTGGGGAAATCTCATAAAATGAGAAGGGATATCAGTAGAGTAGAGGAAGTGTATCATGAGGAGGAAGAAGAGGAGGGAAAGGGATGGTATTAAAGAATAAAATTGAGCAAATTATGTTATGTATATGCACAAGTATGTCCCAATAAATGCAACCATTATGCATAATAATAATACAACAATTAAAAAGTAATTTATTTTTTTTAAAATAAAAAGCCTGGCACAGTGGTACATGCCTGTTATCCCAGCAACTTGGGAGAATGAGGCAGAAGGATTTCAAGTTTAAGACAGGCCTGAGTAGCTTAGCAAGTCCCTAAGCAACTTAGTAAGACCCTCTCTCAAAATAAAAAAATAAAAAAAAAATGGCTAGGGATGTGGCTCAGTGGTAAAGAGCCTCTGGGTTCAACCCCTAGTATCATAAATAAATACCCATATCTCCATACCTTTAAAAATGTGCTTTATGCAAAATATGGAGAACTACAAAGCCACTGAATACAACTGGTATAGTCTATTCTTCCCATCACCCCATTTTGCAATGGGGGGACACATAAGCTGAGGCAAAGAAAGGCAGTGTAGCAAGATAGTTAAAACATGGATATTGGTGTCTGATGGACTTCATTTCAAATGAAATGAGTCCACCAGCCCATTGAAAATTTCCTGAATATTTCTTGGTTCAATTTAATCAGAAGAGAATTAAAAGCATCTGCCTCACCCAGTTGCTACATTTAACTAATGTTTGTCACACACCCACAGAGTTCCTTTTATTTAAGTAATCTCAGTAAACAAGCAAGTGGGAAAAGTCAGGATTACAACCTGGGATTTGTCATCTTTATAAGTAAAATTCATAGAATGCTTTAAAATATGGAATAACATAACTTAGTGTTCTGAACAAGATCATCACCTGGTAATGGAAAAATAAGAACAATCAAAACTGAGTGAGAAGGGAGCCAGTTTGGAACCTGTTGCAATAGGTTCTGGAGCAAGATGCTGAATCACTGATTAAAGATGGCATAAGATGCACTTTTCAGCTAATGTGCCTTTCTGACTTGAGTCTGTTTTTAAGGAGGC
This sequence comes from Marmota marmota marmota, assembly GCF_001458135.2. Classification (NCBI taxonomy): domain Eukaryota; kingdom Metazoa; phylum Chordata; class Mammalia; order Rodentia; family Sciuridae; genus Marmota; species Marmota marmota. The sequence continues at coordinate 8,883,652 of NW_026000243.1, read as the reverse complement.
AGAAAAGTGGCCAACCACATGTGATTACTCAGTGGCAGGAAAATGTTACACACATGTGGTGAAGAGTTGAGGGCAGCCTAATTATGCACAGCTATACCAGAAAGGACATCTGAGCTTGGCATCTCTTCTGAGGGAGCTGGTTATTAAATGTCACAGTATTCAATGGCTGGGAATGCATATGATGTTTACAAAGCCTTCCTTTCATGATTCCTAATGATCCCATCGGCCAGCTGCATATATTTTTCTAAGAGCCATATACCCGACACTCTTGTGCACGGAGAGGTCTGGAGAACATGCAATTCCCCTAGCCTCTTCCTAGGAAAGTAGATACAAATTCAATGTTCAAATTTAGGCATACATGTACATCCTTGCAGGTGTAACAATGAATCCATAATATTGCACTGGATTTCACAAGTAAGCAGAAATGCAGAAACACATGTGCAATGTCATATTCTGGAAAACCAATGTAATGCAGTGGTTTTATAAAATGTTCATCCATTTGAAATAGAGAGGTATGATGTTCTGACCCATAACCCAAGGTGGTCACTTAAGCTGCCTTCTATATGGAAAGTACAGTTGTTAGCCTGAAGAAAAATTAAATGGAAGAGAGCCATGGGGTTCAAAGAGTACAGATCTGTTAGTCATTTTGCCTGCTCCTCTAGCTATTTTCAGGTTTGTTTCCTGCACTGTGTGATCCAGGGCTTTAGTCAGGCTCATTTTAAATCATCCAAAAATCCGTAGCTTCAAATCTTTTCTCTTAAAGAAGTCACTACATTGTAGGAGGCCTCACCATTAACTCTTCATTCCTGACAGTCACCTTGAATTTGTCTTTGCTCAGATTCCTCTCATTATACACTCTTGTATTTTTTGGATCATGAAGGACTGTATTTGATATCTATGAGGCATTTCATTTGTGTAACTTATATCTAACTTAACTGAAACTTAGCAAAGTTATATGCACATAAAACTTTGCTATTGTTGTTAAGAGGTTATACACAAACACACACATATATGCATATTCGTATATATGTGTCATCGATGGGGTTTGAACACTAAATAATATGCAATCACATTTGGTAATATGCATTTGGTTTTCTGGAGAAAGATCTCCCTTATCAGACCCTTACAGATGGAGTTTGTCCTCATAAATGACTAACTCTTGCTTGTTATATATGTATAAATGACCTTTTTCTCCGTCTTCATCCTTTCTTTCACCCTCATTACCACTTCCTTGAATCCTTACACCTTTCCTCTTTTTCCCACACTGCTTTTCTGGCATTACCTCTTTTCTCAATTGTCCACAGATTTTGGTTAGTTTTTCTTTTTGATTTGTCTTGTTTTATTTATTTATTTATTTTATTATTATTATTATTATTATTATTATTATTATTATTATTATTATTTGGTACTGGGGATTGAACTCAGGGGCACTCGACCACTGAGCCACATCACCACCCCTATTTTCTATTTTATTTAGAGACATGGTCTCACTAAATTGCTTAGTTGCCTCACTTTTGCTGAGGCTGACTTTGAACTTGTGATTTTCTGTCTCAGCCTCCTAAACCGCTGGGATTACAGGTATTTACCACCGCACCCAGCAATTTTGTTTAGTTATAAGAGAAAAGTCTGTGGTGCCCATCTTGCTCCAGAAGAGAGCATTCTGCTCCTTAAACTCACATCGCTTTTGAGATTGACTGAATTCACATTGCTTTTGAGATTAACTGACTCTCTGCAGAGGGGATGGGAAGTTAAGAGAAGGTGAAGATGTGAGAGGTCCTGGTTTAATGCTGGAACTGGGTTTGTTCCCTTTTCTCTACCTGAGCTGAAGTAGGAGTCTGACTCACCTAATTATGTTCCCTCTCCAGACAAAGCCCTGGGAGGCAGGAGAAAGAAGAGCACTTTAGTTTCTCACCTCTTCTGGCCTCTAGGGAACAGAGCCGGTGATCAAAGTGAATCCCAATAAAAAAGCAATTCCACCTTGACCCTTGCTATGTTAAAATCATGTCAATGACTAAAGTCCAGCTCTGAAAAACTGAACAATTAAGACATGGTCAGGGTGAGGAGAGATTGGCTTCCATTGGTTTATCACACTTGTTCCATCAGGACATCTTTGAAAAGGATACTGAAAAATTGGGATTCACCACAGCTTTGATTATTCTTCATCTACTTTATCCTTTGCCACTTTCTGGCATTCTGTTCTACAGTGACAGAAGGAGTCTCACGAGATGATTTTGTGGGTCTTTTCCATTCCCAGCCCTTTGGGATAAGGACACTTCAGGAAGAATAATAGGCTTTCAATGATTCATTGTGGTAATCTGACCTCTGTTCTCCCAGGCTTTTCCTGATAACAGGAAAGGTGTCATTCTGCTAGTTCCCAAACCAAGATTCTCCATGGTTTCTCCTTAAGCAGATTTTGCATCTCCTACACAGATAGACTGAATATTTGTGTGACCCCTTAATTCATATGTTGAAACTCAACACATAGTATGAGGATATTTGGAAGTGGGATCTTTGAAGGATGGTTATCTCATGGGGGTTGAGCTTTCCTAGAGCCCCTTGCCAGGGAGGAGGACTATCCACAGTCCTTCCCTGAGATGACATAGGTAGAAGACAAGAAATTTCTATAAACCAAGAAGCAAGATGTCACCAGACATGGAATCTGCCAGTCCATTGGACTTTCCAGGCTTCAGAACTACAAGAAATAAATGTCTTTTGTTTGAAGCTACCCAATCTATAGTATTTTGTAATAGCTGAGATGAAAAAGACACCTACCCATACCCTTCCTCCCAAGACCCAAGCTTTCTTTCCCAAATCCCAGCACATTGTGCCTGGCATACACCCCCACAAATACCCAAGTGACTGAGAGCTTTAGCCTTCTGTTTCTTTGTATAATTCACTACATGGAGTTTTTCCTATTCAATAAAGGACTTCATTTCTATTGACTTGCAAAGACCACACATTTCAAGTGCAGCCAAAACAAATCAATGTCACATGAGCCAAATAAATCCTTCTACTTCACAGTGCTAATGATCCTGAAGTCTTCTCACTGTCTGCATTTTGGTTAGCTGGTTACATACTATGTGATCACAATATTATCTGCAATACTAAGTTGCTATTCAAAATGCATATGCCCAAAGTGCAGTTTTTAAAGAGGGAAAATCCTTTTTGAAATATTCTCCTCATTGCAAAAATTCTCCACTTCACTCCTTACTCTTCCAAAACATCCCAGTCTCTTCTGCCATATTCTTGAGCAACTTGATTCTAAGAAAAAGTTCTTCTTAAAAATATCCAAATTAGTTAGACATTTATGACTGGATCATTAAAGCAGTTGCTATAGAATGAGTTTGAGGGATTTTCACTTTTCAGTTTGGAACTAGCTGGGTTAGCACCTGCCAAATCTATTCTTGGCTCTGGTTTGCATGATTAGCCCCTCACTCTCCCAAGCTCAAATATATAAAAACAAACAGATAGAAATTACTATGTGACAGTGCTCCTCTTTCATCCTCTGCTAGAATATCTTGAGGCAGGTTTACTGTTACTGACCTCAGGGTAATTTTTTTTGCACCTGGGAGGTAAATTACATCCAGGTGAGGCAAAACCAGATGGCCTCAACTTTCCTGCAGTTGATTAAAATGACTGTACCTGTTTCAGAAGTCTACCAATCAAACACCAGGGTTTGATTTACCATGGTAACGTCTCAGCCAGTGGCTTCTGCACTGTTAGTGGAAGATGTTGAATCTACCAATTAAAACTGGCAAATGATACCCCCTATCTGATATACACACACTCACATCACTTCATCCTAAGTGCTTGTACAGAACCAGCTGCTGCCGAACAAAAGGAAAATTGGAAAAAAAAATCTTTAAAAAAATGGAGCTCCTGCTTGGTGACATATAGAATAATAATGCAGGTCTGTAACCCTCCTGGCACAATCTACAACCACACAGATACTGAAGATGCTCGAACTGCGTAATTGCCTGGGGTCTCGGGGGACATTCATCTGTGCTTGGCAAGGATGCCCAAGAACAGAGGAGGAGGACAATTTTCCCACTCATGAGGTATCAAATGTCTCCTAAGTTAGCCATATGAATCCGACACTCTGTTATTATTATCAGATGCTATTAGTTCACCATGCATCTTCACTCTCTGGTTTATAATCCAACACGATTCAATTTATTTCTGCTCAGTTCAATTCTATTCAATCTAATTCAATTTAATTCAACACATTCATTAGACACATATTCTATTAGGTATAGGCTGGTATGAAAATTAGTTACAAACAACCCTTCCCCAGAAGGAAACTGAAATAATTTATCAGCCAGAATTTGAGGGACCTTCATAATTGTAATATGAAGGATGCTAAACATCAGTGAGCATAACACCTAACGTGTTGATAAGGACATTTAGATGACGTTGATATATTGGCCATTCTATTAAAATGTACACAGAAAGTATGCCAAGGCTAAGCAAAATATTATTTATGTATGACAGAAAATAGCTGATACGGCTATGAGAGGCTTTACTTTTATATTTATTTTCCTCTTAGATTATAAACTTATCTTAATGCATGACTATCTTGATTTTTAAATTAAAATTGCAGCTGAAATGGGTATTTTTTGAAAGACAAAGGAAACGAAGAAAGAGGAAAAAAACATGCTGCAGCACAACTATATCTTCAATGCAGCATTAACAGTAAAACAAATAAAAATCTAGAAGCACTTTAGTGTGCATTCACAAAATGCCATCTTAAAATCACTTAGATCTTCATTATTTTTTCAACATAGCAAAAGTGTTTGCTTTTGCAGATGCTCCAACACAAACATTCACATTCGGACCAGTAAAAATAGCAACGGTTTGCAGTTATGACCACTAACACCATTTGTAGACATGTAAAATCAAAAAAGATTAATCATATCATAGAAACAGGCAATACACTGATTTCTAGCCTATTCTGCAACCTCAGGTATAGACCCTGACAGAAACAAAGTACCAGTAGCATGCAATTGTAAGAGGTTTTACGTTCTTAAAGAAATTCACTCTAGTACATTTTTTTCTGTGACTGGAAGTCAAAATCAGCCTATGGTTTCTTATGAGCAGTTTCCACCAATAACATGTGATAGGGTTAAATGTTCTCTGCATTGCTCGAAATTTCTATATTCACTTTAACTGTTTATTAGTAGTAAAAGGCTCTATCAACATTAAATGAAAGACAGTGGACCAAATATTTCATTTCCTCTTGCTGCCTGTGTTCTCTGTTAAATGTAGACACAACCTTAATTGATAGCACATTAGCATTTGAAATTTAGGAAGCCCTTCCTCTAAGGCAGACTTTCTTAAGATGCTCCAAAGAATTTGGAGCCAGGCGCAGTGGCGCGGCTGTAATCTTAACAACTTCGGAGACTGAGGTAGGAGAATCATGAGTTCAAAGCCAGTCTCAGCAATTCAACAAGGCCCTAAGCAATTCAGTGAGACCATCTCTCTAAAAAATATACAAAAGGGATGGGGATGTGGCTCAGTGGTTGAGTGCTTCTGGGTTTAATCCCTAGTACCAAAGGAAAGACCAAAAAAAAAAAAAAAAAAAGGAATTTGGATAATAATGTCAATCTTCTCAGTGCTTTCTTAGGTCACCTACCCTGAATGCACCAGGTAAACTTAGTCTCCTCCTGCACATACAGTTCCATTATCAATGCACTAACAAGCAGGAGACTTATTATAAGACATTTAGATGTAAATAAGAGTCACAGTTACTGGATGTATTAACTCTGGGTGGAAGTTCAATGCCAAGGTATGGTCTTCATGAGATGTAGCATGTCTGTTAGTCGGCCTGTGGAGGCAGCTCTGCCACCAGACTGGGGACCTATGTCTAAGGAGGAGAGACAAGCCCCTCTTGCCTCTGTACAGCTAGAGCTATGGGCCTTTACAGAGAGTCTGGAAGAGGCTGTGAGCCACCTATCTAGAGAACTTGGATGGTCACAGGTATCTGGATCTGGAAGAAATACACATCTATTTCACAATGCTTAAATAGTGCTCCTGAGAACCCAGGGCAGGAAGGGAGACAATGAGATACTATGGAACTTTTTCTAGCCTGGCTACAGAAAAGCACTGGAAATCACCTGGGAGAGAAGGGAGTAAAAAATGTGGGACTACATGTCATGAATACCCCAAATAAATAAGCCAGACTGTGAAGTGAAGGTAAGATTCTTGGGAGGATTTGAATGGCTCAGAAATGGAGTCTATGGGGACTGGCCACAAAGCACCACCCTGAGTAATATTGGATGCTTGGCTTTTGGGGATTTCAACCTGGCTTGGGGTGTGAGGTTCAAAATGCCAAGTAACCAGACTGGTAGCTACATTATCTGAATTCTGGTCTGGCCAGTACCTCCAAGTTGCTGGGAACATCACTCAAGTAGTCTGGCAAGATTTTCTCCATTTCAATAATGAATGAATATGTAAAACCATCAACATATGGTTCCTAAAGTCATTCTCTGTTCTCTTCAAACTATTCTCCAAGCACTGTTGCTTGGAGACTATCAAGGTGTCTGCAAGGATTCATTTTCCTATGTAGAGGCCAGGTGCCCAAAGAGTGCAATGCAAAGTCTCAGAAGCAGCCATATGGATGGCTGGTCATGAGGAATACAGGGCCAAGGGGCTCTATGTTGAGAGGCGGATGGACTATTTGGCCCATGATCCTCATATACTAGATCAGCTTATGCCTACAAAGAGGCAAGAACTAGACCAGGGCCAGTGGACAACCAAGAGGTCAAGTGACCCTGAAGCACTTTGATTTTGTGGAAGAAAGGAGACACGAATGGAAGAAGGAATGACAGTAAGTAGATAGCATCAAATTGGGGTGGGGGAGTACTTATATATTGTTGATTAAACTAGGCAAGACCATTTTAAAACTCTATGAAAGGAGTCCTAAGAAAAAGTGGCTACTATTAATATCATCAGCCCATTTAATTCCACCCCCCTCATTCTTCTACTTCACATTTTCACATCTATCATACAAACTGTGGGGAATATTGGCTTAATTTCATAAAATGTGTACCCCTGCCTCCACCAATGAAATAAATGCACAGATTGTGAATATATGACGTGGTACCAAGAAAATGATTTATGTCCTATCTTATGACACTTATGGCTTGGGGAAGCTCTGCATGTCAGCATGTCTCAATTTCCTATGGAAGATGGAAAGCTGAAGTCTTCCCTTCTTGCTTATAACCTCCACACTTGTCAAACCCACAGAAAATTAGAGAAAAGGGACATAGTAGCAACAATCACTTGAATAATCTTTGAGTGACAAGTGTCTAAGCCAAGAGTGCATTAAGATCTAGTGAAAGTCAGAAATAATATGGCATCAGTTATACTGCTGTAGGAACAACAAAACATATTAAATCTGTATACCAAGTAAAAAGACATAGAATGTCTGTTTTAAGGCTAGAAGAGATTGAGTCCAATATGAAAAGCAGAATTCCCCAGGCTGGTGGCATTAGGAAAATAAAAGATCCAACACAGTCATAGCCAGGTTCAATGGCTTAGAGCACTGAACATTCCATTTCCTCTCTGTTATCTCCAGATAGCACACATTCCACCAGCAACACCTCCTACCCATTTCCTCCACCAGAATTCACGAATACAAGCACCAGCAGTTGAATGTGCTTTCACTGTTACCAACAAGTATTCAAGCAAGAATCAGCAAGCATTTCACAAGAACCAAAAACTATAAAAATTAAATGAAGAAACAAAACATAAGTAACTGAACAGACAGAATAATGCAAGTCCGAGGATTGGAGCTCAAATAGTAATGAGAATAGAACTTAATAAGATTCATATCAAAGGAAAAAGATAGAAGCATGTTGAATTAATAAACAAGAACAGAAGTTATGAGATAAGCACAGGGAGCATGAAAAATGACACAATTAGAGATTTGGGGAATGAGAAGCCATGAGGCAATGGTCTTAGTCAATTTACCAAGTGATCATAAGACGAAGAAAAAGAAGAGAGAGTGAAACAAACAACGACAGTGAGATAGGTTTCTGGCTCCCAGCACTTTGAGTTATAAACTAAGAAAGAATATTAAAGAATATTGGAATTATAGATTAACTTTAAAATTCAATTCAAATATATATCTAAGATCTACTATGCATGTGTGTTTGATCTATACAATATAAGTATCAGGGGCATCTCCTCCAGAAATATTCCATGAGAAGAACAAACTTAAGAGGAAACATGAAAGACTAGAAGGACAAAAATATATAGAGGAAAACAAGGCACAGTAGTGCAAATGAACTGAGATACCTGGAGAAAGTGCAGGACACAATGTACACTTTATGCAGGGAACAGTTGGATAAATCACAAGCATTTTTTTTTCAAGGTTGTTTTCCTGAAAACTAGACAACTGAGAGGAAGTAACTAAGGTACTTTAAAATATAATCACATAGTTTAGTCTATTTGACAAAGGGGGACAAAGAAACCACGTGGAGAGATTCTTGCAATACCACACAACATTGCTAAAAACATGTCTAAGAGTAAAAAGAAACCAGATTTATATCGACATTCCTAGAAAGCTAAAAAAGCCCATGCAGCTCTGGAATATACTATATATTTTAGACTTCATCTTTGACAATATTTACTGCATTGTGCCTGTTTTCTTTCCTTTCTTTTATTTCTTTTCCTTTATGGCTAAACACACAGGCAGATAGTTAAGTGTGATAAGCATGGGATTGAGGCTAAACATTTTGCCCTTTTCAGCACACCTCATGGTTTCCATCTTTGCCTCAATTGTGTTAAGTTTATGAAACCTATGCTTCTTATCACTGATATCAGCACTTTCATTTTTCTGTCAGGGCAGAATGCAATAAAATATTCAAATTGCAAAAACACCCCTGCTGCCCTGACCAAGCAGGCGGCACTCCTCAAACCAGGCTGGTTGACAGCACTATGGGATGATAACTCATTTATCAGGAGTCACACAAGTCAATATTTGGCATTGGGTGGGTGGTCTTGTGTAGTACCCTGGATGACTTGTGAACTGTATAAGAGTTCAACATACAAGCTTGAGGGTCATCAGTGTAGGTGTAAGATCCTGACTGACAAAAAATCAGGTTCTCTGTAAATGAAGAATTTCAAAGAATTCATTGAATTGTTGGAAGGAGGTTGAGAAGAGCAAGATTAGCCTGAAAAACAATTTAATTTTCAAGGACAGAACATTTTCTGGATCCAAGAGACTCTGATATCTTCTCCTTGTCTTTTCATTCATTTTTTTCTGTATGCATTCATTCACTCACTCATTCTATGAATTAAGGATTACCTACTCTGTGCACTATAGATCTCTGCCCTCATGGAGCTCACAGGTTAAGTGGGGGAGAACAGACATCAGGTGATACAACAGATGATATATGTTACTGGCTACCAAAATTCTGTTTTAGGCAGTAGAATCCTAGCCTGTATAAAGCCCTGAATTTGATACCAGGCACCACAAAAGTGTCTAGCCTGTATAAGGCCCTGAATTTGATACCAGGCATCACAAAAAGAAGGAAAAAATAAGAAAATTCACGAACTGATAAAAGTTGAGCTGCTGTTTATAGGATGAGGTAGGGAAATGTTCAGGGACCTAGGATTATGGTTCAAGGTTCCTTCTCATAGCCATTCATTCTGTCTCCTTTCCTTTCTGTCTTCTTTCCTCTTTTTCTTTTTAAATTGTCAAAGTTTGGAACATGGGCATAGTTTAGTCATGTTACTGAATAAAAATAAACATTTCTAGTTTGTAATTTTATAATGGGAGGAGTTTGTCATTTCCTACTCTGTCTTGAAAAAAAAAGTATTCAGCAATCATAATCTATTTTTTATGGTTTCTCATCACCTCATATCTTTCACATTTCTTCCTGAAAATGCAGCTGCCTTCACACTCAGGAACCAAGGAAGACCAGTCACTGACTTTCTGGAATATTCTCCCACAGACATGCAATAAGGCCAACATTTTAAGCACCTTTTGTGTAGTAGGTCTTGTGCCAAATGCTAAAATAGATCACCTCATGTGATCTGCATATACAGATGTTCCTCAACTTGTAATAGGACTTCATGCTTTAAACGAAAGTAGAATATACACTTCATACACCTAAGCAATCCAATGTCATAGCCTTGATCTTAAATATACTCAAATACTCATATTAGCATCTAACTAAGCAAAATCACCCAACACAAAGCCTATTTTGTGATGAAGTGTTGAATATCTCATGTACACACACAGATGGGCATTTTGTAGACATGATATGGGATGAGAGAAAACACAAAACACGGCATCCAAAAAACACTGGCAACAAGGTACTCCACAGAGCGTCTGTTGGTTCCCTTCACAACTGCAGGGCTGACCAGGGCTGCTGCTTGTGCCCAACACAGTGAGCAAATCTCTCACCGCATGTCACTAGCCTGGGAGAAGATAAAGGTTCAAAATTTGACAAATAGTTTCCATTGTGGTTTTAAAATCATAAGCCAATTTATGCTAACTTGAGATTATGATGGGATTGATTATACACAGAGAGAAGCAAAAGATCAGAGAGACTCAGTGAAGGGTACAGCCACCCAATACTTGGACAAAAAGGCCTCAAACCTACATCTACTGAATCCCACTTCCACATCCCCACTGCCTTGTTGCCTCTGCGTGCGCACGCGCTCACGCACACACACACACACACACACCTCTTTGCCTGGAAACCTCACTGTGAAAGTTAAGCGCTCTAAAACCGCATGTTTACTTGCTTACCCTCCCTGTCTGCTGTCCCTGGCTGCAGCTGCTGCACCCGATGCCATGGTGTTAGGTGCCAAAAAGCTGTTTTTCTTCCACTCTAATAAACATGTTTCTACTCATTTTCGGGCTGGTGTGTTTGTTTGTCTGATGGACTCGGCTATTTGAGTATGCCCGGATAGTGTTTTAACCCCACTAAAGCAGTGGTTCTCCAAGTGTCCACCTCAGTCCTCAGCACATGGGCTTTTTGAGTGAGCACTGTGGACAAGGTGGTAGCTTGAACAGATAGACACAGGGTGAGCGGGTGAGGGGAATAAATGGAACAGATGCTTTCCTTATCCTCAAACAAATTTAGAGCCTATAAAAGGTGTTGAAGTGAGAAGATTGGAGAACAAAGATTGACAGTCAAAGAACCAGCCTTGTTTGATTTGGCCTTAGTGCCAGCCACACCCTTTGCAATATGTCTCTCTTCATGCTGAAACTTAGCAGGGAAATCAGACTCTGCAATTCAGTTCACTGATGCTGACAGATTTTGTTTATCAAACTCTTACATATCACTGACTGAATCATGTAGTGGTTTACAAAATATTAGCTCATGTAATCTTTATATCAACCCCATGAGATATATATATTATTATTATTATTATTATTATCATCATCCCCCTTTCACAGATGAGGACAATGAGACACAGAGATGTTAATGACTTGATCAAGATTATCACACAGTTCATTAATGACTGATTCAGGGTTTGAACCCAGTCAGTTAACCACAATATCATACTGGTTTACTGACCTGGGGAATCTTTTTAGATGTGTGCTGAGAACCATAACTGAAAATTTTAAATTCCCTTTTAAATAAATTAGGAAAAATGCCTTATGAAGTGAATGAGTATCTATGATCTGCAGCCCCATGTTGTCTGGTGTGTGACTTTGGATTTGTAATTGAATATCTAAGAGCCTTGACTTTCTCATCTACAAAATGAAAACATGCTGTGAAAGTAGAGTGCAGTAATTAAGTGAAGCCACTGACTTGGTGCCCAGCATCCTGAGATGTGCAGCAAGTGCCACCCCAATTATTGCTGTTGTTGTTAATGGCCATCGTTGAGTGTGCAGTAACCTTGACAAATCCTTTCCAAAGCCTTAGAAAAAATCCTACCCAAACAAAACAAGAATAAACACATGCAACATATCCACTTGTTGTGGGTTCTAACTCTCAAAAAAATACTATTACAAAAATACAAAAAATACTACTACATCTGCATTGCCAGCAGAAAGCAAAATACTTAAATGTCCAAAGCAGTTACATTTCCTGAAGGAGCATCCCCTAATCTTGGGCAAAGCTCCATAAGGAAACCCCCACTACCTTTATTCCAGCACCTTTGGGGGCCTTGTGTCCTAGTCACAGCCCACACCCTCTAGCATTTCCCTGCAGAGTCATTGGAATGTCTCCTCAGGACAGGCTTTCTGTTCCTTATATCTTCCCTTGACTGTGGATAATTCATCCTGAACTCTACTCAGGACAAAAAGGGCATCTGCACATTTTCCACTAGTTCTAGCCCCACTCCAGAATCTAACAGAATTCTCCCAGGTTTATTATAAACTACACAAATACTTGGGTTAGATTTTGGAAGTACCATCTCAAGAAACTCATTTTTTTTCCATTTGAGATAAATTTGATAATGCTTCTAAGTCTCAACATTCATCAGTTTGTATGCCCACTCCTGCCCCTCCCTTCAGTTTCTCCAGGGTCTAGGAGGAATAGTCTGTATTTGTCTGTTTACCAGCCACCAGGATGGTAAATCCTCAATAATCAAGAAAATGCCTACATTTCTCTAACTCATTGCAAACTAACTGTGCCTCCATCCATTTGCTTCTCCCTAAAGTGGAAATGATCACTGTCACCGTCCTATCTTAAAGGAATCTTTTCAGTAGAAATGACATAATAAACACAAAGTTGCTCTGAGCTCTTTGGAGAAAGGGTTTCACATCGAAGAATTTTGAAAATTATTTATCAATTGTCAGTGAATATGACTCCAAATCAGAATTATCTGTGTCCATACAGTAGAAAGTGTGGACAAATAGCTTTGAAACTAAATCTAGCTTTGTTTAAAGAAAAAATAATAAGTCAAGACCATAAGGTGCTACTTCTGAGTCTTCTCGGGAGGGCATATAGCTTTACCAAATCTCAGGCCATTTGTACAGCAGGAGGTAGAGGCTACACTGTGGGAACAATATTTTATCATTTTTTTTTAATTTCAGTTTTTGTTTAATTTTTTGTTGTTGTTGGGTAACCACTACATTTGTTATTGTAAATAGACCTTAAGATTTAGTGGAGCTACTCTGGTGGGGAATTGGCAGCTGGCACTAGAAGAGAATCCACCAATTAGGGTAATCAGCAGAAGGAAAAGAAAGAACACATATTAAGTGCCTTCTGTTTTAGTAAACACCTGGGTGTCTCTACATGAGCTACTCCATTTGAGCTGTTGAAGCACACATTTACTTAATTTTGCAGAAATTGTATTTGAGAGTTGGTAGGGAGGGTAGAGAGCAGTTAATTTTTATAATTTCATGTTATTTCATCTTTGTAAGGTGGTCCTCCCACTCCATAAACCACCCAATCCCAAGAAAACACCTATTGGCTTGGCCCAGAATTCCAGAGCCTTTTTCAGTTGTATTGGGAAAGGGACTAGAAAGTCCCTGTAGGAAAGTAGTTTTTGGTGACCAGATATTCTTTTTCCCTGGAGTCATCATTTGGATGTTGTGGTGTCTCCCAAAAGCTCATATGTCTGACAATGCAAGCTTCAGAGGAGAAATGATTGGGTTGTGAGATCTTAACCCAATCCGTGAATTAATCCCCGGATTGGGATTAACTGCGTGGTAACTGAAGTGGTAAGATGTGGCTGGAGGGTGTGGGAGTTGGGCACTGGCTTTGGTGTACATATTTGTTTCTGACCAGTGGAGTCTCTCTGCTCCCTGATCATGATGTGAGCTGCTTCCCTCCACCATATCCTACCACATTCCAATGTCTACTTGGACAGCCTTTTTGTTCCTTATGATGTTCAGCCTCACCTGGAGCCCTGAGGAATGGCGCTCTCAAATAAACTTTTCCTCCTCTACAATTGTTCTGGTTAGGTTGTTTAGTCACTGCAGTGAAAGGCCGACTAAAATACCTGGCCTTGGCAACACAAGAGTAGGAGTGGACAGTAATCCTATGACCATATTCATCCTTCTTCTATTTGTGACCTGACAAGCACTTTGCCTTATTGCCATCACTTGGAGAATGACCATTTTATAAAGGTCAAGTCCCAGTGTCATGAATTCCTTGGATCAAACTTCATCTCTCTGACCCAGCAGGTGGATAACCTCTCCAAGCCGATGTGTCCTCACTTGTAAATAAGGACAATGACAGTTTCTTCCTCATAATGATATTGTAAGCCTTAATCATTCACACCCAGTGTTTAGTTGCTCATTATTTCTGTTGTGATTGGTATGCTATTGCAATTACCAGTTTTGATCAAATGCAATGTAAATACAGCAGAAAGCTATCAAACTCTGCACAACTAAGATGCACAATGCTTCAAAAGCAAGATAAGTATTAATTTCGTTGTTATTTTTGGTCTTCTGTTAGGTCCATTTTCGAGGCAATAAGACACCATGAGAAAAGACATCACAGAGATTTCCTCCTTTTGCTAATGTGGGGTTTTGAAATTTCTAGCACAATTGAGAAATATACATCCATGAAACATGAGGACTTATGTGCACACATACGCACAGGGACACACACATGACAATATGTCTGGACAATACAACTGGGAAGAAGAATTAATTCTGCTATTCCATCTGCCTCACAGAAGGAAGGATTGGGTGGGGGAGAAGGATCCTCCAATCAAATAACATTTCCTTCAAATAGGAAACTTGGAATGAATAAGCGATTGACTTTTCCATTTGGTACCTCAATTCCTGTTGGTCAGATTTCCTGCCATTTCTTGCCTGGAAATGTTATTATCTATCACTCCTCTGGAATGAACAGGACTACTGTGTACATCTCTGTGAATCTCACTCTCCCTCTCTCTTGCCCTGATAAGCATGGCAGAGCCTGGGGCTGTTGACAAGATTCACATTTTAAACAGATAAGTGCTATTTATACTATGAATGCCAAAGACAGGGTGTGGCATACAAACATGACTTACTAAGGGAGAAAATAAACCAGAGCTACCAAACTTAAGAAAGAATACTTATTTTTCAAAAGAGGAAGGAAGGGAGGAGGGAAGGAAAGAAAGTGAGTTCCAATTAGCATTCATGTCCATTCTTACTGATAAAATTGTGGGATCATAGCTTTGTGGATTAAAAATTAAGAGAAAATTTGATTTCATGAATATTCCTCAGCTGGATACATTATCAGTTGGGGACTTAAGCACATTTTCCTAAACCAGTTGGATATTTTCTAAAGAGGTCAATATTTTTATTTTTCTTTAGTAATTCACTTCATTTTTTCTTTAATAAGTTATCTTCTCTATTAAAGTCCTAATTTATTCTGCTTTCATCTTTTCACATTTTTGAAGGTGAGATGTCCACCACCAGTTTAATCCACCTTCTTGCCTCCAACTCATATCTGGCCTGGGAGATGAGCACTCGGGGCCAACCAGTGCAATCATCGAGTGAGAATCCACTGGTCGGGTCAGGCCCATTATTCTGCCAACTTCCACAACACTGAATCCAATCTTCAGGGATCACAGTGTAATAAGCAACAAGCATCAGTGAGTTCCCCACAATCATTTCTAAAATAGACTCAGCACTTGAGGATGGCTTTGCTCCTCACGCGAAGCTGACGATGGAGCTTCGGGTTAGTGACAAGGAGTAGCAAAAGCTGAGCCAGAATTCCTCCAACACCTGCACCCTAAGGGGTCCTCTAGGGGAGGAGAGAGTTCCTGGCTCCTTGTGCTAGTACTGCTGCCAGCTTGTCAGCTCTTCTACCATCAGGGGTCTGCATGTCCAGGCAGTCAACATTTCTTCCAGGTTCCTCTGTCCTTACCCCAAGAGGCTCCAAAAGGAGCCAGCATCACTGGAAAACATTTAAATGATATACAAAGAAGGAAAATAAGAGGATCAGCTCACTGTGGATAGAAACCCCAGTTCCTTCCTTTCTGGTCATATGGGGACTTAACATCTCCAGCAACTCAGAAGCCACACAGATGACCAGAAAGAATAGTGAGTATGCAGATGCAGAGACCACAGTTTCCAAATCCTGGCTTTTCTAGATGGCCACTGTGTTAAAACTTCTTAGTACCCCAGTTTCCTCATCTGTACAATGATGCTTTGCAGGGTCACTTGTAAGGACTGAATGAATGAACATCTGTGAAACACTTTGAACAGTGCCTGGCATAAAAAGTGTCATTATAATCTTTATTATTATGATTTGAAAATGAATTAAGTAGCTTATAGTCTGTATTTCTCTACCAATGTGACGGAGACTTTCAGAGATTAAGTTACTTGGCTAAAGTCACAGGGCTAGGATTCAAACTGATATATATCTGACTCCAGAGGGGAAAAAAACCCTTAACCAGGGGACAGGATATCTCTCTTGATCAAGGTCAGCCAGCCAGCTGGCACCAAGACATCCTTCCCACCCCCTGACACATAGCATGCTGGCTCAGAAGTCATCAAGCACTATTTATGGAGTTCCTTCTACAAGGCACCATAGTTATGCAAAAAAAGTATAGAGAACAAGGCAGACTGCTTTTTATATCCCAGGGGAGGCAACACATATAAATATGAAAAGGAAAACAACATAAGCAGGCAAATAAATCCAAAGAGAAGAGACACCTGTCAGCCCTTGCAAGCTCCTCCTTTGTCTCTTGTGCCCAGGCCCCCACCTTTTTTCCTTTTTGGTGCTAGAACTTGAACCCAGGGGTACTTTACCACTGATCTGCCTCCCCAATCTTTTTTTTTTTTTTATTTTTAGATAGGGTCTCCATAAGTTGCCCAGTCTGGCCTCAAACTTGTGATCCTCCTGCCTCAGCTTCCTGAGTCTAGGATTACAGGTGTGTGCCCCCAAGCCCAGCTCTGGTGCCATGGTTCCCATCTTTTTACCCTAGGCCATTCTATGTCCTCCTTTAACCTAACAATTTCTGCTTCCTTCTGAACTGAAATGGTGCTTCCTCATAGAGCTTCTTAGGCTCTCCCATCTAGGCTTTGTCCTTCTCAGAGCACATGCTTCTTTGGGGAGATGGTCACATATAAGTAACTATGCAATTGTGTGGTTATGTTTATCCCCCCACTTGACAATAAGATACATTAATAATGAATCCATAGGTAATAAGATGCAGGGGTCAGTTTTCTCTCTCACTTCAGCAGTGAGCACAGTGCCCAGCATACAGAAAAAAAAAAAATCATCACTGAATGTACATCCTTCAGGGACAGAATGGCTAGCACATTTCCTTGCATCTTTGTCTTCTACCACTGATTTCAGAAATCTCCAGAGAAAGCATATCTCTGCAGAAGTGCACCAGTCCATTGTGGACCAACTATAGAATGCCTGTTCTTCCAAGAGGACAGGGACCATTATCCTGGTTGCTCTTGGGGTCCTCCCAGCAGCATACCCAGATTGTGCATTTCTCTCCTACTTCCTTGACCTGGACAGAGGCTTCCCTACTACTCATTTTGCCTGAATATGAAAAGCCAACCATTTTGCCCTGAGCATTGATTGCATTAGAAAAAGGAGAGTCCATCCATCCCCTACTCCCCTGACAATATTTCTTTTCTGAACCCTAATGTCACCCACTATGTCACACTGCCAGTGGCCTCAGTTACATAAATGCCACTTAAACAAATTTCTGATTGCCTTTTAGGATAGCCCAAGTCAGAAATACAGAAAAGGTCAGTAGGAAATCTGGGAGAGCAAAACCACATCTTTTAGAACCCCTGGTAATAAGGTTGAAGATACTTCTGGATCAAAACCTGTCCTAGTACCACACAGAAAGAGACTCTCAGAAATGGGTGTCACCACATGGAAGATATGTCTGAGACAAGAACCTGAGTGCTTGTTCTCCTGATTGAGTTAAATTCAAGCATAAGTCCTTACTTGGTTTGCCTCTTTCTGCCTTCTAGTTTTCCCACACCACACCCTTGGATGAACATAACACTGGCCACTTCCCAAGGTGATCAAATCCCACCAGTCACACCACCATGACCTAAGTAAAACCTAGCCCCAATTGAGTGGGATGAAAGCAGGTAACATCTCCAGCAGTGCTGATAACTACCAGGGTCACAAGTCAAGGGAATGCTCCTCACACTGACAATGCGACAAAAGATTTTATGGTTTTCAAAACCAATGTTTGTCGGGGAGAAGTGATTCTCTGCTTTCTCAAACCAAGTGTTGCTTCTGGGCTCTTCTCTGCCCATCTCCATCACCAACAGCCTTTGTCCTAGGAGGGGAGCTGGTATGGATGAAAGGACTCTGATGACTTCTGGAGGTGCAACTAAATCCAACAACAATGGAAAAGGTCCCCCAGGTGACAGATGTGAGTCCCTCATCCTCCATGCCTGAGCCATCTGATGTCCCCTCCAGAGGCCATTTGGAACATAGTGCAATTGCTTTCAGACTTTTCGTCTTTTGTAAGTTGTGTCTGAGTTGTTCTTTTTTGCTTCTTGTCTGTAGTATTTGTGGTATACAGCTTTAAATTCAAGAGGCTACATCTCCCTCCAATTATATTTTCCATCAATTACATTTATTAAGTCCTGGTCATTTCTGAAAAACTAAACATCTTTTCTGTGCTCATAATAAATAAGAAAATAAAAACAAAAACCCTGTGCAGCAATGCAGAAGTTCCGTCTTGGGTAAGTTAGCCTTGCACTTCCCACAGAATAAGGGTTGAATATTCAGGTACCTCCCAACCATGCACAAATGGTGTGAAGGATAGGACCCATGGCTATCACGTAGTTTAGCATTTGCTCAATAAGAAACAACTCTAAATTTAGCTCTGATTCTGCAGTGTTTGCACATTGTGTTTGTTGTTAGTGATGGTGTTTGGTTCATTTGTTTTGAGGATGTTGGGATGCTAATGCTGAGAACACAATGATTTCTGCAGGAATTTCTCAATTTCTGGGTCCCTGAGCCATTGTGGTTGCCAGCTGGACCCAAACATCCATAAACGTCAACCATGTTCACAGTGCTTTCTCACAAAAGGCTTCATAAGAACTCTGGAATCATTACAAGAAATGCAGAACTCTTTGCTCTCTGAGGGGTGGAAGAATCTGATCTTTTTCTGTCTCCAGGATGAACATAAGCAAAGTTGCCAGGACTCTCATGACTCCCCATTCCTCCCAGGGAGCAACACTGGCCCCTGTATTCCTAATGCTAAAGAATAGTTCAACAATTCTCACTCAGGGACAGGCACATGTCTGTGGTGTGAACAGGGAGGATTTGCAAAGTACATAAGATAACCGGCTCTTCTTATTTGCAGGAGGCTCTTGGGCTCTGCTTTGGAACTGGAGGGAAATGGCAGAGGCTGAGGCATACCCCTGTAAAGTGCCATGCTGCTGAACAATGCATCCCTTTAGGTCTGGCAGGAGAGGAGAACCCCTTGTATTGATCAGGCATTGGTGTGATTTGAGATGCTCATATACCTCCTGGACTTGGAAATAATCCACAGAGCATATAAAGAAGAAATGTTCTCTTCCCTGTAAATATTTAAATGTGACTAAGCAGCACAGGTATGCAAGCACAAATCTAAGTGCACATATACAGGGACACAGAGCTTTAAAAATAATAGTAAGTAGTTTTGAATGAAATGCTTATTCAGCATAGGAAATGAGGGTACTAGTGATAAAAGCAGAATCCAGTATCATATCTGAGACACCACACTGTTTGTCTACTGCAATTTGACCCCTACATGAGGCTTCACAGAGCTTAAGATGTAATATAGTTCTCATATCATACCGAGGACTCAGGACTCAGGTATTCATTGGGAAAGAGCAATAGATTTTTTTTTCTATCTCAGACACCTGGGAAAAACAATGGGGTCCACCAAGAGGAAACTGGGAGAAGATGTTCATTTTTAATGGAGCTTCCAAATTGTCCTGCCAGTCACTAGTTTTCAAGAATCGAGTTGTGTTCTAAGGAACGTCAGTGAGGACTGTGTTGTAGCAGACTCCCTTATTTGCAGACTGTAAATTCAACTTTGGGACATTTGGAATTTTTTCTTCAAAATGTATACTGGGATTTGAGACCAAGGCATTGAAGGAAAACTATCTGAAGTAGAATCACTACTAAGCCAAAATATTTTGGAGATGAAAGTATTCCAAAGGAGCCAGAATCAAGCTGGCTCAGGGACCTTGCTTCTAATTTGAACTCAGCATTG
This sequence comes from Marmota marmota marmota, assembly GCF_001458135.2. NCBI lineage: Eukaryota > Metazoa > Chordata > Mammalia > Rodentia > Sciuridae > Marmota > Marmota marmota. The sequence continues at coordinate 8,863,549 of NW_026000243.1, read as the reverse complement.
AAAGTCTATTTAGTTAATAGGATAAGACTCGCTTCCTGAGAATTCACCATATGAATCTTGCTCCATCTCCTAAAATGACTATCTATGTGAGATATCTACCCACAGTCCACAAGAGCACAGAAGACTAGATGTAGACAAAGCAGGCTAAAGCCAAACCCAGAGAAATAGGTAGACTTCAGCTCCAGTTTCAGATCAGTCTCTTATTGAATACATGATCATGAACAGGAAACAATCTCTGGGCCTAGGATTCCATGGATAAAATTGAAAAAAAAAAAGTCCTATGAATATCCCAAGGTTGGTAAAAAGACTAAACATTAGTGATTTTGGTGTAATTACTAACAAAATCTAAATACTTAATATGACTGAATAAATACACAATTGATAGATGAATGGCAAGCATATAGACAAAGGGAGAGTTCAGTTGCTCCCTTTACTTCATGCTACCAAGGCCCCACTCCCTCCTCTAAAGAGTGCTTCCTACCCATCCCACAAGCTGGCCAGGAAGACACAGAGAACACAGGGGAACACAGACTGGGAATGATGTATTATCCATACTCAGCATGTTCCCGGAAACCTGTCATCCCCAGGAGAACAGGTGAAAGCCTGACACTGTCAGCAAAGTGGGGGAAGCTCGCTGCTTAATATTTTATTAATGGTATTAAAATTTCTTTGCATAAGTCATTAATCATTAGGTCATATGAAAGGCTTATGTTTATTCAGAGAGTATAATAACTCACAGCAGTAAGAATGTATCATTTCTGCACTGACCAGTGGAAATACTGTGTTGTTATCTAAAGGGAGAGACTATTTTTGTGTTTTTTTTATTTTTACTCAGCATAGTTATTTCAATTTAAAAAATATTTATTGATGAAAACACAAAGGATATTTGTCTCCTGTGGAAAAGCCCAGAATGATAGCAAAAATAATAAAATGACTAGAAGTATCAACCCCATTCTGTATTTACTAGGTGCCAGTCTCCATGCTAAGCACTCCAAGCACTCTATCTTGTCGTATTTATTCATCAGCACCTTCTGATGTAGGCATTATCATTATCCCATTTTGTATAAGTTAAGTCTTGAATGTGTTTAGTCACTCACCCAAGGTCAAACAGGATGAGGATAGTCTGGTGAGAAAGACAGACAGCTACACAAATAAAATTCCATTTTAGATTCTTAACTTTATTTCTGTAACTGTATTTCTATATGTAACCTGCATGGAACCAGGACAACAGTATTAGCTACGTTTTTATTTCCCTGTCCACAACTCTGATGGATTTCCACAGATAGGAAGAATTCAGAGAGCACACACAAAAAATAATAATGCTGCTCACCAATTCTTGAGTGTCTAGAAAAGCCCACTGATGAGCTGGGAACACCACTATGCACAGTAGTCATGCAGTGCCATGGGAAAAGAGAAGAGTCCAGAGAGGAAAACCTCAGCCCCACTAGTATTGATTAATATTGAGATGTGGGCTTCCAGGAAACCCTAGTCCCTGATCAAGCTGCAGTGAAAATTGTGAGTTAAATGCATCCTATACTTTGCTTGTTGAATTATACTTACAGAAATTATGGGAGAACCCTAGAGAAGAATATTAAATATCCCATGATATTTTGTGTCTGAAAAACTAAATGTTCACACAGGAGATCATAATAGGAAGTTTGTAAAAGTAGCTAAATGAAGGGGAATGCACCAAAATAATAACCTTAGATATCTCTATGTGTAGAATTATAAATGGAGAAATGGAAATGTTATTAATTTTTAAATAGCAGAGCCTAATTATCAATGTATTTGCAAGGGCAAGCGCCATTACCATCACCTCCTGCCTCCTTTTTTCTCTTTTGACTTCTTCCTTTTCTGTTTCTCTTCCTTCTGAACATAACCTTTTGCTCTGCTGCCTGTATATCTCAACTGCCTCAAAGACCAGCCTGCATTTAACCCTTTGATGCATGCCAACAGATGTGTAACTGCACATCACAGCAACAAGTAGAATGCAACAGACAGTCTGTGCAGGAATCCTAAAGCCATCACTGTGAAATGAGAACCATCTTTTCTCTTCATCCCATTTCAGTCTCCTCTCCTGAGCAGTATTCCATGGAGGCATGCTCTCAGACAGCACAGGCTGCTCTGGAATAAGATGGTGCCCAAGGACTGTCACGGGCTACAATTCAATCATGAGGCTGATTTTTCTCTTGTGCCCAAGGACACACCCATGGCAACAAACGAGACAGCTTTGTTCCCTCTCATTTCTCAGCCTTTGTGTGCTGTGTGTTCATCTCCTCTCACAGATGTGGATTACCTCAGGAACACAGAAATAAGAAAAAAAATCTTGATCCATGAAGAGGCACTACTCAAAAGAGGTAGGCACTTCTCTTGAACTGACAGGCCAATGGAGTTCTACAATTCATATTTATTTTGGCCTCAGATTTCCCAATTCTGAAATATAAAGTGTTCCATCTCTCCTGATTCCCACACACTAGAGCACTGATATACACCTACACACTCAAATGCCTTTTATTTTCTTGGAGGAGTCCCATAAACAAACTTAACAATTGAGCCCTGCTATTGGCTGATACAGACTGAGTGGTCATAAGCTGCAGAAAGGTCTCATAGTCAGTAGAACCTAAGGACCATTTCAAATATTCCAATGCCAATAAACACACACGCGCACACACACATGAAGTTGACATCTTCCATTTGCGTTTTTTTTTTTTTTCAGTGTTGGGGATTGAGTCCCATACCTCATTCATGCTCTAGCACTGAGCTACACACCCAGCCCTGAAATCTGCCATTGTAAAATAATGGGATGGCAGAAATCTCACAATGCTAAGAAGATTGGGTCTTCTTTAACCAGGAGAACTTCAGACTGAGCACAGAATTCCTCAGCTACTACCAAAAGGAAATACTTTTCAACCACACCCTGAACCATAGAGTAATAGAATTCCTAGACTCTTCTTTTATGCTGTAATATTCTAAGAGCAGCCCGTGCCTCTAAGAGCTTCTGTACTTAATCTAGGCTCTTCTTACTTCCACTTATTTAAACAGAAATATAAATCAGCTGTGTATGATGAATAAGGTCAGTGAATTAATATGGCTCAAAAATATTTATTTTAAATGCCAGGCAGAATCCTGGGTATAGGGACATGAAGTAAACAATAAGACATGGATCTCAACCCTGTGAGAATGATAGATATCATATTGAACAACAAGGCTGAAATGGCATAGATAATTGATGTGTTGAAAGATTATAGAGTGCTATGCAATGTGGGCAATAACCTGTCTTTGTCTTGAGGATCCTATTCCTCCTCAACACACAGTTCAAACACGTTTTTAGAGCAGAACCACCCTCCTTGCTTCCCATGTTACTATGTCTACATGGTCTAGTATGCAATCTATGGAGTGGTGATATATCCCATGATCATGTTTTGCCCTGTCTTATATTGTAGATAATATGCTGTGATGTGAGACAGTGAACAGGTGCTGTCTGTCCTGGAATCTGTGAGCTTCTGAAGGCAGAATTCATCTTCTGCTTCAATGTTAAGCTAAAAGGATCTTTGTTTAGGATAGGAAAATCTTTTACTGTGCATGGACAATGGAAGTACCCATGGTGATATTTAGCAACATTTCCTTTGAAGTGTCCAGCACAACAGTAAAAGTATCCATAGAAAAGACTAGTGCTCTGGAACATTCTAGCACTTGGGACAGGGAAAAGGTTATTTGGTTTCACATCAGTTTTGGTTTTGTTGTTGTTGTTGTCAAGTTTTTCCTCTCAGAAGGAAACAACACAAAGCAAGACCCCCTGAAGAAACATGATTGGCCATCAGGAAATTTAAGTACCCTTGGATGTTTCTAGCTATAGCAGCCATATTTGTTCCAGAGAGTGCATGAGCCATGGCTCTTTCCTACAGAACAAGAAAGAGTGGCATGCTATTTGACATCTAAAGTCAAGGTGAAACACTCTAAATTTGAATACAACTAGATGCTTCATTTGGGATCTACAGTAAAATGTGTAGGTGCAATACCTGCCATTTGAAGTATAAGAGGGAAATCACATTTTGAGCAATCTTCTACTTTCCAGCACTTCAAACATTTCACAACTTGAACTGAAGAGGGTTGCCAAAAGAGCAGTTTTCATAATAATTAGGTTACAATCCTGGTAATTATTTTCTAGTTGAAAATCATGCATGATAATTCAGGATGACAGTGCTTTGCAGTTCATTAATCTGCTATAATATGTAACTTAATTATCACAACATGACCCATATTCTCCCCACTGTACAGATGAAGAACTTAAGGCTCAGAGTGCTTCAGTGACTAGTCCAAAGTCATACCAATAATAAATGGGAGACACAGGATTGAGTCTCTTGTCTCCATTTTAAAATCCCACAGTCATTGGGAATTGAGGAGTGTACACCCTAGACCTTGACATCAACATATTCCTTCTTCTGCACCCATTTTCTTCTGCAACGCTTCTAAATCTTGCATTTGCTAGCAATTGCACGTTCACACTCACTGAGCGACAGAAATATATCTTGGGGAATTATAGTTTAATAATCCCACAAGTCAGCACATTAATACCCAGAGACAAAAATAAAATGTATGACTGTCTAAATATGCTTAAGGTTATTCTGAATACATTTGAGGGAATTTAATGAACAGAAGTCTTTTGCCATCAGCACTTCAGAGTGAGTCTATCCTTCATTTCCACATTTCCTCTTCAGTTCCACCTGGCTCCACCTAGTTTCTCTCATACCTTTGCTTATGCATTAAAAAAAATTATATATATGATTTGGCCCAAACAACAGACTTTTTCTCTTTCAGCCTCACACTCACACATAAAACCCCCACACACATACTCGCATACACACAATTAAAAATAAAGGCAGAGCAAAAATAACAAAGAAATAAGGATGATGTGTGCGTTTCACACAAAGAAAAGCTCCAATCTAGGTAAATGTAACTGCAGCACTTTTTCTTTTAAATGCTGGATATGGAAGATTCTAGTCTGTTGGGGATTTTTTGTTTGTTTGTTTTGTTTTGTTTTTGTTTTAATGAACAGAAAAGCAAGCTTGATATTTACCAGATGCCTAATATATGAAAGAAATAGTGGCATATATTCCACATATATAAACAAATTTAATATTCATATAAACTATGGGGTTATTACGCCCATTTTTATAGCAATAAAGAAATCATGTGCTCAAGTTTGTGCTCACATTCATACTGCTAGCTAGCAGGGAGTTTATATATGAAGCCAAATCTGAACTAGAGCATATGCACAGATAAAAGTCTACTTTACTCCCTCAAGAACAAGTTAATTAGGTGACCTATTGACAGAAGAAATGATTCCCAAAGAGGCTGAAGAAGCAGCAACCTCAAGGAACGTTGTTCTTAAATGATAATGTGTAGAGTTTAGGATGGGCTGCCTCTGCCTGCACTGCTGCCTGTCCTGTAGCCCAGGTCTGGATTGGGGAAGGCAACTCAGTATAAGCAGAAAAGCTCACGGGGAGGCCTGCTGGAAAGAGGCAATGCCTGGTACCTGGGGCCAGCTGTTTGTTCTGATCAATATCTAAAGCATTTAGTATCTGGGAGCTATTCCTAATCTTAGGTTATTGCCTCTGAGCATGATGCCGAAGACTAAAGCCCTCCTGTTATGAGCTTGCCCAGACTGACCCATTTCTTGGTGCTTATAATTCCCATGCTAATTACTCCTTTGGCTTAACTCTTTGGAAATACTGAGTCTGTCTCTGGTCTTTTAAGCCAGTCACCAATGCTCTCTAGTTTGGCTTGCTAATGAGAGCAATCCACAAGTGCTAATGGTGATTTACAATCCTTCAGAAATAACCTCCTTCCCATTCCATCTCCATTCTAATTAGTGGTCATTCCTGCTATGATCCATTTTGCAGACAGGTAAACTGAGACACAGAAATTATAACAAATTATCAATATTTAAATAGTGATATATGTTTTACAAATCACTTTCACAAGTTTGTCTCATTACCATTTATAGACAAGGAAACAGCCCCAGACAGAAGAAGTGATTCACTAGGTCACATATGCAACAAGAGGGTAAGGCAGTTCACACTACTGATGTCTATTCCCTACCCCACTGCTGATGTGCCTGTTTCCATCACTTGAGGTCCCCAGGGGCCTCAAAGTTCCTACCTCCGTTGCATCTCTTAGTTTTATTTCCTCCAAGAGCCTCTGCTAAGGTTCTTTGCCCCATATCCTGGTCTCAAGATCTTTCTCACTCCATCTGTTTTCTGAGACTATAAGTAGAGGAACATAGAGGGGAATCTGTGATTAAAGTTCACGATGACCCTACCTAATGTGAGTCATAGACTGAGGTCTTCAACACAAAATAATGGATGATACAGAGAAAGTCCCTGCTTTCAACTAAATGGGGAGAAATGCAGAAAACAATACATAAGTAAAATGCACAAAATATCACAAGTGATGATGATGGCTATGAACAGCAGTAAAAACAGAGCAGGGTGAAAAGAATGGAGAGCATGGCTGGGGTTGGGAGACAGGCTGCTGTGTGGAATTGGCTTGATAAGCAGGGCTAATGGGGGAGGTCAGGTTTGAGTACAGACCTAAAGGAGCAAAGGGCATATACTCTGTAAGTTTCCATGGGAATAGTGTTCTAGGTACCAGGATTAGCTATGGCCAGTGCTCAGAGGAGAACACCATAGCTATTGTAACCCTCTGATGACCTCACTCAAAATAACTGCTCAGACACAGAGCAATACTTGAGCAAATGGTTCCTGAGAGAATAAGGTTTAAACAACAAGAAGCATGTCAGAAAAAGGAGGGAAAAAGAGGTCAGTCTAGTGGAGTCTCTATATTCCAGAGTAGAGGAAAGAGAGATACTGAATATAAGAGGGATGCAGAGACAGAAGGCAAGCATGTAGGGCTTCCCTCAGGGTCCACCTTTCCTGGACAAAGTAGGTTTTCTTTGAGGTGTTCTGCCAGACTGGGAACCTGCCTGAAGTTCCTGACAGGGCAAACAGAAAGAAGTGCTGGCATGACTGCAGCCCCAGAGATGTGAATGGTAGCAACAGTAGCAACAAGTACTGATTACAATACTAGGCACTGTTCTGAATGCACACATGTCTCACTCACTGAATCCTCTACGCTGCTTGAGGTGCGAAGCCCAGAATCACCCCCTCTTTACAATGGAGGAAACCAAGCTCAGAGAGGTTAAGCATCTTGCCCATGGCAGAGCCACAGTGCCAAGAGCCCCTTTCACTCATAAGACCATAGGATTCTCAGGGCATTCTGAGTTGGCAGATCAGAGAACCAAGTTCTCCTCAGTTCCACATGTTAGCTTCTTCACAAGGAGAAAGCCCTCACTGTAAATCCAGTTAACCATCTTGGAGTCGTCATTGTATCGAAGGAATGAATGATATTAGCAAGTGAGGTCCAAAAAGGTGGATTGATTGAAATAACCCTCGACCCCTAGTGAAAACAAATTCAGATGGCTTTCAGTTATCTATGTTTGAGACAGAGTGACTTAGAATTACTAGCACAGGATAGGAATTCAGACCGACCAAAAAGCCAAGAAAGGAAACACAGGCCACAGATAAGGTCCAGTTCTTCTCTGACATGATTCATGTAGACAGAAAGCCATTTCCATTTCACCCTGTGTGCACACATACACATCATAATATTTTGTTTACAGATCAGTCTATTTACATAGTTAATTTGGGATCTGTTTGCAAACACAAATTAGTGTGGTGCAATTACTTTTGTGCACGGACATGGAGTTATCCGCTTCAACAGTTTAAATGCATGGAGAGAAACCTCATAGTAGCATATGGCTGTCTGTATATAATCACAATATTACCTGCACATATTAGTTACATAGCAGTTACATTATAATTGGTGCCATTTTTAAGTCATTCGGAAAAAAAGCATTTTAATTAAATCATCAAGGTGTTTTGATGAGAGAGAAGTAGAAGAGTGTGTTAATAACACACAGCATTCTATCATCTGAAATGTGATGTGCATACCAGTACCTTCCTGACTTCCATGTGGAGGGAACTTTCTGATATCAACATCAATATCATCCCTTGACCTGGTATCATCTCTGCCTTTGAGATGCCATGCTGCTTTTTGACTCTCCACTGCAGGTCTAATTAAAGGATGGAGACATAGATGACTATCAGAATAAACATATGGGTAATGGTCTGGTCCATATGCCCATTGACCAGAGAAAGCAACTGAGACCTACACAGGAAAGTAGTAGGCTCTGAATCATTTTATTTATTGAGAAATCTGAGACCAGAAACCAGGTCTCCTGGTTTGCAATCTAATGCCGATTCCTGCATTTCACCCTCATTGTTACATGGCTGTCACACTTTGTAACCGCAACCAAAATGTCACATTCCGTCCATTTTCCCAAAGGTTAGGAATTCGCGTATATTGACATCCTCAGAAAGTAAATTGAGCCACACTTTATCATCAATTCATAATTAATTTTAAAAAAAAGTGTTACGGAGCAGTCCTGTCATTCAAGCAAATGGGAGGTAATACCAAAATGTCTTTAAAGGGTTTATCGTACCTCTGCTATTAAAAATAGGTAAAAATCCTGATGACTAGAATTCATTTAAATATGTTAGAGAGGAAGGACCCAAACTGCATCACTTGGGTTCCAGGCATACCATTCAATAAGTAACAGTGGGCAAGTTGCTGAACCTTCTCATGATTTCTCCATGATACTGAATTACACACTGAAATGCTTCCCTCTCTTGTTTTCATTATAAAAAGAATTTTTTCTTCTAACAGGCACTGTGTTAACATGAGCTTCAAATTATAAGAGGCAGTGACATAATCTTGGGGTTGATATTATCATCTAGGAGCTGGGTGGGATGGGTCAGTATATTCCTTACACCCAATTTCCCCCATGCTGCCAAGCAAGATATTGTCTCCATCCTCTCTTATGGAGAAAATGTGAACTTGGAGCCTAGGGGAGGAAAGCCACGGGATTCTGTTATTATCACCAGGCCAATTGAGGAGAACAAATAGCATTGCAATATAATCAACATCTTATCCCAAATCATTCTGTTCTTCCTCCCCAGTACACCATTTAACATTCTATGCAGAAGAGACTAAAAATCTTTAGTAGCATAAGACAAGAAACAGAACACAGTAGAACGAGATAAGAGATTGCTGGTGTCCATCAGGAACAAATGACCATGTAATAACTCTGTAATTACATGGTAACTAGAACTGATTGAGCCTGTAAATTATATCCTTGTCACCCCCGGGTAATGATGCAGCTCTATCTCCCATCTACAGAGAGCAGCAGAACACGGTCCATAGCCACTGAGAGATAAGGGAATTCTTGGCTGTTAAAGCAGATTTGCTGCTGATGATAGGTGGCAGAGAGACAGGCTGAAATCTGGGATTTAATGATCTTCCGGTTGAGGCATTACTGCCTTGCCAGCCATAGCAAGACATCCATTACCCAGCCAGTGTTCCCCATCCTTCTAGAGGGATTGATTACAGTTCCCAAAATTAAAGATGAAAGGGATAGACCTCTGAACACATGCACACAAAAACATTAGGCATGCCTTTGAGCATGCACAGCACACACACACACACACACACACACACACACACACACACATGCATACCACATAGCAACAGTCCATTTACAGTCTCTGAAACATTTAATTTGCAAACCTTTGAAACATCACTATTGTGGCATTTCACCAAATATTTTAATACTAGGAAGAAGATTGTCTATTTTTATGCAACACTCTCTCTGGGACCATTATGCAGAAGCATTAAGAAATTCTGTGTGGTAGATCATTCCGCAAATATTGTTTGACAGCCGACTGTGCATACAGCATTCTGCTAGGTGTTAGGGGAAACAAAGAAACATAACACTCAATTCTCTCTCCCTCAAGGATCTGAGTCCACTTGCACAGATAATATAAATACATAAAATGTTAAATTATAATGCCACAAGGCAGTATATAATTAACTGCCAAATGACTAGTATATATGAGAACTACAGAAATAAGGAAAAGAGGGAACTCAGTTTGGTGTAGTGTAATCATATATATAGTTTCTTATAGATTAACATAAGCATCTAAGAGAACCCAAATATCCGTTTCATTTAAGCTCTATTAGAAAGAGACATTTCGGTTTTTTCTCCATCAACAGTCTTCTCAGACCTCTAAAAGCAACAATAACACAAACCAGATATTTTCATTAATGAAAACAGAAACAGTGGAAAGGAAAACATCAGAAATATGAGCATAAACAGTTTTGAAACTGCCTACAGTCAAAATGCTGGTGGATCGGAAAAGTGTTGCTAAAGGCAATATCTCTTTACAGACAGAGCACCTGTATCTGGAGTGTATATGTAGATAATCTGTCTGCCTTAAGGGGAATATTTTCTAATCAACACAGATTAATAAGTAGGCCAAAAACTGAAAAAAAATTAGAATCATCAACTCAAAAAATGATAGAAGCTTTCATCAAAGCATCTACCTATGCTGCAGTTAAATTCAGAAGCAATCCATTGAGGATCAGTGGGGTCACTTCTCTCAGACTGCAAAGAAAGAAAGAAAAAAAAAAAGAATTTGTTCTCTCCAGTTTCCTTTGTCCCTAAACTCTTGACCTTAGAATGCTATTCAAAAGTAGGTGTCAAGGGAATAGCAACAGGTCAGTGTTACTGTTCAGCTATTGCTAGGGGTTAACCAAAACCACTGGAGGTTTATTTGAATTAGATAGAAACCTATTTATCATCATCCAGGGGCCCATTTGAGCACGCTTCTGACAGGCTCATCTTCTAGCCACAGATCTCCAGCACCCTGCCAATGCTCTTCACTAATGTGCAAATATGCACAGACCTATTTGATATAGATCCTGAAATTAGTAATGGTGAAGTTCAAGACCCTCCTGAGACCTGGTTGTGAAGCAAGCCTTGGTGATATAATCCAGGCATCGGACCTAATAGTTGATCTCTGGGTAAGAAGGAGAAGATGGAGAACCATATAGCCTTCATTTACCCAGGAAGGACTATAAATATATGTGCCCTGGCCCTTGAAAAAGTAGAGAGTTAGCACTCTCCTGACCCTTAAGCCTTTGTAAGGTTTCAGGGAAGGTTTTCTTCTTCTGGAATAAATTAGTGCTATCTTTACATTAATACAATCACCAGAATTCAAGTAAGGTTAAAAAAGAGTCATGCATTTTGAAAATGCCTTGAAAAAAAATACCCAAGTTAACATGGGACCTTGTACGTGTTATTTATCTTTGGGTCATTGTTTCTTTGTCAAAAAATAAAAGGATTAGATGAGATGATCCTTAAGGTCTTTACCAGACTGAATATTCTATGAGCCAGACAAACTGTAATGACTGCTTCTTTGAAAGCTAATGAAGAGTAATCACACCCTCAATCTCAAACTGTATCTAAAGAATAAGAGATTTCTGTTTTAACTAACCATTAAGTCTATAAAACAAATCCAGTAATCCAGGCTGCTAACCTCTCTCTGACTCATAAAACTTATTTTGAAAGAACCAAGAAAGATCCTAGGGACTGTACTGTGGCTTATTAGGTCAATCTGGAGAGGATTTTGAGCACATTTAGGAATTGTATTTGTAATTGTTCTAAGGTGGAACTTACCCATGCTGATTTGATTCACATGACATATTCATACAAGAAGACAACAGCATCTGAGGAAACATCACACTGCTTATAGCAACAGAGCCTTCATTTGACTTTAGGAGGCAGTACTTTCTACTAGACAGATCCTCATGATACTGACAGGACTGGACTTGTCTCTAAACCTGCAACTTTTATTTACAGTGGCCACAGATCGATAATTCCTCCCCTGGAAATAAAGCTTTCCACTTTGCATTGGAATTTATCTTCAATAGCTGCTGGAAATCATTATCACACAATAATGTTCTATTCACCACTTATGCTATCTCTTCAGCTAGGCAGATTGCCAGATATTTGACTGCCTGACACCAGGTCCATTTGGTGCACGACAAAAATAAAACCTTAAGTTGCCTGGAAATAACATGAGACACACTCATCATCTAGCCAGGGATGATTATGCTACTTTCTCTTTCTGAGGAATTGTCAGAACTCATGTAAATCATCCAGTGCTACTTGCCTGCAGCCATGAGCATACTCTCATTATCTGTGCATAGTGGGTAGGAAGACAATGCTTTTGAATGGATCAAAGTTATTATGAATTCCAGAGATGAAGCCAGGGCATTTAGAAGACTATGTCTCTATGCCTGTCTGTGGGCCATGCTTACCTCTGGTTGGAGTCATTGATCAAATGGCATTTCTATCAACTTAAAGAATGTTTACTGAGATTCTACTAAGTGCCAAGTACTGATCCAAGTACTTGATTGGGATGCACCGATAAATGCCTATATCTTTCCCAAAGAAGTTTAATTTAGAATAGGAGATAAAAAAAAGCACAAACAATGTCAACTTATGATGAGACCTGTGTATAGGATGTTAGCAGAGGTGACTCGTAACCATAATGTAGCTATGAACTACCCACCCTTGTTAGAGGAGATACCATTTTAATCAGGTTTCTTAAATTGTGAGTAAATAAAAACAAAAAAATATATGGAAGGCTTGGAGAACATAGCACAGGAGAAAATCAAAAATCATCTCAGAGGCGGACAGGTGCTGGAGTAGAAACTCAGTAAGTACAACACTATAACTTGAAGTGTCATAGCCTATACTTTGCCAATCACCAGCATGCATTTCATTTCTGATATGTTGATTTGGACATGTCCAAAATGTCATGAGAAACATGGTGTTTCATGATCTTCAAGGGACAGGTCAGCGTGAGAGAATGTGGGAAGCACTTGCACACAAACATCAGGGAAAATCCAGATGATGGGAGAGACTTCCTACAGAGGAGGTTAAGTATTTTGGACCAGGATGGATCCAGCATGGAAGGGGTTAGCATAGGAGGGAAGGTGCTGACAAGCAGACAAGGTCAGAACAGCTTGAAGAAGCATGAGGCAAACCAGGCAAGGGGGGTAACACTGCAGATGTCAAAGCAGGATAGGGCATCAGTGCAGGTCAAACAGTGGAAACTTTGAATGCAGCAGTGAAATCAACTGGTGAGAATGTGTGCAGAGTTTGGGAACTTTGGTGAGAGCAATAAATATAGTAGTTTCAATAAATATAGTAGTTATAATAAAGATTCTGCTTGATTAAGGAATGCATAGAAAAGAAGAGGTAGACTATTCTTCAAAAATGTCAATTAAGAATGAAAGGGTGCTGGGGTTGTGGCTCAGTGGTAGAGTACTTGGCTAGCACATTCGAGGCCTGGGTTTGAGCCTCAGCACCACATAATACATAAATAAATAAAGGTATTGTGTCCCACTACAACCAAAAAAAAAAAAAAAGAATGAAGGAGGTAAAGAAAAAAAGGCTGAGAGGGTTTGGGTATTTTATATTTCACAAGAAAAAAAAACGGTTGAGAACAAGAGACTTGCACACACAGAGATTATGGAACAAATTCTCTCTGACTCTAAATAAAATATTTTTAAATCAAGGATACATATGTTTAAGTCTACTATAAACTTTGATTCAAGCCTATCCCCAGCCTGCACTTTCATGGCTAAGTGCTAATTCATATATATAATTAACTATGTGGCATCTCCACTTGAAAGCCTAACAGGAATCTCAAAAGATTTCCACCCCAACTCCTAAGCTGATTCTTTGTACAGTCTTCCCTCTTCATTGCTTCAGGAGTTATTCTTGACCCTTCTCTTTATCTCATACCAAACATCCAATCTCCAAGTCAGTCCTGATATCATTACCTACAAAACAGATAAAAACAAATGACTATTTGACACCATCCTCACTGGTATATCGTGGTTCCAGGAACCACCATTTCTCATCTGGAATATAACAGTCTCCTTCCAACTTGACCCTTACAGTCTACACTTTTCATGTTCTCTGGGTTGCTCTTTTCCAGTGACATGTCAGAACATGTCATTGCTTGGTTCACTGTTCTTCAAGGTCTTTTCTTTACAAAAAGTAAAATTTAGTCTTTCAAACAGAGTAAAAGTCAAAGAGCACTACCTCTCTGGTATTGTGTAGAGGGATGAATTATTGGCTTTATTCCTTTACCTCCCACCATGGGCAGGGTATATTTTTCTCTCTCTATTTGAGGCTTGGCCACGTGACTAGCTTCGGCCTGAAGGATGTTTGTAAGTAGGATCTGAGTAGGCTTGAGACTTGAGACTTGCAATGTGCACGGTGGTAAGACAGTCATTTTTCACTCTGCTGTTCCACCAGAAGAGCATTTGGGTTTGGTAGGTGCTGGCTCTTCAGCCTGAGCCCCAGAATAAACTCATTGGAAGAGGCTTGAGGCCAATTTGTAGTCTATAGTTATCAGAATCACACCACAAATCCAAAAGTGAGAAAAAGGCTATATTTTATACACATGAGCATTTTATTCGGCACTATTATGGCCAGTAGCTAACTAATTCAAAGATTTCTGACTCTTCCCAAAACACATTTCCCTTTTATTTTTTCTAGACCAGAAATACTCTGCCACAGGCCATTGCAGTGCTGTTTTTTCTTACTCCTCAGTATCCAAATGGTCTCTTTCTTCACTTTCTTCAGGTGTCTACTTAAAAACAATCCTAACAAGACTTCATGACCACCCTACCTGTGGCTCTTTTTTATCTTCTTGGCTTAGTTTGTTTTCCTACCTAGTAATCTGCAGTACACATAAAAATACACTGATTTTTTTAATCTATAGAGCAGAACATTACTTTTGTGCATAAAATCCTGTTAGAAATTTAAAAAAAATAACAGTTTTTGTTCAATTCTCCCTGTGCTGTTGAACATTGTTTTTTTTTTGTTGTTGTGTGTATCTCATGAAATGATATGTAAGCTATTTTTAAGAGATAAGTGGACTAACTTTTACAGAAATGAAATATATTTGATTTTCTTTTTGGTGGAATGGGTGGGATGGGTAGGGACTTTAAGAATAGTTGGTTGGAAGGAATGGGAATGAGAAGCATGAGGCAGCCAGCAACCAGCGTGTTTCAGTGCACATGGTCCAGGTCACCTCTAGAGCCCTTGAGAGCTGCTCCACATTATGACAGAGTTGCTGTGTGACTGATGTTTACAATAATGACCTGAGCAACAAAATAAGATAAATGATATTCTCTATGCTTTGCTCAATAAGACAGAACAATAATATATTTTAGAGAAAGAACTCTATCAAAAAGGATTGTAATGTTTTAAGTTCAATTTAAAGGATGATAGCTCAGTTATATGACAAATTCATTCATGTGGAACACTGCTGGTGCCTCATAAATAAGACTTTTCTATATCAACATAAGGATTTGTAATGAATTTTCTGATTATTCTTTCCCCGTGAATAATATGCAGAATTGATTTTATACCCACTTTTCTTCTCTGACCATATCCTCCCTCTTTTATATGGCTTTAAATGTGTTTTCTTCTTAAAAGTCTGTACAAACAGACAGTAACAGCTGTAAGTTAATGTTCACTCTATCCTGCCATGTTTTCACCACTAAAGGTCCATGTGATTATTTTTCTGCCTGATGGGCCACATGGACTGAATTTGTGAGGTGATCGTTATTGGAGCATACAAATTCCAGTTTTCAGTCTTGCATCTAATAGGGCCTGGAAGTCATCATTCCTAATAACATAACCAGAAAAGCTGAGTAAACTGAAAATCAACAACTTAGATCCCTCAGAGAGGCCACTGGGAAAATTGTGGTCCCCCAAAATTTAGAAGAAAGGTAGGTGGATAGAGAGAATCACAACTTGCAAGAGCAGAAGCTCAGTAGCAAACAAGAGTAAAAATAAATAAATGAATAAATTCTCCATGGGAACCAGTATCAGAATAGGAAGGATTACAGTATAATTAATGTACTGCTGGGGGCTCAGAGTGCACAAACCAGGGGCAATTGATACTTGGGAGACGCCACACTTCAGAAAGTATATTGCCAGAAGACATACTAGGTTCTCACAGTAAAGATTAGAAAAAAAAAATCACCTTATGTTTCCAATAGGGGAAAGGAAGGTAGAATATTTTCAACAATGCCTAGAGCATTGTTCTTCTGTTCTTTTTCTCAAAGCCTAACCTTAAAGTACATTGTTTTATCAGAGCCTGACTACTCTAAGGAAAAGGAAATACAAACTACTGCCCCTTCTAGTGTCTCTGTAACTCCTGGGGGATGAGGTCAAAACAAAACTGAAACACATATGTGAAGGTCACAGGCCAGGAGAACAACCTCAGTAAAACACTGAGACCTAATCCTCTCCCTGCACCACTTACTGCCACATTAATAGGGGTCCTGTTTTGTAATCACAGGAGGATGCAAATGAGAATTCTGTATCTCAGATACTATTTCAGAATAAGACAAAAGAAGAAGCAAAACAAAAGCAGCAAAGGAAATTTTAGACTCCAACCATCACCGATACAGCAAAGAAGCACAACTTAACTGTTTTAGTCAGCTTTTTTGCTGCTGTGCCTAAAAGACCTGACCAATTGTAGAGGAGGTGACTTTTATTTGGGAGCTCACAGTTTCAGAAGTCTCAATCCATAGACAGCAGGCTCCGTTTCTCAGGGCTCAAGGTGAGGCAGAACATCATGGTGGAAGAGTGTGGCTGAAGGAAGTCACTCACATGATGATCAGAAAGCAGAGAGAGAGACTTTCTGCCCACCAGATACAAAGTATATACCCCATAGCCACACCCCCAATAAACCACTTCCTCCAGCCACATCCCACCTGCCTCCATTTACTGATTGGTTAATCCCACCAGGGATTGTCAACCCACGGAACATGCCAAGATTATAATCCAATCATTTCTCCTCCAAACCTTCTTGCACTGTCTCACACATGAACTTTTGTGCAACGCCTCACAGCCAAACCATAATATTAACCCAAAGCTACACAATAAAACCTTGAACTAAAAACCTACTTGTTATAGTGCCTTTTATACAGTAGATCACATTTCTCTTTAAACAAAAAGTGCAAGGAAAAAAAATGCAAAAAAACAGTTTGAAGAAACAGCAACCATCAGAACCAGATTAAAATGCGGCAGATGTTTAGAATTGTCAGATTGGAATTTTAAAACAGCTCTGATTAATATGCCAAGTGTTCTCATGAAAAAAGGACAATATGCAAGAGCAAATGGACCATGTATGTGGAAGATAGAAATCCTAAGAGATAATCAAAAGAAAATACTATAGATCAAAAACATTGTGAACAAAATGAAGAACACAGACTGTATGTGGCCAAGGAAACAGAAGCTATCAGTAGAAGCTTCCAAAAGAAATACAAAAAGGAAAAAAAAATGGAAGAATAAAGGAACAAAGTATCCAAGAATTGTGGATCAACCACAAAAGGCATAACATATGTGTAGTGGTAATACAAGAAAGAGAAAAAATATCAACCGCAGAATCAGAAATCTCAGAGAACAAAAAGTAAAATAAATACCAAGAGGTCTACACCTAAACCTATCATATTTGAACTGCAGAAAAACAAGGGAGATCTTATATACAGAAGAACAAGGATAAGAATAATATTGGGCATCCCTTCAGAAACCATGCAAACTAGAAGAAAGTGGTGAACTATTCAAAATGTTAAAACAAAGAAGCACGAACCTCAAATGTTGTATTCAACAAAATTATCCTTTGAAAATGAAATAAAGACTTTCTCAGTCAATCAAGAATCAAGGGAATTTGTTGCATGTAGGCCTGCCTTGCAATAACTTTAAAAGTTAATAAGTAAGAGGTATTATAATACAAATCAGAAGTCCTGATCTGCATAAAAAGATCATTATTTTGTTTTTCTAATCTTTATTAAAGACCTCTCTATTAATCAGAGCTTCAGAATAGCATAAGACAATCAGTACTAACAATTAAGTTGACACATAAGCCCAGCCAAAGCAAAGATACTTGACCTTTTGGCTATCATGTGTGGCCTCACTCAGAGGATGTGAAGATGGTCTTCCAGTTTCTGAACTGGTGACTAAAGATGGAGCATAGTGAGGACAGCAGTGATCTAGGGTAGAAATAATCAGACAACTTCATCTTTTTTATTACTAGGTCATGGATTAATTCTCAGAATGACTTTCCTTTGTAAATTTCACTCAGTTTTTTATGAATAAATTGGGAGGCAAGAATGTGGGCAATATCTAAGCAATTCAGGGATGTATGACCTATGACCAGGAAATAGAAGTCAGAGTGAGTATGAACATAAGAATAATTTTTAACTGATAGCTGTATCTGGAAATCATGTATTTACTATGTGATTCTAACCTGCGTGGTCCAAACTGATCTCACAATTCTCAATGCCATTCTCTTCTTGAGAAATAAAAAGAGAAACAATTTCCTTCCTTTAAGAGCCTTCCCCCTCATCAAAATCCAAGATAAAGCTGAACAGCACAAAGCCACAGCAAAAATAATTGTCTTGTTCTCAACACCAATTGCGGCTGATAATATCTGTGAATTGTCAGCACAAACTGAGTAACACACCAACACACACAAGAATTTTCTTCAGCACATTTAGCACCCTATGAAAGCAGATGACAAAGCTAGTGTAGATAAAAGACAAGTAGAAGGGGAAAAAATGCCTGTGATGAAAATACAAAAGAACAGATGACCTCTATATTCTGGGTACTTCCTTTACCTAAAGAAGAGCTTCTGTGACAGAGCTGGCAGTGACCCAACAGTCAGGAATGTCTCATATAAGTGGACACTAGAGTGGTTTGCATACATGACTATTTGCTCTTCTGATGAATGACACTTTCCTGGGAGGTGAAGAGCAATGGGCATTTAACAGCTGCTGAGCAAGACTTCCTGATAATGTGGGGCAAGATGTTAACCCAAACGACAACTGCAAGGGAAATGTATTAGAAGTAGCAATATTATTGGTATTAGCAATAATTATAATAATTATGAGCACATACACAGCACTTTTGTATCTGTAAAATGCTCTGCATTCATCATAATGATTAGCATTTCTACAGTACTTTGTATTTTCTAAACACTCTTTGCTCATTAATTAGATAATATTGGCAACATCTGTGGCCAAGTGCTCCTACTCCCCTCTTAACACACACAAGGAAATCAATTGGCTTGCCCAAGGCCACATGATGAGTTAGTGACAGAATCAGTATTCCATTTCCAAGGTTCCTAAATCTCTATTTTGTCTGTACTTTATGCAAAGCTGGGTTGTGCTTCTAACTGAAAAGGAAGTGCTTATGACGTGAAAATCCATCATTCCCATAGCCTTTGAGTGATTATTAAGTACCACTGGAACCACATGAAATCTATTTTCATGGAGAACTTCAGGGGTGAAAGGTATTCCTCAAAAATCATTTCTAGGGCAATTCAAGGTTCTCATCCTTAGCTCCGGACACACGCCCAGTTCAATCAGAATCTCTTGGGTGTGAATCTAGCTGTCAGTTCTTTTTAAAGCTCTCCCCAGGTGATGCCAGTGGCATCCACAATGGAATGAGAATTGCTGGTCTAGGATAGTGGCTCTCAACCTTAGTGAGCATCAGGGGGCTTATTAAACCCCAGATTGCTTGGCCCCACCACAAGAATCCCCCATACCAGCAAAGGGGCCTGAATAGTACATTTATAACAAGTTCCTAAATGATTTTCATTGTGGGACCCTGGACCACACTTTGAGAAGTGACTTATATAATTTTATATGCAGATAGAAAAATGATTAACTTACTCTCAAGGAGAACTTCAAAGTTAGGTACTAAGACTTCAGTAACTGGATGTAGTGATTCTGACAGTTGTAGAAGCTGGACCCCTACTCACCAAATCCTGACCACAGAGCAAGATTCCACTCTCACTTCCTTTATAGTGAGGCTGACAGCAGGTGAATGACAAAGGATTATGGGGAGTGAAGCCACTCCCAGGCCTGGTCATCAAATGTTCTGCTCAATTCAAGCTGTCCTACCCTTCAGTCTTCCAGCCTTTCTCCCTCCCATCTGTGACTCAATGCCATGTCACCAAGGTGGTGTGTCAAGAGCAGAAAGAGCTCCCACCCTGGAGTCACTGGTTGGCAGAGGGGCATTGCATGTCTGAGCAACCTGATCCAGGCATGAAAAGGAGTAAAAATCAGCTTCATTGCATTAAAGCTTCCAAAACCTCAGGGCTTATTTAGTTTCGCAGCATAGTCTAGCCCATCCTCTCACACACATGATGCTCAGTATACATTGTTGGGTATATATTTCTAAATTTGTGGAATAATCAGCTAAATTTGACAGAAAAGTGAGAAAGAAGATTAAAGCAAATATTCAGAAAGAAGTGATAGTCACATGCCTAAGAGGTCAAGGGTGTGATTGAGTCAGAAGTTGACAACTTCAGAAAAGCCTGAAATACACCCATTTGAGTATAAGATCAGCCAAAATATATCAGAGCATCCTCTGAAGGGCAGGGGACAGCCTTATGTGTGCCCTACACGGGCCTTTCAAGACTGAAGGGGCAGGAGTAGAGTGGCAGGAACTGACCAAGGGGTCAAATGGACAGTGAGGGGGCACAGCCTGAAAGTCTCTGAGAAAATTAACTCAGAAAAATTTTTATAAACACACAAAAAAACATACCTTATCCTCTTCCCCTTCCTGTAACTTTCCCCTTCAGTTCTGGTGCCTGGACGATGCTGTACCCTTCTGGAAGAGTCCTATAGAAGCTTGTTCCCTTGGTGAGCAAACCCCAGGAGTCTTGCGATACAGAGGGAACTTGACGTTGGGTGGGCCAAGTGTTTCAGAAACAATCAGGAGAACAAGCCACTCTGGCTGCCCATCCTTGCTCCATTGGTCCTCCAGCCAGGGCAACACCTTTGCCAGGGTTCTATCCCTCTTGAAGGCCCAGCTGTGACCGGAGGACCCAATTTCACAGCTGTTCAGCTTCAAATTTTACTTGTTTCCCAGCTGTACTGCTATATTACTTGTATTTGTTTGCCATCAGCTTTAATTAAGAGGGGTTTAATTTTCCAACATCATTTTGGCTCCTTCCTGCTCCAACACCCACATCAAGAGTTGCTGTTGTTTGCTGTCTAGGCTCCACTATGTCATGTGCCCAGTAATACTGGCGAAAACGCCCCATAATCTCCCAAGGGCCATGGCAATCAGAGGAGCAGCATGTGAACAGGGTATATGGCTAATAAGTCTCTGGACCACAGATTTTCCTGATGAAAGCATAAATTCCCCTCTGCAAATCTAAGTCTCTCTTTTATTCTCTACAGTACTTTTTTAAAGTCTTCCCACGGAGCTTCACATGAAGCCAGCCTGAGGAACTCAGACTTGATTCCAATCTGATTATCCAACATGGCCCTATCAGCTGAGACAGCAACATTTATCACATTAATAGGAAGGATAGAAGAAAACTGGGATCACATCCAACAGGAGCATTTTTATCACATGTTGCACTGTCTTACAAATCCAATTATCACCAGCTGAAGGTCTTAACAGCCCTTGAATTGCAGCTTTCAGATCTTAAAGGACCACAATGTACATTTCCTTAGACTCTTTGCAATGTACTTATTCCATGCAGTCCCCACACTCAACCCATGTGACAATTTCAGAACTGCATATGGGATGTTTTCCCTGAATTTAATCAATAAATCTGAGAGATACCTAGAGTGGGAAATGCAACCTGACTTTATTCTAGTTGGCAAATATAATTTGTGATTTGCTTCATATTCAAAGGTAGGGCATTGGAACCTGAGAAGCTCTTAGGTAAGTTCTTGCCAACCAAAAAAGTGAGGGCAGTATGTTGCAAGGCCACATGGGACTAAAAATTGATCTACAAGTGTAGAGAGCTGTGATGATAAATATCTTGTAGAATTGGAGGAAATACTACCCAAAACTATACATACAAATGTGCAAGAAAACTCTTAAGTAAAACATTGCATTTTGCTATGGCAAAGAAAAGAGACCTGTGAATGTTACACACACTCACTCACACACACACACACACACACACACACACTTGATCAAAATAGACAAAACCAAGTTTTCTCATGGTAAAATTGAAAAAAAAAGGTAGACAACAACCTGAGAAGCATATACTCTTATAAAATTACTGAAATTTGGTTAAAAATCATAGTAGTCTGTGGTTCTGACACCCACTCACAACCCAGTCAAGATAGGGCCAGTGCTGAGGACCAGCACCATCTCTGCTACATATAGGGACTCAATTGACTTGGAATGATGGGCAATGTCCTCAACAAGGTCTACTCTTGGTAGAAGTGAGTGACAGTTTCAGAGCCTACAGGGAAGGATCATTGATAACCAAAGGTGATAGCTAGAGGCAGACAAGCATAAATCTACATGCATGTATAAAATAACCCGGAAGATGCTCAAGTCAGACCTGTACTCTTGGTTGACCTCAAGGCTACAAATGCAAGCAGAAGGAACATAGAATTCCCCCATAGAAATCAAATACCAGATATATGTGGGCTAAAGTTTGAGTGAGCTCCCCAACCCACATAAAAAACTAACAGATGGGGACTGCCTCAGGTGTTTTAGGACAACTCTTTAATCCTCGGCAGACAATGTAACTACAGATACCCAGGGTAATCTGTAGGAAGCTGGCTTAAAAATTAACACAAGAATATAAACAAAACAAAACAAAACAAGCAAACCTGAGACATTAGTGGCTGTGTACTACACAGTGGAAAAACAGACTTCATAGGGTATTCTAGTCAGTTACTAAACAATGGAAGAGATCAAAAGATAAATAATAAATAAAAATAACAAAACATTGGACAGGGGAGGTGAGGAATTAAGATCCAGATTTGCTACAATATAAAACGCACCCACTTAAAAAATTGCAAAGAAATCATGACCCATGCTCCCAAAGCAAAGTAGCAACTGGAACTCTGATTGTCCCCAGATGTTGAATTTAGCAATCAAAGCTTCAAAGCAGTTTTTACAAAAGTGTTAAAAGAACTAAGGGAAGCTATCCTTTTAAAATCAAAGAAGCATATGACAACAATAAACATATAAATAGTGATTCTCAACAACAATAACAAAAAGGAAATTATAAAGAACCAAATGGAAATTCTGGAGATGAAAAGCACAAATAAATCTTCAGTGGCTTGGCATGATAAGGCAGGAGGATTGCAAGTTCAAAGACAGCCTCAGCAGAAGCGAGGCCCTAAGCAGCTCAGCAAGACCTTGTCTTTAAATAAAATATAAAAAGGGTTCGGGATGTAGCTCAGTGGTTAAGCACCCCTGGGTTAATTTCCTGGTACCAAAAAAAGAAAAAGAAAATGAAATCTTCGCTAGTGACTCAAAGGTAGATCTGAGAAAACAGATGAAAGAATCCATGAACTTGGAAATGATGAGAAATTATCCAATTTGTAAAACAGAGGAAAAAGAGAAGTTAAAGAGCTTCAGAATCCCAAGAGGCACAATAACAGAACTCCCAGAAGGAGAGGTGAAATATGAAGAAAGAATCAAAAAATATTCAAAGAAATAATGGCCAACACTTCCCAAATTTGATGAAAAACATTACACCCCATACCTAAGATGTTCCACAAATCCAGAGTAGAATTACTACAAAGAGTACCATACCTTCACACTTTCTAATCAAACTCTTGGAACTAAACTGGAAATCTAAAACTGAGGCCAAGGCCCCGAGAAGACAAATTCAAAGTAACAAAAGGTGAAAAAATACCACTACACAAAAATGGTTATAGCCAGTAAAATTCTCCTCCAACTATGAAGGTGAAATACAGACACTTTCAAACAATCTGTTGCTTCTTGACCTCTACTTTGAAAATAGTACTACAAAAAGTCTTTTGGGATGAAAAGAATTGACCAGATGGTGATTTGGATTTACAAGAAAAAAATGAAGAGCACAAGAAGTGCAACTATGTGGATTCATATAAAAGTCTCTATAAATATTTATTTATCTTTCGTTTTCATAGAATGTTAAAAGCAAAATTTTTTAAGTTAAAGTTGCAATGTTGTATTGTTGAATTTATAACCTGTATGGTTATGATGCATCTGAAAATAATGGCACAAAGAAAGGGAACAGGTAACACCAGAGAAGTTTTGCTCTAATATTTTACCAGAATTTAGGTATTAATCTGAGATGGCTAAAATAGACAGTATGATCATCAAAACAACCACCAAAACCCAAACTTTTTAAAAACATTTTTTTAGTTTTTAGTTGTAGGTGGACACAATACTTTATTTTATTTTTATGTGGGTGCTGAGTGCCTTATGCATGATAGTGAGCACTCTACCACTGAGACACAACTACAACCCCAAAAAACTTAAATGTAGATAATATGCCAAAGAATTGAAAATATATGCAAACAATAACTAATACAAAAGAAGGTAATGTATAAGAAATAGAAACTTAGGAGACAGGACTCACACAGAAAACAAAGAGCAAAATGTAAATCCAAACATGAAAATAATTAACATTAAATATTAATAGATTAAATACCCCAATCAAAAGGCAGAGGTTGTTGGATGAGATACTAAAGCAATATGCCATTGTAAGTTGTCTAAAATAGAAAACATATTATGATATAAGGTATCTATACTTTAGATTCAAAGCTACAAATAGTTTGAAAGTAAAAGAACAAGACAATACACCATATACAAACTGCAACCAGTAGGAGGAAGGTGTCTAGATTAGAAAGGAAGAATTTTAATAACAAAATAAATTTTAAGATTAGAAATATTTCAAAGGACACAAGGAATACTTCAAAATAATGAAAGGGTTCATATATCAAGAAGGTATAAATGTATACAAATCTAAAATCACATCCTCAAAATTCAGAAAGCAAAAGCAGAAAAAAATTAAAGAAAAAATATTCTACTTATCATTTAACATTGGATATTTCAATTGCCCAATCTACATAATGACAAAACAACCAGAAGTTTGAGAAACACTATCAACCAATTTGACCCAACTTATTTATCTAGAATGTTCAACCTATAACTGTCACATACATGTTTGTTTCTTCACATAGATATTCTGTAGACATAATTGTATGCTAGATCAAAATAAGTCTCTATACATTTGACAGAATTGAATGTCTGAATATCCACAGATTTTTGGAAATTAAACAATACACTTCATAATGAATGATCCAAACAAGAACAATAGGAAAATATGTTGAACTCAGTGGAAACAAAAAAAATGTCAAAATGTATGGGACACATTAAAAGCTGTGCTTGAGGGATACTTATAGCTGTAACCATATATGTTAGAAAAAAAAAATAGTTCAATAAATACACTAAGCGTCTAACCTGAAAAATTATTTAAGAAAAGGAAAACTAAGTCAAAATCAGCAGAGAATGGACATAATAATAATTAGAGGGACTTAATGAAATTGATGAAAAAACACTGAAGTCAAGGAAACAAAACAATCATTCTTTGACAGATGGACAAAGTTTACATTAACCAAGAAAAGTTTAAAAATATACATATCAAAGTTGAATAAAAGTGAGGACATGATACTACAGATCATAACATTTTCAGACTACCAAGAACTTAAAAGGAATTATCAAATTAAACAATTTAGATGAAATGGACAAATGCCTATAAGAACATAAATTAACAAAATTGATTCAAGAAATAGAACATGTGAATGAATAAAGCTGAGTTGGTATTTAGCAATCAATCACCATAAAGAAAAGTCAGAACAATCTGGCTTAACAGACAGATTTTAAATATTTAAAAACTAACAATATGAATTCTTCACAAATTCTTTCAAAATACAGGAAAAAGTTAGAACACTTCTTAACTAATTCCTTGAGTTTTTCATTAGTTAATATTAAAACCAGGCAAAGAAATCATATGGAAAAAAACCCTACAGATTAACATATCTCATGATCACAGATGCATATTATTTAACAAAATACTAATACATTGAGTCCAGCAACAAGAGGATTATATGCTAATAATCAGTGGGCTTAATCACAGAAATTATGGCTTGACTTATTGTCTGAAAATCAATTAATTAAATACATCATGTAATAGCATATGAAAACAAAGCCACATGGTCATCTCAGTTAATAAAAAAAAGCTATTTGATAAAATTTGAAGCCATCCATTACAAAAACTCTCAAGCAAGAAGAATACAAAGAAACATCCTCAACCTGACAAAAGATATCCATGAAAAATCCATGACTAACACTGTACGATAATAAAGGGTTGAATGATTTCCTTTAAAATTAGGGAGGAAGCAAGGATATATATTTTTGACCAGATTTCTACTCAACATTCGAGATTCTGGTCCGTGAAATAAGGGGGCAAAGAAGAAACAGCAAGAGAGAAAAGAAGGTGAGAGAGAGGAAGGAGAGGAAAGACACAGGGAGGGACAAGGACATGGGGTGGAAGGAAAAAAAAAAAGACATCTAGATTAAAAATAGAGAAATCAAGCTTTCTATTTTCAGGTGACACAATCATGGATATGTGTGGAAAATCCTAAAGAGTGAACACAATAACCATCAGTATTAGAACTCATGAACAATTTAGCAGGGTTGCAAGAAAACAGCATCAGTATACAAAGACTAATTATATTTCTATAAACAAAAAGTAAATGAGACAAACATGAAATTATGGTAAGGATTCTATTCACAATAGCATCAAGAATTAAGTATTTAATACTAAATGTTTGCACTGAAAACCATACAACAGTGTGGATCAAAATTAAAACAGATCCGAATAAAGGCATTCCATGTTCATGGATTTAAGCTTCAATATTGTGAAGATGACTATTTTCCCCATTGTTCTATAAATTAAAATGAGATCCCTACTAAAATCTCAGCAGGGTTGTATAAGTTGACAATCTGTTTCTAAACCATCTACAAAGAATGTAGAAGAGTCAACACATTTTTGAAAAAGAATAAAATTTAGAGGACTTACACTACCTGATTCCAAACGTACTATAAGTTTACAGCAATAAAAATGTCTGATACTGCTGCAGGGATAGGCATTTAAATCCATGATACAGAATTGGTAATCCAGAAATTAATCCCACTCTAGCAACAAAGGAAAAGTCATATATTCCATTTATGCTAAATTGAATTTTAACAAAAGTCTTAAGACAATTCAATTAGATTGAAAACAGTTTTTTTTTTCAAAATATGTGGTTCTAGAAAGTTGAATCCATGTGAATAAAAATGAACATAGGTTTTTACATCATATCAAGCACAAAAATAAAAAAAAAGATCTAAATGTAGAAATTACATTTGAAGCCAAGTAATATTCCATTGAGTATATATATCACATTTTCTTTATCCATTCATCTATTGAGGGACACCTAGGTTGGTTCCATAGTCTAGCTACTGTGAATTGAGCTGCTGTAAACATTAATGTGGCTACGTCATTATACTATGCTGATTTTAACTCCTGTGGGTATAAATCAAGGAGTGAGATAGCAGAGTCAAATGGCGGTTCCATTCCCAATTTTCTGAGGAATTTCCATACTGCTTTCCATAGTGGTTGTACCAATTTGCAGTCCCACCAGCAATGTATGAGTGTACTTTTTCACCACATCCTTGCCATCATTTATTGTTGCCTGTATTATTGATGATTGCCATCCGACAGGAGTGAGATGAAATCTTAAGAGTAGTGTTGATTTGCATTTCTCTAATAGCTAGAGATGTTGAACACTTTTTCATATATATATGTTGATGACTTGTATTTGTTTTTCTGGGAAGTGACTGTTAAGTTCCTTAGCCCATTTGTTGATTTTTTTTTTTTTTTGGTGTTATGTTTTTTGAGTTCTTTATATATCCTAGAGATCAATGCTTTATCAGAGATGCATGTGGTAAATATTTTCTTCCAATCTGAATTTCCAATTTCCTAGAACCATTTGTTGAAGAGGCTATTTTTTTCTCCAATGTATGTTTTTGGAAACTTTGTCAAATATAAGATAACTATAATTAAATGGGTTAGTCTCTGTGTCCTTGATTCTGTACCATTGGTCTACAAGTCTATTTTGGTGCCAATACCATGCTGTTTTTATTACTATTGATCTATAGTATAATTTAAGATCTGGTATAGTGATGCCACCTGCTTTGCTTTTCTTGCTAAGGGTTGTTTCAACTATTCTGGGTCCCTTATTTTTCCAGATAAATTTCATGACTGCTTTTTCTATTTCTATGGGAAATGTCACTGGATTTTGATTGGAATTGTATTAAATCTTTTGGTAGTATGGTCATTTTGACAATATTAATCCTGCCTATCCAAGAACAAGGTAGATCTTTCCATTTTCTGAGGTCTTTAATTTCTTTCTTTAGTGTTCTGTAGCTCTTTCATTGTAGATGTCTTTCACCTCTTTTGTTAAGTTGATTCCCAAGTATTTTTTTATTATGCTATTGTAAATGGAGTAGTTTTCCTTGTTTCCCTTTCAGAGTATTTGTCACTGATATTCAGAAATGCCTTTGATTTATGGGTGTTGATTTTATATCCTGCTACTTTACTGAATTCATTTACTAGTTCTAGAGGTTTTATGATGAATTTTTTGGGTGTTCTAGGTATAGAATCTAATCATCACAAATAGTGATAATTTGAGTTCTTCTGTACCTATCCATACCCTTTTAATTTCTTTCATCTGTTTAATTGTTCTGGCCAGTGTTTCAAGAACTCTGTTAAATAGAAATGGTGAAAGATGGCATCTGTCTTGTTCCAGTTTTTAGAGGTAATGCTTTCATTTTTTTCTCCATTTAGAATGATGTTGGCCTGGGGCTTAGCAAAGATAGCTTTTACGATGTTGAGATATGTTCCTGTTATCCCTAGTTTTTCTTGTGTTTTGATCATGAAGGGGTGCTATATTTTGTCAAATGCTTTTTCTAACCCAATCAATAAATGGGTCAAGAAACTGAACAGACACTTCTTAGAAGAGGATATACAATCCATCAACAAATATATGAAAAAATGTTCAGCATTTCTAGCAATAAGAGAAATGCAAATCAAAACTACTCTAAGATTTCATCTCCCTCCTATCAGAATGGCAGCTATTAAGAATACAAACAAAAATAAGTGTTGGTCAGTTTGTGGGGAAAAGGCACACTCATACATTGCTGGTGGGACTGAAAGTTGGTGCAGTCAATATGGAAAACAGTATGGAGAATCCTTGGAAAACTGGGAATAGAACCACCATTGCATCTACGTATCCCACTGCTCAGTCTATACCCAAAGGACTTACAAGGAACTGAACAGCATACTACAGGGACATAGCCACATCAATGTTTATAGCATCACAGTTCACAATAAACTGTGGAACCAACTTAGATGCCCTTCAGTGGATGAATGGAAAAAGAAAATGTGGTATATACACAGAAAGGATTATTATTTAGCATTAAAAGAGAAAAAAATCATGGCATTTGCAGTAAATGGATGAAGCTGGAGAATATAATGCTAAGTGAAATTAGCCAATCCCCCCAAAAAACAAATACCAAGTGATTTCTCTGATTTAAGGATGCTGATCCCTAATATGTTGAGTGTGTATGGGGGGGTGGTAAATTAACTCTAGATAGGGAAAAGGGGAAAAGAGGATAGAGGGGAAGGGAGGGAAATAGGGGTAGGAAAGACGGTGGAATGCGATGGTCATCATTACCCTAAGTACATGTAAGAATACACAAAAGATGTGACTCTACTTTTTGTACAACTACTGATATGAAAAATTGTGTTCTATATGTGTAATATGAATTGTAATGCATTCTGTTATCATATATAACAAATCAAATTTTTTAAAAGATAATTTGATTATGAAATCACTAAAAGACTTGAAAAGACCCCTCACCCAAGAAGATATATGAATGATAATAAACATGTGAAAAGACAATATCAGTAATCATTAAGGAAATATAAATTAAAACGACAAGAAGTTACCTATATACACGACCTGAATAACTATTAACAGACAATAAGGATGCTGGGGAGGACACAGAGAACACAGGAAGCTCATCAATCCCTCCTGGAATTGCGTGATGCTACATCCCCTTTGGAAAATATGGCTGACAGGTTTTACCAAAGTTAAAACTAAACATATAACAGCAATTCCACTCCTAGGACTCTCCAAAAAAACAAAGGAAAACATGCTTACATAAAGATATGTAGGTGAATGTTCATAGCATCAGTATTCATAAAAGCCCAAATCTGGACCATATCTACATTAACAAGTAGTGATTGAGTAAACAAAAGTTGTTACATATTTGCACACTTGTGCAATAGAGAGAAATAAATTATGAATACATGCTGCAACGTGGATGAAACCTGAAAAACATTATAAAGAAATGCAAATGCAAAAACTACACATCCTCTGATTCCTATCATATCAAAAGTTCGAAAGGAAAAAAATATACAGGCAGAAAACAGATCAGGGATCATCTAAATCAGAGATTAGAAGTGCAGATTAACTGCAAATAGATTCAGTGGAAATTTGTGGAATGATAGGAATGCTTCAAAACTGGATTATATTGATGATCACACAACTTGATGAATTTATTTTTAAAAATAATTACTGGATTGTATACTTAACGTGGAAAAATTTTAGGCACGTAAGTTATGCCTTTTAACAAAAATGAAATTGTGAGCTGAATCCTTCGTCAGATCTGTCTTGAAATCACATGCATTCACATCTATTCCAGTCTTCTCTCAGTGGGGGAGATGGCACCATCCCAGATCAGGGATAATTTTTATTTCTAGATCCTATTTATTCCTTAATAGGATTAACAGGATTCCTTGTTTCTCCCAGCTTCTCTACTCCCTCCACCCTTTCCTGCCTCCTCTCTTATTTTAGTTCAGTTTCTTTAAAGCATGTTCTATGATAGACATTTCACTTCCTTATTTCTCATTCATACCAGTTCCTGATGGACTTCCTTTAGCTCTTTTCAGTGCGTATTGAATAAATGTCTTCTTAAATGGATACTATTTTTTCACTGGTTATCTTCGAGCGATCTTCACTTCTGAACTTCATAAGTTCACATGCATATGACAACTACTCTCTAAATAACTCTAACTAGATACCTCATGAGCACCCCAAGCACAGTAAGCCCAAAATTAAACTCCATATTCTTCCCCTTCTCCTTCTGTATACCCCACTTCTTTCCAAAGAGCCGTGTGAGCCAGAAGCCTGGAAACTATTTAGCAGTCCTTTCTCTTTCTGGTCCCTGAAGCAGACTGTTGACAAGTCCACGCCTACACTCCCAAGTCCTCACTGAATCTCCTCCTTCACTGCCTCCTACTTCTGGATTCATTGTCTTCACTGCTGTATGATTTTAGCATTTTAAAATAGCCTTAAAATATCCACTTTAGATTCTCCTTTTTCAATGAATGAATGAATCATTCAATTAATCAAAAAGGAGAAAATATTGTTCTTTGAAAATGTGCTATACGCTTTGCAAATAAAATCCTATACTTCCTTTAAAAATTATGGAGGCCTCTTAGTACTCATTAAGTATATATAAAAAATAAATATCCTGATCCTGCTTTATCAATATGTGCTTTTATCTTTTGACTTTCATCTCACCCTGTTTAAAAAACAAAAACACAAAAATGCCATCATTTCAGACTACTAATTTAAAATTCTCAAAAATCTGGAGATGGGTTAGATTTAAGTCCACTTTTGCATTTATGCAAAAAATGTTGATTAATTACAGTGGGAATGACAAGAAAACTACTTGACAACATATTGTTAGCCATTAATTAAGTTAACTTTATGTTCTTGAAAGTAATAAAATTGCATTTCTTTTAAAAGGCTTTATAATTAGTCTGAACCACACAATTTAGCGCTTAATTATATAGTGTCTTCTATTGTTCATTAATTCCTTCCTTTCTTCCTTTCTCTCCCTCTCTTCTTCCCAACTCCATCTCCCACTACACTGGGAAGGGGGGGCGGGACTAAACTGCACCATGCATTAACTGTTCTAGCCACTCTCAAAGGATACAAAATGAACAAAAGGGCAACAATTCTATCTGCAAGAAGTTTCCCATATGGGAAGAAAGATGAAATGGGTGCATAATATATGCATGACTATATTGAATGGTGAAAGTGATTCGTCGCATTAAGGATTTGAGATAACAATCTAAGGTTCAGTGAGAATTCATACGAAAGCACTTATTATTTCTAAAATGATGGAGAATAGGTGTTGGGAAAACAAAGAACACTTGTAGAAGTAGGTAGGTACAGTACTGAGAATGAGCATGCACAAAGACCCAGAAACAGGGAAACAGGGCATACAGACAAAGTCCTGGAGGTTGTAGGAAGAACAGAAGTTCTGGAATCCATGGGCCTGGGCTACAGTAGTTGTTCCATCACTACCACTACCAAGCTGTGTAACATTGGCCAACTTAATTACACTCTCTGAATCTTAGTTGTTTCAACCTCAAAATGTATATCATAATACTAAGTAATAGAATTGTTGTGAGAATTAACTGGAATAATGTTTGCAAAGGTCAAGCACATAGTAGGCAATAAAAATATAAATCACAAATGCAAATGCCCTTTCCCTTCAAGATAAAAAGAGCATGTTAGACATAAACACCCTTGCTGCAGACACTACACAACAAATGTTTAGCAACCACTCATCCAGTTCAGGATGAGGCACTGACTTAATTGGCTCCTCTGCCTCCTGTGTTTCGCCTTTAACAGAGATGCAGATCCTTTCATTCCAGAGCACTGCAAGTGTTCAGATAACTTCAAACAGAGGTCGATTTACTAAACTCCATATATTTATGCTTCAAGTTGAATGTAAAAAAACAGTGAGACAAACTGTAGTCAAGGAGTTCCCATCTCAATTTTTTTTTCAAATCATAGTATCACAGAGTTTGTAACTAGACATGGTTTTATTCGTTTCTTAAATCACATATGTATGGAACAAATTCTACAAATCAATAATAAAATAAATGGTTTTAGGCTTGCTGAAGTTTATAATTAAACATTTATACAAACCAATCAGCCCAGCCACTGTGCTAATGCCATATGACAGATTTATGTAAGTATCACATAGCCTGCTGCTATAGAATTAGGACTCAGGAAGCTGAGTGACCATGTACATGTATGAGATACTAGAAAGGAGAAAATTTTATATACACAAACCTGTGCACGAACGTGTGCACACACACACACACACACACAAATGAGAACAAAAGAAGTCTCAGTGTCCTGCCCAGGAGCAGAGAATACAAACTGAATCATCTGGCACTGAGTAAATGATACTTCCATCAGGGACTTCTTTTCTTTCCCCATAATCTTATTGGTACGTTATAGTTGTACAAAATGGTGAGATTTATTGTTACACATTTGTACACGCACACGGTATACTTGGCCAATATCATTCCCCAGTATTTCCCTGTCCCTCCCCTCGTCCTTCCCCCTGGTTCCTTTCCTCTACTCTACTGATCTCCCTCAATTTTCATGAGATACTTCTCCAAATTTCTTTTTCCTTTTTCCTCTCTAGTTTCCACATATGAGAGAAAAAAATATAACTCTTGACCTTCTGAGTTTGGTTTATTTTGCTTAAATAATGTTCTCAAGTTTCATTTATTTTCCTGCAAATGGCATAATTACACAGGGAATTCGTAAGAGAGATAGCATTGGCTATGCCCTAAGAAAAGTGTATAAAGTTGGTAGGTATAAATAAAGGAGAGAAAATTTTACAGAAAATTACTGGGGGCTTCCAAAAGCTAGGGGAAGGGCAAGAGGCCCTCTATGGAAGCCAGTAGAACCACTCAGTGCCATGAAGAATTCACACAAGTGCCTGTTAGAAGATAAAGCCAAAACAAGTATAAGTGAGTCACTTAATAAAGAGTTCTAGGATAAGACAGGATGCCACTGGAGGAGTATCCCATTGATGTCTGCTCATGGAGAGATTAAACATGATCAAGTCATTCTCCTGGCATAAGGTATAATAGAATTCAGAAAAGAAAATGAAGAAACTAGTTAGGAAACAACCACAGTAGTGCAAGTGTGAGTCCAGGTACACTGGCAAGAGTGCTCAGGGATTTCAAAGGAACTTTTAGACTCCATGGGTCAGCCCTACCACTTGATATCTAGACCAGACACAGATGGTCACACCATAGAGAACCAGAATCCTCATGCTTGTCTTCTTTACACGTCTGTGTAACTTGAGGGAACTAGAAGTTTGAGCTGCAGTTACATTACCTATCAACTGAATTTCCAAGGCTCAGTTTGATGTTTTATGGTTTTATAGGGAGAAGTCATTTCTGAAATATTTAGATCCAGATAATAAGTACAAATCTAATATGAAGGGGAAAAAAAAGCTGATTTGGTATTATGGAACAGCCATGGTAAGGGTAACATTAGAATTTTCTAAAAACGGTAGAATAATCTGTATTGGCCTCCACATTCTAGTCACCAGCTACAGGAATCACCAGCCTGTCCATTTTCTTCACTCCTGCTGTGCAGGACCTGTAAAATATGTATGTGATCCCATGGCCACTTGAGCCAAATGGTCAGTAGTGAACTAAAAAAAAAAAAATTTTTTTTAAAGGGATTCTTCAAATTTCAAAATAAGTTCTCTCTTCTCCATCCTTCTGTGCCTCTGAGAACTGACGTCATGATCACCTACCAACAAAACTGAAGAAGCAAAACACACAGATGACAGATTTTTTTAATCACAAATGTAATAACACATCATGTCTCATGAAAAAGAAAGAGGGCAACAGGGAGGCAATTTGGTCCAGGAGTTTAATAAAAGCATATTTTCCTCAGAAGGAATCTCATAACGCCATCTTCCAATTGTGGCGTGCTAAACAGAGCTCCAGAAAGCAGTGAGTCAGATTTGGGGCACCAAGGCCGTCACTAGGTGCTTATGCTCTGTCCTCATAATAGCTAGGATGCGTCTAAGACACCAGAACAGAAGGGCCACATGAGATTGGGCACAGCACTGATGCCACAAAAAAAGTGTCCCTTTCCACGTCACCCTGTGCAATTTGATTTGATTCTCTTCCTCCTGCTTACTCTTTTAGCTCTACATGAGCACATGTGAATGCATCTGACAGACCTCCATGGGATTCGCTGTTCCCATCCCAAACTGGACCTGTGTTTAAAGACAGCCAGGTACACAACAAGGAGTAGGTCAGTGAAAGGGAAAATTGGGACACTTCCCTGGGCAGCAAGAATTAACTTCCAGGACTCTTGCAGGCACAGGCGTGTTTCAGAAAAGCACACTGTGTGTTAAAAATGCTTTACAAAAGCCAGCTTCCAATTGTAGCTTTTCCTAACAAAAGACAGGGGGGACTTCCACCAGAGGTAAAGCTTCCAGGCTGATGGGCAGAGGAGG
Source organism: Marmota marmota marmota (assembly GCF_001458135.2). Classification (NCBI taxonomy): domain Eukaryota; kingdom Metazoa; phylum Chordata; class Mammalia; order Rodentia; family Sciuridae; genus Marmota; species Marmota marmota. Next base: position 8,828,259 of record NW_026000243.1, on the reverse strand, counting down.
GCTGGGCAATATGTCAGCGGGATGCAAAGTGAGTGTAGGACATGTTCCCCACAGTGCTGATTTGGTGTCTGTGAGCCTTTCTTTCAGGATGTGGATTTCTTCCTTGGTGTCCTGCTGGTGAATTCTCTCCAGTTCTAAAACATTTTGTTACCTTCATTCGCTCTTAATTAAAAAGGAAAAAGAAACTCCGAGGGCTCCAACAACAGGGGGAAAAGATAAGGAACGAAAGAAAAAGAAAGGAAAAGAGAAATAGAGGAAAGAAAAAGGAGAGCTGTTTGAATTTTTGAATCAAATGGTTAGAGAATCTGATGTGGCAAGACAGAAATGATAAAAAAATATATATACATGGAACACTGAAAACGGTTTTAATTTTTCTGAGCAACGTGGACCCTATGAAACAGATATGTCTCTGGGAGAAATAGGGGACATTTGTAATGCCAGGGAAGAGAGACAATTGAGTCTTAGAAAGAGGCTGACCACCCTTCAGAACTCACTTCACGTCTTTATCCTCTTAGGCTATTAGATGTTCCAACAAATATCTATCGAAGTCCCATCATGGGTTCAACTCTACGCTAAAACTTCATCATTTAGGATGTTAAGAGAAAATAAACACAGGAAACAATATGAAGAGCTTTAATTTTCTGAGTGCTACCAGAGGTCCATTATAATGTTCGGCACTTGACATTCATGGGATCTTGATCCTTACACCAGTCTTGCAAGGAGGGATCCTGATCTTCAAATGTCAATGGGAAACTGACTCAGACTAATATAATGATAAAATTTAAAAGCAAAATCAAAGAGATGCATCAGGTAAGGGCAAGTGGCAGGGTTAGGATCAAACCTCCTAGATCATGGCTCATGCTCCCTCCACTTTATAGTGCCCCCCTCCCATCCCCTGCATGGTAGAGTCAAGGGCAAACTGGGTGAATCTAATTCCAATCCTCTGTTTAGTCATATTCAGTACATTTGAATGTGTCCATTTGCCTTGCTTCATGGAGGGTCTTAACAGAGGGTTATGGGTATTTCCTGATTTCCTCTTTCCAATATTAAGGCCTATTCTAAAAATTTAAGCTTGGTCAATAGAATGTTTTCTTCTCCCATATTCCTTTCCTTTATTGATCTCTCTTACAGGAAATGAAACCCGCCCAGAATTATTCCTACCATCTACCTCATATCTCCATTTATAAAGTACAGAGCATTTTAGATAAAAGTCCCTCCTCAGTTGTTCCTGTCACTCAGCTCGACATTACAATTCCAACCTGTATGTTTTAGCTCACCTAGGACGAAAATATAGCTCTGCTGGACTCTATGCCATTCTGTCAATAATGTGTCCCAAACTCATAAAAGCCCGAGCACACATACAAAAGCCAACATTTACAAAGCAAACAAAAATCAGGGGGATGATTATTCCTTCACAAAGAGATTTGCCACAGTTTTCCTTAAATAGTAAGCTTCTCGGATGCATTTATGATATGACTTGATTTTTCCCCCTAGGGATATATCCTTTGCATAAATAAAGCAAAGCAGACTGCAACAAAATGCAGTAACAGAAATATCAGGCTGGAGACCTGGATTTTGGTTCTATTCATTCAGTCTTTGTTGTGGTCAAGACCTAAATCACACCTTATTGTGCTTTGCACCTGCATCTCTCAACCCAAAATGGTGAGAGTATACTATACTAGTGACTATACTAGTGACTTTGTCATGGCATCCAGTTTCCAGTCTTCTCTGTGCTCATACGTGGTCCTGGGATGAATTGCCACTATTCCCTTATTTCTATTTCTCCAAACTACCCTGCAGGCTCACCTTCAAAAACAGACAATAACAACAAAAAGAAAGAAAGAAAGAAAGAAAGAAAGAAAGAAAGAAAGAAAGAAAGAAACAAAGAAAGAAGGAAGGAAGGAAGGAAGAAGAAAGAAAGAAAGGAAGGAAGGAAGGAAGGAAGGAAGGAAGAACCATGTCGGGGTGGCTTTTTCAACTACTGCTTATTTTTGTGCATTAGGATCAGAATCATTAAAAAATAGGTGACACTTTTCTTAAATAGCCAACAAACATGGGTTGGAGGTAAAGGCAATGGAAAGGCTCTTCCTACTCAGGGAACTTACTGAACTAGTAGTCACAACCTTAAAGACATCGATGGTCAAGACAGAGAAGAGAGAGAATTCTTAACAGCCTCACACACCACATGTCATTTCTACTTGCCTCTAATTGGCCAGCTCTAGTCACATTCTATCTCTACAAAGAAGTGCAACCCTACTCCAGGAAGTGCTCAGGATACAAATAGCTGGAGACATTCAGTGAGAAGTCAAAGATGACCAATGTGTTGCCCAGGATTATTCTGCAACAATAGAGGATGCAGAGCTTGAGATCTTGGTATCTGCGAGACACAAGCATCATGGGAGTTTTGGTTGACCTAATACCTAGTCTATATTAGTTATCTGGAGAAAAGGGGTTCCTAGTTTTGCATCTCTAATTACACCATGCCCTTAAGCATTGTCCCCAAAGGAAATGACTGCAGAGCTCTCCTTGAATTTAGAATATGTGCCTGGTTACACCTTCTTTGTAGGTTGCCTCATCTGGGGATGTTTCTGAGTATGAGAAGCTGATATAATGTGCCTCACTGAGGCTTCCAGTCCTGTAGAGATACCTTTATACTATGATATTCTTGCAATAAAGTCTTTAATCTATTTCAAAGAGAGGGTACTTACTCACATTTTCTTGTGGGATTTTTCCCCCTTTTAGGAAGATTGAAACATTTTCTGCTTCCCAAATTACTCCTCCCACGGCTAGCTCTTTCACATAGAGGAGGAAAGGAAACACACAAATCAAACTGCCTGTGTTAAATCAACGTCCATCACTCTCCCCTCAAGCTTTCTCACCATCTTGGGTTGAGAGATGCAGGTGCAAGGTCTCCCTAGGTGAAGGGTTTATTTTCAAGCCATGGAAAGATTGCAAGGTAGATTTTTTTTCAACTCCTACATATCCTTGAATGCTAACACCACACAATCTTATTAAAGGAGTTGTCAAGATGCATTAGCCAAGTGGGGATGAGGCTTCCAAAAGAAGGGAATGCCTAATCAGGTGAGAGAAAGGGAAGGGACTGTATTTCTGACAAAATAACAATGCAGAGATGGCTCACTTAACTTCCTTAATGGGGCACACAAGGTAACATTGATAATTGAAATACATAGATGTGGTTAAACTATTTTGTTTTCATTTCCTTAAAACCTATTTTAATTAAAAAAATATTCTAGGAAAAAAGAAGCATTTTTCCTTAAGAAAATAAGAATGTTTGGGGTCAAGAAGGTAGTTTGTAAATCTAGGTGAGCTATTGATATATAACAAAGGATCTACTGTAGGTGGGTGGAACAGAAAACCAGTGGAGTAAGAACTGAGAGTCTCTTTCCTCTTTTAAAAAGGAGAAAAAGAAGACAAAGGAAAATGAAAGCAACAGCACCACAATGAACATGAGAATATGGAATTGGAAAAAGGGGAAATCAAAAATTTTTTTTCAAATTTCCACTGTGTAACAGGAATAAATATGTGATTACTTCATTTCAAACACACCACAAATCCACGAGACATCATTCATATATACCTTCATTCTAACATTCACTCACTCATTCACTCCTTTCTTCCTTCATTCCAAACCAACTTAGGAGGTTGCTACTACCTGCCTGGCACTATGTGAGGAGCTGAGAGAATAAATAGGCATCCTACCCACAAATTGTTTGCCACCTAGAAAGGAGGTGGGTTAGGAGATAATGACCATAAAAGGAGGGACTCAGGGAGAAACTGTTTTGCCTAGGATTTTATAAATATTCATTGTCCTGGAGGATATTTATGCTCAGGTCTTTCTGACACCATCTAAACTGAAATCACCCCTACTGACCAGCTGGAAAATAGTTGATGGAATTCCATCTCCAGATGTGCAGAACCGGAATTGCCAGTCTTTTGGCCTGAAAACCTGTAATGCTTTTTTGTTTGTTTCTTTATTTATCTTGAAAATACCCCCACTAAACCTAATCTAGTGACCAGCTGTGGCAATGTTATTTTTTTATAATGCCACCTCTGCCCATTTAACATCCCCACATTAATTCCTAGCCATCAACCATAACATTTTCACATTGAATGAAAGGGAGTATTTAAGTCCACTGCTCCCTAGCATCTGGTCATTCAGAGTAGGATGGTAAAGGAGTAGCAATTTTTGTGGATGGGCTTACATATATATCACTCTTTATAAATGTGACTATTAAAATCGTCTGCATTTCAGATCTTAAACATGTCTCTGTGCTGCTCAGAGGACGACCAATAATGTCATTACTTAAAAGTCCCCAAGGAGAGCAGTCCTTTCAATCTTACCATCCACAGCTACTTGAAAGCCGAATTAATCCTCAAGGTTGCCTGAACTTCATAGGCTCTGAGTGATTGTGATCCTACCACAGATAGGCCGATGTTCCAGCTGATACAATACACTTGTGTACGTGTGTGTGTGTGTGTGTGTGTGTGTGACATTTCTTCAGAACCAAATTATACTAAGATCTCTGCTAGCCTATTACAGAGAATGTGAAATCTGGTTTCTAAGCTGACAATACAGTAGCACAAAGATAAGTGATATCAAGATCAGGTGAGGAAATTAACTAGATAAGGCAAGAGAGATCCTCCAAGATAAACTGTAGAGCATCCATTTTCCAAGCATTCTGGCTACCAGCAAGAAATAAAGCTCAAAAACACACCCCCACACACTTAAATGAAGCACACTTTTAACAGATATAATGAGATTAAAAGGAAGGAGAGGATTTGAAACAATTCAAAATGGTATTTGTATCTTGAATACACACACACACACACACACTCACACACACAGACATATTGTTATTGAGAATTGCCCAGAGAAGAGATGCAGTAGAAAGTGATAATTCTAGTTGTCTTTCAACACCACCCCTATTCACCCTGACCAATTAATCCCTGCCCCCCCCACATACATATCCTCCTGCCTTTCTTCCCCCGCCCCCCCATAATTTCCCTAGGTGCAAACATTCTAAATTATTTATATCTAGATTGAAGGCATCCTTTAGTCTGACTGGGACTAGAGTAATCAAAATATAATTGTGATATAGATATGCTAATACATTATGCTAATATTTGATTAAAGAAACTATGAAACCAGAAAATTGAGGATAGGCACTCTGGGATAACCAGGGGCTAAAGGATGCTCAAGAAAATGGTTACATAAGAACCTCAAGCTGTTAGAGAAACTGTGTGACTGGGTGAGAAATACATTCTAAACAGGAATTCCAATAAACCTCAACCCAGGGATTTCTCTGAGTGGAATCTAAGGAATTAATTAAGGTAGATTGTAAACACTGAGCAAAGAGGAGTCAATCTGAGTATGGTATGATGTGAAGACAGACCTACTAGGAAAAGACTTTTGTTTCTGAGTGATCAGTGTAGTTTAAAGCAGTGATTCTTAAAGCGGTTCTCACAGCACAAGGATCAGCTTCACCTGGGAACTCATTAAAAATGCAAATGTGTGGCCCTAACCCAGATACACTGAGTCAAATCTCTGGGAGCAGGGCCCAATTATATGGACTTGACAAGGCTTTCAAGATATTAGGAAGCCCACTAAGTGAAAACCATAGGCAGAGAAATAAGTCAGGCTCAGAATGGGGTTAGAGTCAGGGTGAAGTAGGAAATGGAAGCGAAATTGACGAGAAAAGTCAATTACATCTACAATGGTGGCAAGATGGTTTATTGTTTAGTAATGTGTTATTACTTTGCTCACATGCATTACCTCCCTAACCATATCTTCTAAGCCAGGAACCAGTCCTTTGCTCAGGAACTTTGACAGAGTAGACAATATAAGCTCTTTGCAGACCAAGTATTTTCTATCTTCTTCTTAAAAAGAAATAGTAATTTCTGTTCTTCCCTGTAAATAGTAACAATGGCTGCTGATACTCCTTGCTACATGCATACACTAGGCTAAGTACACTTCATGTGTAAAAGTCATTTAATCCTCAACTTGATGAAATTGTTATTAGCATTTTCCCCATTTTTACAGATGAGTTCATCGAGGCAAGAATGCAAAGCAAAAACGTAGCAGAACTTGGATTCAAAACCCAGTCAATCTGGTGTCATAAAATTTAATCTATTGCCTGAAATTCCTGGAGAGAGAAATAAAATCAGAAAAGCCATGGTATTAAGAGAAAAATGTAAAAAATGTAAAACAAAACACAAATTTTGGGGCATTAATGGTAGAAAATTATGCAAGCACTGGCAAGAAGCCTCCTATTTGGGGGGACAAACACAAAGCCACCAGTTTGATTTTCTGCATAGTATTTGCAGAGTGCTAATTGTATTATTTTAGAATAACTTGGTACTGCAGGGTAAAGTCTTGGGTCACTGCCATTCAAAATGCCTCTTCTCATCCTCTTCAACCCAAAATTTCCTTTCTGATATCCTCCTAATTCACTTGCTTAGCAGCACCTCCATTCCTGAGCTCCTATTTAAAGACATGACTTCCTACCACAGCAATGTTCCCAATAACTTAAGAATTATTAAACTTGATAGCTTTTGTGCAATGAAACTGCCACAAAGAGCCCCTACGAAAAGTCTGACCAATACCATGTTATTTCTCCACTCTAAACCTTCAGTAACTCCCTATTGCCAATTGGGAAAAGTCCCATACCCTTAGTCTGACAACTGAAGACTCCCTACCAATTGGCAGACACCATAGTCTTCCAGGCCCAGCTATGATAGGTACATGACTCTTCACCCCCCCAACAAATCCCATTCATTCACTATCTTCTAATTATACTTTTGACTTTCCTGTCATTACCTTTAATGCAATTCTTTCTACCTATTTAAAATCCACCTTTCAGGTCCAGTTTAAATTCACATCCTCTACACAGCCTTTCTTGACCATCCATGTCAATGTATTAACTTTTTCTTCTACTCCCTTATTTGTCAATATAATCATTTGGCCATAACTCATGTATGGTTTTGGCATCTCACTTTACACCATTGTTCAATTGTGTTTGAATGTTGTGTGTGTTGCATGTATATATAATACTACATTTTTTAAAAAAATATTTAAGCACTATCTGTGAGATAAACATTCTGATTTCTAGAATGCTGAGACTAAGACACCTCTTTGTTTCCTCTTTTTATCTCTCCCCTACCTGGTGTACTATTGTGTATATAGTAGGCACTCAGAAAGTATTTGCTAAGCTGAAAGAACTGTGATGATCCATATTGATATAGAAGCATATGATGCTATTTTTTTTTAGTAATTTAAAATTCATGTTTTGTATTCTGCAACAAAAACTCACCCAAAAATCTGATCCTTGAATTCCTCTTCTGCATCTTTTCTCTTCAATGCCTTTCCCTCTTATCCTTCTTCAGCAGATAACTAAGAGTGTCACATACCTACCAACCCGTTCTTTGTCCTCTGCTGCTTCCTCTGCATGTGGTGCCCTTTCTTTATGCTTAAGGAAATTCCAGGTGAGATTAAGCATCTCCCGAAACTCATTTTACCCCTGCTTCCTCCTGATATTTCATTGCATTTTCCACAATGTTTAGTACAATTGATTACATTTTCCTAACCTATTTGTTTATGAATTCCAAGAGGACACGGACTGTTTCTTATTTATCTCCATGTCCCCAGGCACCAGCCTAGTACTCAGCACACAGTCTACGCCTTGCGTGTTGAATGAGTGAATAAACAAATGTATAATGAAATAGAGACGAAAGACCAAAGCAGACTTTTATAAATTTTTGCAGGGGTCTGTCATTAGGCAGTAGAAAATGAGATCAAATTATGCCACACAATAGGATACAGAAGCATGTTAATATAAAATATGTACTTGTACACATTTACACTGACTGCTTTCCACATTTAAGTCCTATCCTCTGCAGTTTACTATAGTGCTGAAATCTCCGGGGAAAAATGGGTTATGGTAAATAAACAGGAGCAGCCTCCACAGTAAGAACTGCGTGGGAATAATGAAAGGAGAAACAGTGAAATCTATGTTGGAAGATGAGGGTTTGTAAAAAGACAGGGAGTTAATGATATGAAATTTGGGGGGGTCATGGAATTTCCCGCAGGACTGACAAAGGGGAGTCAGATGTGTGCCTGTGTTTGGTTTTGAGACACAGCATAGGCTCAGACCAGAAAAGGAGTTTTTGAAGAAGATACATGAGGAGGAGAGATTGACAGGAGCATGCCCCATTGAGGGCCCGCTTTCCTCCAGGTGAGCTGATGATTTCTCTGAACATGGGTCAGCCATGCTGTTTACCCAGGGAACACACAGATGCAACCCCCAGAAATGCTTTGACGCTTTGACTTGTGGTTCCACTAATGCCTTAAGAAAAGTTTGATTAAGCTAGGTGGATAGGAAATTTAGGGAAAAAAAAAAGAAGAAGAAGACGAAGAAATGTGTTAGAAATCATAAGTATGCAAAAAGGGGAGGAGGAGAGGAAGAAGAACGAAATCAACCATGAACAAGAAAAAGGGAAATATAGCCAGAGACATATAAAGCCTGTCAAATCTCTCCAAACTGCAACAAAAGCATGGGAGAGATAGTTTCTCTTTAATGAATGCTTTGATCAGCCACAGTTGATATAATAATTATATAAAACTAGAGCAAGACAGAAATAAGATGTGTTTTTCTCTCACGTACCCTGTAACCTTTGTGATTGGTTCATTTATTTAGGAAAGGAATAAGACCCTTCAAAACAAAGGCATATGTCAGGAGAGAACTTGTTTTCTCCACTGACTTAGGCAGGAAATTTGCAGCAAAGCCTGCATCCCTCTCCTCCCTGTCCTGAAAGGGCTGTTCTGCCAGCCATGACTCAGAAAGTGAACTAATGGTGGTGGAGTTTTCCTTACTTGTATCTTGGTCTGATTTCTCAGGTTATTGCTGCCTCTTAATCCACAGCCTGACAACAGTCCCTCTCAATCCCTCCCCTCCCCAAGCCTTTCTCCCTACTTTACCTGGTTCGCCTACTTTTATGTACTTAGCTGGGCATTCCCCAAGTAATAAGATACCCAGCACTGCTTGGGTGCTTGGGGTATTAACTTGGTTAATCTCCAGAAAGGAGGAGGTGTAAGTATCATTTTTTTTTTTTTTAGAATGGTACTCCCATTAGAAGTATGTGCTCTTCAGAAATAGCAGGGGATAGAGGTGGTTGCCATGAGAACAGAGACAGAAACACAAACAGTAGCACATTTTTCCCAAGGGGGCATGAGCAGGGACTCCTCTTCGCTGCTACCAACATCAGAGCCTCTCTTGAAATCTCTCCTCCCCTGAAAGGGAAAAGAGACCCCAATGGTGAAGAGTGATTATTTCATCATAACTTCCAAATTACAGTTGAAGAGTCTGATTGATCCTTAAGTTGTTAGATGGTAATTCAATTGGAACTGATGTGTTTGGGTCTGGACAAAAGGGGAGAAAAAAGCACCTGGTTCTCTCATCAACATCTTGGGAATTCCCAAGGTTCAAGATACTCTTGAACTACAAGCTAATATCAAGTAGATGATGGCATAAAACAAAGCGGTGTTCTGTAATATCCACACTGGATTGAGTCTCTGCCAGGCATGACCAGTAGGAAATCGGGATGAGTCCAGAGAATGACATCCTCACTGATCATTTTGGCTCTACACCAGCTCATCATAGGTGTATGATGGATATGCCAAGATAAGAGTGGAAGCCACAGAAGAAAGAAAGGGCATGCATGGGAAGATGGTGGGTGAGTAAACCTCCAGGGAGAAAGTAGGTCATGACCATCAGGCATTCTACAGCCAGGCTGACGGAGTCTGAGATCATGCCTCTCTAGCACCAATTGATTAAAAAATAAATCAAACAGGTTTAAAAAAAATTACGTTTCTAAAAATAAAAAAGTCAACCAGCTGTTTGGTAAAATGAATAAAAACAGCTGGTTGATTAACTAGCATTCCCACTGCAAGGAATAGCTTCAGGGAAAGATGGCAGGCTTGCCACGGGTGGCCCCCACTGCAGCCTTGACTGTGCAGTGGGACAAGAGAGGCCACAGGGATGCGGCAGAGCTGGAAACCTTCCCCCTGCCACATGCCGGATGCTGATTTATTGGGACTGGAACAATTTGTCTAAAGCTGTAATTTTAACTACCTCCGTGCTGAGCAGCCAATCAGTGGGCTTGCTCCACGCAGCTTTTACGAGTCCCCATAAAAGCAGCAAAATGAAAACTCAGGGGCCCTTAAAATATACTCCAAGGGTTTCTGCAGTGCAATTGGAGGCTTTTATGACTCCTGTCAGGACTTTTATGACCCCGTAAAACCAGGCAGCAGCCTGGCCTGAGATGAAAAGTGGCCCCACTGTCTTAAAGTCTAAATGGTCTGTACATTTACAAGGCCTCCAGGAAAGATGGAGGAATACTGCCAGGGACAGGGGGATGCCTAGAATGAAGGTGGATGGTGGGAAGAAGGACCAAGTATGAGGGGAAGGAAGAAGTGGGTAGGAAGCAAAGGGAAGTAGGTGGCAGTGGGAGATTCATGTGAGCTATGAGCATGGTGTTACTGCTCTTCAGCATTTCAGAGCACCAAAATGCTCAAATGCTGTGGCTGTTCACTACACACAATGTAGTTGAAGGTAACAGGGGGCAGGGCAAGACAGTGCCTTCTTTAGAAAGTTAAAACAGAAAGCTACCAGAGAATCACAGGCACCAGAGCACTATTTCAAGGGCATTTTCCTATTATTACAATACCTGCATTACAGGAAAGAAGAGGGAGGGGAGACAGGGAAAACATTTTTAAAAAATACCTTTAAGTGTTCTGTACAATTCATAGAAAATGTGTCTTCTAGGGTGACAATTCCTTTTTCCCAGGTGGAGTTTGCTCTGTGCCTGGAAACGTCCCCCTCCTGGGCAGGAACTCTTAGCATAGACCCCTCAAGGCCCTTTTGGTGTTACTGTAAATGAGACAACCTGATTCTGTGCCTCAAAAAGGATTCTTAAACTCCCCGAACTTGGAGCCAAGCTCCACATTCTAGACATACCCACAGAAAGCCAGTGTCATTTGACAGAAGTTGAGGGCAGAGGGATTGGGGCAGTGCAGTGTTCCCAGAGGGAACACCCAGAGCACTGACATGCTTTCCAGACAGGATGAGGGTCTGGGAGGGGCAGAGTGGTTGGATTTCCCCTAGCAAGTCTACCTTCAGCACTCCCTGCCCCCAGAACCTAAGGAGGCAGGAAAAGTGATGGAACCTGACTTTGAGCCTCAGAGAATATCAAAGAAACAGAGTGGTGGTGTGTTAAAATGCTGAGGGTGGAGTCTAGCTGCAGTTGCTATGCCAGCTGAGCATCCTCTCCAATAATGGATGTGATGCAGATGACCATACGCATACTGTGCAATGGATTGTGAGGACCGTGGGTCATCCAGGTGTGAAAGATAGGAAACTCTGTGATACATTGGATGAGCCATTGTGTGAATTTTCTAGGAATTTCTCTCCTCATAGAGGGGCAGTGTATGGCAGAGTAAGGAAGAAGACCATGTCACAGCACAGGCTAGGAAAAGCCTTGGTGGAATGCAAACACACATAGTGAGCCAAGTTGCCTCAGATCTACAGCAATGGCACAGAGAGAGCAATAATTCCTCTTCAATCACATGTGTTTCCAGGACACTTGAAGGGTGGGGAATACAAATATTCAGATGACAAGACCCAACTGTAAAACCCAAGACACCATTTATGCATCACCATGCAAGTCTTTAATCTTTGTGAGCCTCTTTTTCTCATCTGTAAAATGGAGATAAAATATTTGCTTCATAAGGTAGCTTTAAGGATTGACAGAGATAAGATGTGTCCAGCAGAATTTGAGCAGCATCTTAATGACAGATAGGAGTCTGGCAGCGCCCAAAGAGAGGGGTTGAAATTCCAGATAGAAGAAACTTCAATGGCAGGAGACGTAAAGAAACACCATACTTAAAATCCAGTCAGATATCTGCTCCTTCTGAGTATCAGTTGCTTATAGAGAATGTTTTCATTTTTTTAAATCATAAATTGATAAATTATAGCTGCACATATTTATGGGGTATAAAGTGATGTTAGGATTTTTAAATACAATATAGAATGACCAAATGAAGTCAGTCAGCCCACTCATCAAACATCTGACATCTTCTGTGATATGAACATTTGAGATCCACCCTCCCAGAGACATCAAAATGTAGAGTATGATCTATATTCACCATGCTGTGCAGTATGTCTAAAAATGATCAAACTTATCCCTCTTGGCTAACTTATATTTTATACCCTTTGATTATCACCTCATTCTTTCTACCAGCCAGCCTCTAGTAGCTACCATTCTGTTCTATGCTTCTATAATTTCAATTATTTTAGATTCCAGATCTAAGTGAGATCATGCAGTATATGTTTTTCTGTATTTGGCTGATTTCACTTATAATTTTCTCCAGTTCCATTCCATGGTGTGGCAAATGACAGAATTTCCTCCTTTTGTAAGACTGAATAGTATTCCACTGAGTATGTATAACACATTTTCTTTATTTATTGATCTGGTGATCAACATTTAGGTTGAATCCACAGCTTGGCGGTTATGAATAGTGCCGCAATGAACACCGGTGCAGATGTGTCTTGAACATACTGATTTCAAATCTTTTGGGTAAATACCCAGTGTGGGATTGCTGGATGGTAATTCTACTTTCAGTATTTTTGAGGAAACTCCATACTGTTTTCCAAAATAACTAAACTAATTTACATTCTCCATGCACAAGAAAATTTGGAAGTTAATTCACTTACCCGACAAGTGTGTCAGGTATTGTGCTGAGTGTATCAGATGCAGAGTACTGACTTAAGGGATAGTAGGATGGCTATGTTTCCAGCCTTGACTCTTAGACTTGTCTAATCTATACTTCATATGATAAAGTCTTCTTAAAATGCAAACTGATCATGTCACCATTCCTTCATTCTCTTCAGGCATTTTCTACAACCCATAAGAAGAGTCCACATTCTCCAAGGCTGTCCTCCCAGGCCTGATGAGATGCCCCCTACTGAGCTCCAGATTTGTCTTGCTTCAGGCCTCTGCCCCTCTGCTCACAGGCCCCTGCCACACCCCATCTTCCCCACACTATGTTCTTTTCCACTCAGGATCTCAACAGACACATTACTGTCCCCTCTCCAATTCTAACTGGCTGACTCCTCATCCCCAGGATCAGCCTCATGACTGCTAGTCTGCCATCCAGAGCAATCAGTCCACTCATTTGAACACACATTCGATTCTCAATTCCCTGCTCCATTACTATTATCCACACTAGAATGTAAGGCCCATGAGAGCAGGGTCCCTGGATCCCAGCACTTGGTCCCTTGCCTGGAAGGTAGTATGCAGACATAAAATTCTGAGAAATACCGTGGAATTGACCTAGGCTGGAAAAGGATTAAGAAGCCATAGCATGATCCACTAAGTGTCCAAATGGACATCAATAGTCAAGTGGGGCCACGGATGATTAAAGGAGGGTATTGGCTTAAAGGAGATAGAAATGTCAATATGACCAGGCACTGGGGAATGCTTTAGAGGGTTAGAGAATCTGAGGCATGGGCCCGGCTGATTTCAACAATGCAGATGAGATGTGACAAGATTCTGAACTACCACAGTGACAGCATACATGCTAATGATAGATAAAAGCCATTCAATACTCAATGTGTGCCTGAATATGTCAAAACAAACTCTACTATTATATGTAACTAAAATGCACTAATAGAAATATTGAAAAAGTCATTCAAAAGTAAATTCAATAGACAATAGGAAATAAGGGAGATAGAGGGGTCCTGGAGTGGCTCTAGGTATCTGGCCAGTGTCTGGGGACCAGGTGGATAAGGGGGTTTAGGAGTAGGACTTCACAGAGTCCAGTTTGGGTTTTATTAAATAGGAAGTGTGTGTGAGACATATGGGAGGAAATATCCAGCAGGCAGCTGGAGTAATAGATCCGGTGTCCAAGAAAGGCCAGAAACATAAATTGAGGAGTTAGTGGCCCAAAGGCTAAAATCACTGAAGTGGAATAAAATAGTCCTCAGTGTCTGTGTTCAGCCAGAAGAGACTGGTGGGCTTATGATAAAATCCTGAAAAATATGGGCATTTAAAAAACACAGAGGCAGGGACTTGCTCTCGTTGGCACACACTTGCCTACATGCCAGCCCTCATTATATGGACCTATTTCTATGCACTTCCTGATGACAGCACTCATTTTTACACCAGCATGGATTCATGTTAATTTAATACACATTGATTGACTGCCTACTTCACTAAAGGGTTAGATATCACTCCTATGTGCTTCTGTAATACTCTGTTAATGCCTCCATCAGAGCTGATCATTTCCTCCCATCATCTCTTTACAGTAGTCCCCCCTTATCTGTGGGAGGCATGTTCCAAGATTCCCATTAGATGCCTGATCCCTATATGTACTAAGTTTTTTTTCTATCCATCCATACATTTGCCCATAATAAAATTCAATTTACAAATTAGGCACAGTGAGAGAATAATGACAATTAATGACAGAATACAAAAATCATGACAACACAATCTTTGTCTTTTGATTAAATTTTGAGCTCCTGGAAATTATGTATGTCTGGATTCCTAGCCCCACTCACATATTTACTCACTGAATGCAGAATGAAGTTTACCATTAAGGTGAGGAAGTAGATGTATGCAAATGATAATAAAGAATAAAACTGTTCTTCTGAAGGTCACCCTTGATTCCTTACTAGCCTAATCCAGTGGGTGTGTTTGACAATGATATGTCATATGATCAGCTGATCCTGTCTTCTTTAGACTGTTTGTACCTTCAGGGACACTAGTCTGCCTGTTTATTATTATGTTGCTCTCGGTGTATCTTCATTATTGGCTGATCCTTCCTAATCATTTCACTCCCTTTTATTTATTTATTTTTTGTCTCCAAAACTCATAGACTCCTTTTCTTCATTTTTAATTATATCTACCCTAGAAAATATGCACATATGTATCTACATCTATCATTTGCAAACAATTATTACAAAAACATTATCTTTAGTTCAGAACTCCCATATATCCAACTGCTTCTGGGACTTGCACAATTGGAGGCCCTGTAGGCATTTCAAACACAAGATGTCAAAATTCAGCTCATCATCTTCTACCACAAACTCCTTTCTCTTCCTCTTTAAGCTAATTATCTCATTATCCAATCCAAAAATATGGAAGCTGTTCTAGATGCATTACTTGTCCCTAGATATAACTGATGACAACAAACTGCCTGATCTACCTTCTAAATATCCCTGATCTCTATTTGCATTATTCCTGACTTAAATTAGACCCTTCAATCCTTCTAGATTAATGCAATTTTCACTCTTAAGTAATCATTTCACTGGAAGTCTTTGCTTTCCAAATGATTTACCAGAGTGGGTGTACTATGACTCAAATCTATTCCATGACATTCTCATCTTCCACCTTTTATTTCCTCCTTTTTTTGAGATAGGTAGAATCTAAATTCCTCACAATGATTTCCAGCCTATCTAGGCATTGGAATTGCTTACTGAACCTTCAAAATCATGGTCCCAAAATCTACCATAGATTTGCTGAATCAGAATATTTAGTTGATAAACTTCAGAAATATACTGGATATGTTTCCCCAAACCCCAGAACTTTAGTATGATGGATCTATGTGTGGATTGCACTGGAGGCCACATAAAGTAATGGTATCTTGTCAAATTCTCAGACATTCTCTGGGGATATCCAATGCATCTACTCTTCACCAGTTTCTTGATCATAGAGCCGATGCTCAAACAGTAAAACTTACCCCAACCACAAGTATACCATGTACAGTACAAGTGAAGTTACCAGACACAAGCTGACCAAATAGATTTCCTTTAAAAAGGAATTGTAAATGGAACAGAGAGAGGAATTCAATCTTTCCAGGTGATTTTAAACTTGCGGGCTCTCATCTTCTGTATTCCAGAAGTAGGGCAGGCAAATCTGCATAATGAGAACAAAGAACTCATGAAGAAAACAGCACGATGTTATCCCTGTCCTTGGTGCCAATCTTTTTACTTGTTTGCTTTTATGGTGCTAAGGATCAAATCCAGGGCTGCACTCATGGTCGACAAGCACTCTTCCTCTGAGCTACATCCCACTCCTGTCCTTCTGCAGCCAAGCTGCAGCACTATGTTGATGCTTGAGGAGATTATAAAATATTTTAAACGACTTTTCTTTTTTTCACTAACATACATTGATTTAGTTACCATACGTGTATCCAAATCCATGCAGATTAATAAACATGAACACGAGTGCTTCATGAATTTGAGTTTTACCTTCTACTGCCATCACCAACCTTTCTCCTCCTCCCAAATGTCCCACACTTCCACCATATGTCATGACCTGTACTGTCCACTTGACTGTCTCCTGTGAGCCCAAGACAACATACATGATGCATCTAATGTGCCCTTCTCCGTTTGTCTGGATAATTAAACTTCTCATCTGTGAAGGTTCACTTGAAGTCCCACCTCCTTTAGAAACCCTTACCATTACATTTAAGTCTAGAAAATGGATTCTTCCCCTGTGTTCTGAAACAGCTTGTGTTTAGAGCTGTCAAGGCTTTTGTCACATTCAAATGCCCTTTCCCACTGGACTATAAGATGAAGGGTAAGAACTATTCTTATAATTTTGTCTCTCTATCATTTACCCCAGTGCTCAGCACAGAGGATGACCTCATTAATGTTTGTGAAATGAAGAACTGAACTAATCATTTAATTAATTAGTCATCTATTAATTCCTAATTAATCAGAAGAAGGTGTCAGAGGAAGAAAAGGACAGAAAAGTATCTACAGCCTGTAACAATTTACTCTCTGACACACAAATAAGATCTTCATGTTATAGAACTGCTGTTGTCAACTATCCAATATACTAGATGATTTTTTTTCTTTTGTTTTGCTTTGCAGGGAAAAGAAAGCAAGTCAGTTGGGAAAGATGCTTTTAAACCCTTCTTCCATAATATCTGCCTGAAAGTATTTAATGTATCTCTTCATCAACAACTCCTCAGTAGCTAAGAGAGTATTGTGTCTTCTTTATACCACAGTCAATAGTGTTAACTGTATAGCAAACATGAATGGTACAGTATGAGTCATCTAGCCCACTTAGTGTATAGTATTACTTTTTTTTCCTTGTACCTGAAGTTAATGTTCTTGTTCAAGTTAACAGGGAACTGGATTCAGAACACACTCACTATAAAAACCAGACTAAGATTCAAAACTAAATATTACTCTCTTTTTCTTTTTCTCTTTTCAGTAGAGCGGTCTCTTTTCAGTAGAGCAGGAATGTAGAAAATAGTTTACAGAGCTCAGTCCCTGCCTCCCAGGAGATGAAAATGTGATCCTTTGCTAGCTCAGACAAAATCCTCCATGCTACATTAAGCTTGATAGCAAATTTTGTACTCGCAAGCTTTTATCAAAACTGTATATCTGAAATCTTAATAACACAGGAAGGTGGATTATGTTTCTCCTCTCCGTTCAGGTTTACATCAACAGATTCAGAACTAATTCCGGATTTGAAACTCAGCAGTTTTAGTAGAGTCTATAAGAATATTTTGAAAAGGTCCTGTAGGAGACTGAAGGAACCTGGCTTTATAAACACACACACACACATACACACACACACACACAAATGAGAATTTTTTTTTATAGTACTGGGGATTGAACCCAGGAGAGCTTTACCAGTGAGTTGCATTCCATGTTATTTTTGTTTTATTTTATTTTATTGTTTTAATTTTGAGATGCTGTCTCACTGCATTCCTGAGATTGGCTTCAAACTTGTTATGCTCCTGCCTTAGCCTCCTGAGTCACTGAAATTATAAGTGTGTGCCACCCTGCTTGCCGCCAAAAAGAAGCTTAATGCTAAAAATAACGATCATATCCAAAGATAGCCAAAACTACCTGGAATGTTAAATATTGGTCATCTTCTAAAAATCTAAATATATAAATAAAAATTTACAAATAAATTCCTCAGCACCCTAAAGATAAAATATTTTCATTCATCATTCTAATTTCTGGCATCATATTGACCATGACCACATTACAAAGAGTATTAGATTTAGATTTAAGTTAGAAAGAAAGTCAGGTTTACACTTCAGTTCAAATCTACAATTTTCCATTTATCAGCCATAAAACCTGAAAATGTTTTGAAAACGTGTTTTTCAGCCCTGGGTTTTCTTGTTCTTAAAATGAGTGAATAAAATCTATTCTGCTAAACTTTCTGGTTGCTTTTGAGAATGAAAATCAATAAGATTGATTCCTCTAAGCCAGATCTCAACATTCTAGCTACATATGATACACTATGGTATGTGTTGCTTTATTGTTTCAAATATTTTCAACTCCTCTTAAGGAAAGGATTACAGTATTCATTCTATTGACATCATTGTGGGTCACCTGACTTATTTGGCCAATGTAAAAGGAACAGAAATATAATAAATCCTTTGTCTTTTGCTTCAAAAACACCTGGAGTTTTATTTGGGATTTGGAATATCACCTTAACAATTTCAAGCGCTGGTGCAATAATTAAATACATAGAATAACGTATGTGTCTGCATGTGTATGAATATGTATGTGTATACAACTTGACATTCTTGTATAAAGCCACTGAGAAGTTGGAAACAGTTTTTGTTCTAGCAGAACTTAAAGCTGACTGATACACATTAGAACCTCTCCATGAATTTTTATTTAAATACTACACAAGAGTCATTGATGCTATTTCCTCTAAGAAACATACCCCAAAGTTATCCCAGTAATACTTAGTACAGAAGCACTTTTTTGATCCCATTAGTTAAGCTAAAGTTTACCAAGAATCAATTTTTTATGCCATGTAGAACTACTGTTACATAAATTTACTTCTATGATAAAGAAATCAAACACTTTGAAACAACTTGATAAGAAAAAAAAACACTAATTTCTGTACATTTTTAAGCACAATGATAACATGTACATTGAAAAAGTTTCATAAACCAAAGATTTTATGTTGATATGTTAGATGATAGTATTTTGTCAATTAATATACTTTTAGCACCTGATTTTGTTATAATACCATGCTGGGGATATCATGAGACACACAATATAGAACTACAGAACTATCAGCAAAGAACTTTCATTCCAGAATATTTAAAAGAGGTCATCAAAAAAGTATTCATCAATATATCTCAGTGATTGATTATATATCTATAAACTCTAAAGCCTCTGTTAAAACAACCCCCCCAAAAAAATGGTACAAAGGTTCCAGACCAACTACTGCTGTGTTTATAAAACCAAGATGATGTCTCTTTTCTACCTTATTTGTTTTTTATATATCTTAGTTTGCTTATTCACTCATTTAAAAAAATAATAGGCTTATTAGTATAGGGTTCAAATAAGGAAATGTTTGGGGTGTTAGATTTCAGTTACCTAAAGCCTACTTTATGGTGGCTCTTGTTAGAATTTATCAGAGGCTTTTTGTTTTTTTGGTAAGCTTGGCTGCCTAACTGGATCTGCCAGCAATCAATTCATCAGACCCAGAAAACTGACAAAATGAAGGTACTGCCCATGGAGCCACACATATTAATTTCTCTGGAGAACCCCTGATTTAACTGGATGTGGCAATGTCCATTTCCCTGACTTGGGGAAAAATCTAATTTCAAGCAAAAGAAGTAATGACAAGACCCATAAACCTACCTCATCATGTCTACAACCATCACTCACAGGGAATGCTTTTACAAAGAAAATCCACCACTGCCAATCACTATATCACCAGACCACAAGGAATAGCTCTATTTTTACTTACAAATCCCACTTCAGGATAGAAGAAAGTAAAGAGCAGAATGCAATTTCCCCAGCACTCCCAGCTCCAGCCAAGTAAGAAGAACACCAATGCCTCAGGGACAGTGGAGTGGATTTGGATACTCCAGTGCAAAGGGTTAGTTGCCAAGTCAGCTTGGGGAAAGACTAATAGCTTATTAAACAATGAGCTGTAAGTGAAATACAAATGTTATGTTTGGAAGGATTTTGTATCCCCCAAAGTCAGATATGAAAACCTCATCACCAAGGTATCAATATTAGGAAATGGGACTTTGTGGATGCGATTAAGTCATTAATAGAGAGCTATCATGAACAGGATTAGTGTCCTTAAAGAAGACACCTGGGAGAGAAACCTTGTTCTTTCCATCTGGGAGTACTCAGAAAGAAAGCACCCCTCTATGAGAAGATGGCTCTCACCAGACACCAAATCTGCCAGTGCCTTGTTCTTAGACTTCTCAGTCTCCAGACTATGAGAAATAAATGTTTACTGTTTATAAACTAACTACCTTATGGTATTCTGTTACAGCAGCTGGACTGGATTAAGACAACAAACATATGCTCCTTAGGAGTAGACACTGCACTTGAGTCATCTCTATGCTTCCAATACATAACCCAGAATATAGCAAGTGCTCAAAGCTTACTTATAAGCAGTGACAATGACTAATCATTGACTGAGTGGCTGACTGTCCAAATGAATAAAGCAACACATTTGAGTATTTTGACTTGCTTCATCGTCATCATAAAACATAAACATCTGAATTGTTTAACAGAAGCTAAATTATATGAGTACTATTGCTTGAAAAAGTATAACTTTTGTTAATTTTAAGATTTTCCTTCTATCCAAGCCATTGGGCAAGGCCTATCTCATACATTACCTCCTCAATCAAGTCTTCCCCTCATCCTTAGCATGTGTCCTGGATCTGGTCTTTTCCACTCCAGGCAACTTTATGAAGAGCAAGGATTTTCAAAGTCTGTCTGCAACCCCTTTTGCTGTGTAAAAACAGTTTAATGGATCAAAGTCAAGTTAAGATATGGGATGGGATAGGATGGGATGGAAGAATAGAATAGAATAGAATAGAATAGAATAGAATAGAATAGAATAGAATAGAATGCTGTGTTTGCACATAGCAAAAGCCTCATACCATATGTATGGGGGTGTATTGCACAGATATGCTTATTTATTTGCTTACCTGTATTGTTAAAATTAAGATGTTTATTTATATGGGTGTATACAAAATGTATGCAAATCACTGGTATAAATAAGTAAGCCAGACTGACCTGATGAATATGTCGTTTCAATCACTTGCTGGTTATATAAATTTGGACAAATTACTTTACCTTCTACATGATTGTCTTCCTTGTCTGTAAAATGGGAAATGTACCTCCTGCTTTTCAGGATTGTTATAAAGTAAAAATAAATGAAATAATGTAAACAAAGTTTATTTGGAATAATAGATCCTCAATAAAAAATTATTCTTCTCATCTTTCTCCATTTTTATCTTTGGTTTAACAGTGAAACAACTTAAAGTAATTAGTATAATCTTCTTTGACTTATAATTATGTTGTTATTGTGTCGTATTTCCCCTCAAAAATGATATTCTTTAAGAACAAGGAATAACAATCCTTTACTCATATTCAAAGTGTACTGATAGAACCCCTTTCATAGACAAGCACTTTCCTGAGCAATGGGGATAGCTGTACAAATAAGAGCAAAAAATAATACTGGTCCTCATGGAGCTTACCTTTCAAATGAGGGAGGTGAAGAAAAACCAAATGAGTCATAAGCCAGTAGCTGAAGTGTTCATAAAGGGAAACATTAAAATAGGGGTGTGAAAGAGATGAAAAGAGAGGCAGTTCTAGAGAGGATGCTTGGAGAAGGGCTCACTCTGATGAAGTTTAGTATAAATGTGTCCCACATATTTTTGTGTGACGCAATAAAATTGTAGTTAAGTAATAAATTAACCAAAAAAAATCAAGTAAACGGAGGACCAAAGAAGAAAACATAAACAAGTATTGAATGAAAAACAACAAAAAATAGATCTTTACAATTATTTTCATAGTGTAAATAAATAAGTTAAAATTTAGGTACAAGGAAATCAAGTTTTTTTGGAAAGCATATTTAAAAGCAGATACGTTGAAAGGGGCTACAAAATCCAGAACAGCCGATGATTGTCATCCAATCTCCACTATGCATTTCATGTTAATTACTAGCATAGACATGTCCCTCAGGGCTGCATCTTTAGTGGCCAAAGGACCTGTCAGGGTTGATGTTTCAACTTTGAAACAGTTTCCAATAGAACAGATGGGGTTCTTTGGAAAACAGTCTGGGTTTCCTAAGAGATGTTTCTAATTCAAAGAAAAAGCAGACCCATTACCATGTTACATAGTCCAGTCCAAATCAGAGTCAGATTTCAAAGGTTCCCAACTCAGAAAGGAAATGACTATGAACACTGATTCATTTATTCTGCATTTCTCAATGGGTTGTTTGGGTCTATCTAGAGTTGGGGGTAGGGTAAAAAAAAGTAACATTCATCAAATACACATGACCCTCAACTTATAATGGAGTTGCATCCCAATAAACCCATTCTATGTTGAAAATATCATAAATCGAAAATGTCTTTAATACACCTAACCTACCAATCAACATAGCTTAGCCTACCCTACCTTAAATGAGTTCAAAACTTACATTTTGTGCAAAATCAATTAACATAAAGCTGATTTTATAATAACATATTGTATATATCATTTCATTTATTGAATGCTGTATTTCAAATAAAAAAATGATTGTGGGGTACAATTTTATCCCACTGTAAAGTACAAAAATCTTAAGTGAAACATCATAAATCAGACTGCATGGACTTAATATGTGTTACATCATCATTGCAGGCCCTTTGTAGTCCCTATCTCCATCCTTACAATCATATATATAGCAGGTTCTAGAAAAAGATTGCTTGATTTCTTTTTCTTTGGGGGTATGCCACCAAGCTGCCATTTTCTAAATTCTCTTGCAATTATCTGTGACTCTATGACTGAATTCTACCCAGTGGAATGACAGTAGAAGTAACCTTTATGATCTCATAGGTCAGGCTCTTTTAGAATTCTTCCACATGTGCACCTCTGTGCTCTTTCCTTGCCTTTGGCTGGAAGGTTAATATCCATAGAACCTTAGATGCCATGTATCTTAGATGACAGAGCCTCTGGCACCCTGAATCCCTGAGTCCCTGTGTGGAGGAGACTTTCTCCACACAGTGAGTCAAGATAAATCAATCAGCATTTTCCTGTCTTCAAATATTAGGCAGATTTGCTTTTGCCACTTCTTTAGGTCATGGGGTTTCTTTCACTCAGCATATCTGAAAACCTATTTTTCTTTAACTAGCCAAAGAAGCAGTCAGGACTCTGGGTAAAGAAACCAAATTTGACTGTACCCTGCAAGCTAATAAAAGGATACCCCCCCCCACACACACACACACTGCTGATTCCAGAGGGATTTTTGGGTAAATGAAAATCGTAAGCCATTTGATCCTGAAAGTTTTTCTGCAGAAAGGCAAGATCAGGTCCTTCCTTTGTGTTAAATCTCGCCTTGATTAAATTGGCTCTTTTTCTTAGTGAGTTTCCAAAGTGCTGAGTTACTAACAAGAAAAGGTTTTAATAAGGTCCTAGATTTTAAAGCCATGGGCAACACAGCCTGGGCCCTTTATGATGTGTAATGAATAAAAGAAGCAAAATCACTGCTTTTAAAAATCATCTATCTAAGAATTATATAATTCACTCCTTTATTCCACCCTCCCTTCCTTTTATTTTATATGTTCCCAATGTTACTTGCTTTAAAGGGCATGTATTATAGAAGTGGAAACTGCTTTTCATAGGAGATGGCCCTGGCTGGAAGGCCCCTCTCTCCCCAGCTGCTTTTGCAATTGGCAAGGCAGTTGTCTCCACTCTATTACCCATCTGTTTCCCTGCCCCCTTCCCCTCTGTCCTTGGAATTGCAGTTCCTTTTCACTCTCCAGCCCCTATCTTTGCTCTTGCCTCTTCTTTCTCTTTCCTCCCTCCCTCCTCCTCCTCCTCCTCCTTCTTCTTTTCTCTCTCTCTCTCTCTCTCTCTCTCTCTNAATGCTCAGGCCTTTCTCATTTTGATTTGCTCTTTCTCTCTCTCTCTCTCTCTCTCTCTCTCTCTCTTTTCTCTCTCTCTCTCTCTCTCTCTCTCTCTCTCTCTCTCTCTCTCTCTCTCTCCTGATTTTTTTGTACTAGAATTAAACCCAGAGATACTTAGCCACTAAGGTGCATCCTCATCCCTTTTTATTTATTTATTTTTTTATTTAGAGATGGGTTTTGCTAAGTTGCTGAGGTGGTTTTGAACTCACGATCCTCCTGCCTCAGCATCCTGAGTCACAGGGATTACAGATGCAGATGTGTGCCACTGCCTCATTTTAACAAGAAAACATCACACAGGAAAGATCACAAACTCCTCTCTTGCAAGGCAAGGTCCAGTGACCAAAACAGAAAAAGAGGCCTTCTCTTTGCATGGTGACAGTGTGTGCTGCCTCAAAGCTTCCACTGCCTTCAGTAAGATTTTCATAGCCTTCTTTTCCCCTTGCAGATGGAGAGTCCAGGGCACAATTTCAAGCTGCAGGTGGGTTTTGTTTTGTTGTTGTATTTTTTATTCCTTTCCTTTCCAGGGCCCTGGAGCACATGCTGGGTGATCTGAATTGAAGTAGAACAATTTTCAAATTCTATCCTAACATAGAAATATTGGATATTCCAACTAGAGAGAAAAATATAAGATGATGTGTGTCCCCTCTGGTCCTCTCTTGCTGCAGATACACAACTGAGGTGTCTGGGAACACAGGGTAAGCAGAATATTTCCATAAAATGTGTTTTATTTTAATCGTGTAACAGTGTCCTGCCAATGAATCATCCCTCAGTTGAGGAAGAGGTGCCTGCAGAGATCCATCAAGACCACTCCACTTCGTGATTGGAGAGGGAGAAGAGAAATGATTGTAGGGAGCGTCAGCTGTCACACTGCTAACCAGAAAATCGTGAGGTCAAACTAAGCAATGTCTGAGCTTACGGGGGAAAAAAACAGTGCCTTATTAAAACCTAGGTAGCCTGAACACAGTATCAGAATTCTCTAATTCTTTCTTCTCTGGTCTTCATCATCATAAAATTTAAGTTAAAAAATGCACAGCAAAAATACTAATTTGCTCAAAGTATTCGGTATTTATTGTCTTCCTCTTTAAAGTCACATTTGCTGAACACCTCATAGGTGTCAAATTTGATCACATTCCCTGTGTCAAAACAAATCAATACCAATAGGGATTAGTGCAGTTGTAAATGAATTAAGTTATTTTAACTTATTATAAATACACATACACACACACATTCACAGACACACACACACACACACCCCTAATCACAAGCCCAAACTGCAGAACTATTAAATCAACTTGAACTAACGTTGATAGGAAGGTAGGATGGTAGACCACCATACTTATCATAGATTATGGAAAGTATGATTTGAAATTCTAGCACATAAACATGCATGGACTACTTGCAAAGCTAACTCTTGCTCTTCTTTGCCCTCATATTCCCCTGTAATTTTTTTGTATTTCTGTTACAGAATTGATTGTGCTTATTTGTCTATCTTCTTTTCTATCAGCAGACTGAATATCTTAAGGGCTCCATCATAACTTTTTCTGTTAATATATCCAGAACTCAGCACAGTATCTGGCAAACTCTATGTGCTCAATAAAATCTTGCAATTAAAATAATATATAAATCAATGAGGACAGTCCCACATTTGCTTTTGAAAGTATAGTAGAAACTGATTCCAGTTTTACATAGAACACTGTAAAATTAGGGATATTATTCACTCATCTTAAAAATTATTTTTTTTAAAATTACATAAATAAGCCATCATGAAAAGTTTGAGGTCATCAGAGAGATCACTAGAGAAATTCAGTTCTGTTTCCTGTCTTGGAAGATTTCATTTTCATCTGGATGTTTGGCAAATAGATATTAGTTATATCTCGCAAGGCCAATGCAATAATAACATCCAGGTTGAGTCTATGTATCAATAAAATTCAAAATCTTAGAGGCTCTATGGGGAGATAATAAATCAGTCTTATTCTGGATATACCAGAGAGGTCTTTGCTGAAGGCTTACCTACTTTTTCATATCTGTCTACCAACCAGAAAATAAAAAGTCCAATTCCTGTTTCAGAAATGTATGAATAGACATAACTAAGAAATTCAGATATTTAGTAATAACTTTAATTTTCTTTTGATACTCATTACATACAATTCTTATTTTTCATTTATTTTCAAAGCTGTAATTCATATGGTTTCAAATCAGCAAGAAATTATTTTATATGCAAAGGGACAATTTAAACATGACTCAGTTTACTCATGCTGTAAAGCTACCTTTCTGTCACCTACTGTATGTCTGTGTTAATTAATATGTGCAAAGAGCAATGAGTTCCTTGTAGAGAATGGCCCCACACATTCACAAAGGGCTATTATCATTAATTGTCATTTAGTAATTAGATGTCACCATTCTATTACCATATCTATAGACTTGTGAATGCTTGAGCCATAATGTTGAAGTTTAAAATGCTGTCAAATGTGGATGTCAAATGTCTTTCAATGTCATGTCCTCTTCTGGGCAGGAAGAATGACATCTTAATGTTGCCTTCTGGGTAATTTTGAGTTAATAATGAGGCAAGTAGTTCTCAAACAGCTTCAAACAATGACCCCTTATTGGATTACTAGACAATGAATTAATGATCACAAAGAGACTGGCTGATCATATCTTAATTAAGCACAGGCAGTTGAGAAGTCTCTGTAACTCCCTTTAATTACATCTCCATAGCTCATATGGGCCATACTTCACCTTGGCCACAGATTTGCCCAGTTTTCAAATGTCGCCATAACTAAACACCTTAAATACTTACAAAAGTTTCTCTAGGTAAATTATTTTCTTTAAACCTAAGGAATTTACTATGTCCTTCGCTAATAATGCTGTCACA
This sequence comes from Marmota marmota marmota, assembly GCF_001458135.2. Lineage (NCBI taxonomy): Eukaryota > Metazoa > Chordata > Mammalia > Rodentia > Sciuridae > Marmota > Marmota marmota. Next base: position 8,801,407 of record NW_026000243.1, on the reverse strand, counting down.
CACTTCCTTTAGTTTAAATCTCAATCTAAGATCTCAAACTTGGATAGCCTTACTCTCTTCCATTCATCAGGGAGATGGATTGATTTAGTACCCAGTAAGCAGACCAGGGCATGCTAAGGAGAATTATATTTCAGTTTGACTGCATAACCTTGGCTTTCTGTTTCAGGGTACAGCATCGATAAACAAGAGCATGATTGCTTCCTCTTCATGGACATGTGGAAATATTAAAGAGAATATGTCTGAAAAGCCCCCTAGCTTTATGGATTCAAAAGTCATATTTCTGTTTACTAAATATGCTCCTAACTGTATGGTCCATAACATGTTATTTATATGCTTCCTCAGCCTCCATACTTCTATTAGAAAAATGAGGGGATTAGACCAGAACCCAGATTTGCGCTTTCTAAAGTGCATTTTATGGGACTTATTTGCCACAGGATGTTAATAGGTGTTGCTGTTAAAAGGGTTCCCTGGCCAGGTACACTCAAGTATTCAGGTGAAAAACGAGGCCAAACATATGTTAGTACATTTCAAACCAAAAGGATTACTCCCAGCCTTCAGTGTGCAGTACACTTCAGTACACTGCAATTCTCCAAGCTCTGGGCTATATAAGCAGCATTCAGCAAAAGTGTTGAACTAAGGAAATATAATTTGGTAAACTATGCATAGTTTTAGTTTGGGAACTAATAACAAGAATAAAGGGGTTTTAATCCTATTCCAAGGAGCCCTGGAGTTCTGCTGTAGGGGCCTCAAACATAGGCAATGAGGGGAAGTATCCCAAACCTCATCAGCTCATTAGCCAGAGCAGATCTACTGACTCATTTCTTCTCATTTGATTTACTTTAATTTTTAAAAATGGATAAGATTAATTCAGAAGAACAGGTTTTCTGACCATGTTTTTTTTTTTCTTTTTTTTTTTCTTTTTTGGTACCGAGAATTGAACCCAGGGGTGTTTTACCACTGTGCTAAGTCCCCAGCCCTTCTTATCTTTTATATTGAGATGGTCTCACTTAAGTTGCTTAGGGATTGACAAAGTGCTGAGGTTGGCCTTGAACTTGCACCCCCTACTGCTTTGGCCTCTCTAGTCCCTGAGATTATAGGTGTGTGCCACTACACCCAGCTTAACTAAAATAACTTGAAACCCATGGGCTACATATTCTAAAGTCCACTGCTTTGGAAATACTCTGAAAGTCTCTTACTCATTTGAATAAAACTATCAGTAAAATACTAATATCATTAGCTTCCTTGAGGCCTCTAGATTCGATCTGTGAACAATTTTGGTCCAGATTTTTTAGCCTCTGCTATGTCCTGTCCCTCACCAATGCCCATTTCATATACAACAATAAGAAATAAACAATCATTTTTGAAGCAGCTTTTTTTTACTACATGGAATACATAATGTGTGATCTCATCCTTAACATTCCAAAAGATAAATCTAAGCCTATCCAACTTCACCTGGCCCCTTCTCTTCTTCAGAGGGCCCTGGAAGAAGAGCTTTGTCCTAGAATATGACTCCAGCTACCCCTATGAGAGGCTTTCCTGCTTTGTAATTAATCTGAGCAACTTTCTTTTTCTCTTTAGCACATGATTTATTTTCCCCATAAATTATTTGGGGTTGTTCTTGCATATCAGAGGCCACATAAAGTCATTGTACTGCAATATTAACGGCTCCCTGAGAATGGAGATTTATTTCCCCCTTTTCTTCTTAAAGCAACTTACATTGCATTGGGCTACAAGGTGCCTGCTTCAGATCTTCATTGGACATCATATTTTTACAATAACTACTCAAAAAAAAAAAAAAGAAAGAAAGAAAGAAAGAAAGACCAAAATCTCCACTTTCTGACTTTATTTGAAAAACTCAGCCCTTCCCAGGTATATAAGCCTTTAACCATGTCATACAATATCAATGTCCAAGTTAATTTATACATTCAGAGTTAGTAGTAAATTAGTCAATGAGCTGGCAAAACCTAAAAGTCAAACCCTATTTTTTTGGTTTAATGGAGGGAAGCTATTGCTCAGGAATGCTGTGACTTTGGTTGCCTAGGGCTGTAGAAGCGTTGTGCACCTGAGCATTTGGTAGAGCCCAGCCTGAGGACAGTTAAAATGTGCAGAGCCATTTGGCATGGGTAGGATAGGCCTTGCATGACACACACCAGCTCATTGTTCTCACAATAGGAAGAGCAGATGCTCTTGGGAAATTTGGCAGTACAACACGGTGAGAGACAAAGCACAGCATTGAAGGCATATGATAGGAAACTGTTAAGCTTAATTGTTTCTGTTTTTCTTTTTCATTCCATTAAAAATGCAGCAAACTATTCTACCATTCCCCAAATCTACAAAATGGCAATGGTGAGCAGAGTGGCAGACAACAATGCAGGCACTTCTAAAGGGGCGGGTTCTCAAGACTCAGTGCGTGATGAACCAAATCTATTTGATTTCCAATATGCATGTATGCATAGAAAGTTTCCAATGGCTGGTGCTGACATTTATCTTCAGTATCTAGGACTGGTGGGGCTGGTCACCCCTGTGCTCATGAGTGAAAGTAAATGTCAGGAAAGATTAGTGGCCATGTAGTACCCTCACACATGGATATTTTTCATTCTCTGTCTATTCCTCATGCTGCTCTTCATTTAGGTAACAGTTGTGAGAAATTAAATATACCTGAGCTCTGGAGGGAGCAGAATTATGGAAATGTGTGCTGTATTATCACTGGGGACTTTGGTATTATTTTCAATGCAAGATACTCTTCACCTACACATTTTTCTCTAAAAAATGGAAACAGGAAGACTGCATTCTGAGAGTATGCCTTCCACCTATAGATCTTGGAATTCCAAAGATCATATTGGACTTTACTCTTATATACTATTAATGGGCTCCATTCCTATATGGATGTAGTTAGCACTTAACTGTGTAAGGGTGTTTCTGATCTGAAATATAGATCCAAATTATCTATGTGTAGCCAGTGTACCCTTCTCCTATGGGTAAAAGGGCGACAAGAAAGAAAGAATGAATAAAAGAACATATGAATATATCACATGATTTCTTAGTGTAGAAAGTGTGAAGAGAACATAGAAAATCTATCAAATGTAAAAAGGTAACTGAGGAATAAAGGCCATGTGCTGTCAATGCAGGAGTCCAGCCTGCCCCTTCCCAGCTAACAGGCAGCTTGGGAAAAACAGAACCAAGGAGAATCAGAAGAACATATTCCCTGGACGAGGGTGTAGCCCAGTGGTAGACTGCTTGCCTTGCATGGATGAGGCCCTAGGTTCCATGCTTAGCCCCACATAAAAGATAGAGGAAGAAGAAGAGTAGAAAAAGGGGGAAAAGTGAAGAGAAGGGGAAGGGAAAGAGGAAAAAGGGTTCCTCCCTGTACTCACCTGTTCTCAGATCTAAATCCTCCCACTCTCCACTTCTTATGCTTCAAGTTTATCACAATCAACAAGGTGAAAGCTGAGTTAAACCACATTCAAGAATTTCCAAATTAAAATAAAAATAAACAATAATCAATTGCATCAACCACATATTTAAAATGCATTCAAAGGCTACTGTGCCCTGATTTGAAGGGTAACAATACCTCATGGAACTGGGGTGAGGGCTCACTGGGGATACTTCTCTTCAGACGCTAGAGCACTTGACTCTCCCATGAGGGCTGAAGAATCCCCAGTCAGCTCATGACATCTCTGATCCTGCAGAGAACACATCACAGTGCTCTCTGAATAAACAACAGGAAATTTGGGGCACAACTTTTTCCTTTTCCTGATGACCCCAGAGACTTGAAACTTTACTCCGTATGAACTTCTTCCTTTCAAGTAGAAAAGCAGAAGGCTGAGAACTTTCAATTCCAACCCACACTCTCCCCACAAGAAGGAAGCTGTTGAAAAAAAAAGGCATTCATATTGACTCAGGCTTTATGGGCACAAAACAAAGGCAGGTTTAATCTGGGTAACAAACCCAACCATCCTTCACAAATTTATGCATGGATGGGCCTGACTCTTTAGACTTTATTCTTGTCATTGTTATTTTCTTCTTAACTTCCTTGTTCTTTATAAACCTAGTAGACTAGACTCTTACTCTAAAAAAGAAAGATGCTTATTTTGGTATCACCTATTCCCTTAAGAAACAAAAGATAAAAAAGAAAACAGCAGCAAACAGGGAAAGTCAGAAGCTAATTTGTCTGAAAATTTTCTAAGGCCCAAACGACATTTGAAGAGCATCCAATGGGACCAGAAAACACATGCATCAATGTAGGGCAATCCCTCTAAAAGGAGTGCACAAAATAAAGGGAGTGTGGAGGTGAGAGGGCACAATACAGACATGCATCGAACATTTATTACGTGATTTTAGCCTCATTAAAGTCTATTCTAGACTATACTGTTTTGTCACCATATCTAATTTGAAATTTTTGTAGGTTAACCTATAAATACATGAGTGCTATATAATTATGAAATGTTAAGAATCTTTCAGGGCTTGTATATTTATTTCATTTAATTTCCACAATAACTCTATCTGGATTTTTTTTTTTAACTAAGACAAAGGCCATATGCTTTGTTAATGACAGGATCAAAATTTGAACCCAGGCAATTAAACCCAAGAGCCCACACTCACATCCCTAATTGATTTTCATATTAAACATTTTTTGCATGTCTCAGATGTCATGCTCATGCTTAATAAAGTAACATGAGGGTAAAGAGGTATGAGTTCATGCTAAACTAACTAACACATAGTACTGACCAGTGTTCAATTGACCTATAGAACAGATAGCTAAAAGCATTCAGCAATATGAGAATGGATTCTTGTCCTAATATTCTAGGTGATACATTGGGGGATGTAATAAGTTATCATACATATAATTTTCTCATAACATATTCATTCATCTATTTGTTCATCCATTTGAATACATGGTGAATACCTATTTGCTCCAGTTACCTCCAAACAATGAAAAATCTTGAAGAACAACGTGTGCCATGGAGCAATCAGTACTGTCTATAATGGGTGTGCTGTGGTGTAGAGGAACAGTGGTAAGTGCTTCTCAGGAGTGGCACAAAGAAAGGCACAAATGTCTTCCTTTGGATAGTGAGTTACTTAGCTAATTCTCCTGCTGAGAAGTAAGAGCTAAGTGGGTGGCTCCATATCCAGAATGCTGGGTTTCAGAATTCTTAAAATCCCTGAGTGGCTGCAACTGAATTTTGCACTCAATGTCCCCCTCTGTTATCTTCCTGGAAGAACATTATGAACCAAAAGGATTAGTAGATACAAGATTTGGCCTCATTTTTCCCATTTCCCTTTCATGTAATCATCCCTGGTGATTTGCTTATGTATGGAAATGGAGGAAAAGACAGCCCTGATCAGGAAAGCACTCTAGAGAACTTAAGAGTACAATTATACCCCATTTGATTTAAATGTATGAATTGTTAAGATCATTGTACTGTCATGTGTAACTAATAAAAAAATAAAATAAATAAATAAAGAGTACATTCTAATAAATGTAGGGTTCTTTATATCTCCTGAAGAATGAATCTTTCCTTTAGTTAAGCTGTTAAGTACATAGTGTATATCTGTTGTTATTAGTCTGCTCCCTTATTTATCTATTGGATCATTTGTTGACTTGAATGGTTTTGGTTTGGGTAGATGATACACAGTGATTTAGACCTCTCTGAATGAGATGGCTTCAAAATGAAAAGCTGAATCACAATTCACTTGACAGTGTACAAAAATCATCAGCTTTCCTTTCATTTAGAATTATATGTGAGATTGTAAGTGGTTATTTTTTTAATCCTTGCAAACATATTCATTAACTGTCCCTGATTCCATTCCTGATATTTTACATAGAAATGAAAGATGTATTAATATCTCAGTTCCTAGAGATTTATAATTTAAAAATGGAAGAGTAAAAAGTATGTTAAGATTACTTTGTTCCAGGGTAGTTTCTCACAGTCTTATGGAAACCATAAAAGCTACATTACAGGATGTTCTTCCAGCACAGGTGGACAGAAAAATATTACAGAGACCCAGGCAGAAACATATTAACAAGAAATGAAGAAGAGAATAAGAAAAATTATTCTACCAGGTAATAAAGCAAGAATCATACAACAGTATGGTACAGGGCCAAGGTTGATTGACCAATGTCATAGAAAGGAAGTTCTGAAAAATATCCATGAATCTATAGGAATTCAGCAAATGAAAAGAGTAGCCCCATAAAACAATGAGGAATAATAATAATTTATTAATAAATAATAATTTAGTAAACAATCCTAGAATACAAGCTCACAGCATGAAGGGACAAAGCTGGACATGCACTTTTTATTATAGTACTATTATTTTACATTATGTCAAGTTTGATTTCATCTTAATTACCTAATTGGAAAAAGTGAACCTATAAAACTTAAAAATGAAATTATTTGTTTTCACTGAAAAATTCATATATAACGAGTATATATGATTAATGACAAGAATATCTTTGAGAAATATGTCATGAAGAAATTTTATCACCATATGAATATCATAGAGTGTGCTTACACAAACTAATACAGACACAGAATCAGTAGGCATTATAATATTATGGAATCACCATCCTGTATGAAATCTGGCATTGATTAAAATGTCCCCTGTGTGTCACATGACCATATCTGGACAGACACTTGTCACAAATTTTAACCTATTTAATCCGACCAAAAGTCATATGAGGAAGGTAGCATTAATATATCCATTTTATAGGTAGAGAACAGAGGAACATCCGTAACACTGCATTTCTGAGTAGCAGAACCAGGATTTAAACCTAGGCAGTTTGGTTCCAGAATATATTAATAATAATTACTGTGCTGTGCTGTACAATAAATAGCACCATTAACAAAGGTAGCAGTTGACAAAGATATTATATAGTTAGATTTTTTAAAACTCTAAAACTGATAAATAATTGACATCTAGAATATGCTATAATTGTTTTCCTTCATCTATATTAAAAAGATGAAGTTCAATCAAAAAAGTTCAATCAAAAAAACAGGCCAAGGAATCATCAAAGGACAAAAGAAAAAGCCCAGAAAGCAAATTCACGATGTGTTCACACACACCAGTAATCTAACTAAAAAATACAATGAGGTATCACTCTATCCCCATGAGCCTGGCTTTAAGAAAAACAGGAATCAGGAATTATATAAAACTAAGAGTTGTTTAAGAATTGTGCAAATGGGTATTCTTACACTCCACAGGGGAGTGCTGACTTGTGAAGCTATATTGAAAAGCAGTATGGCAGCTCTTGTTACAATTAAGTACGTGGAGTCCCATTTTCCTGCATTATCACTACTGGATGTTTCCTAGAGAAATTTCAATAAGTTTATAGAGGGATGTTTGTTCTGGTCTTATTTGGGACAAAGGGAAGCTGGAGAGAGACCCCTGATGAATCAAAGGAATGAATGGATTGGTGAGACACACATACAATACACAAACACATCTAATGAGTTGTATGAAATGCACATTTAATGAGATGTATGAAATGTATTTCTATAAAGAACTGTAGAGGAAGGGGAATAGGAATAAAATTGAAGATGAAGAAGTAAAATAAAATAGCACTTTTTGGGGATCAGTGATCCCCCCCTGTCAGGGATGCTGCTTTACTAGGACTGAGGAATATGATTAACTCAACTATAATCACATTGCCTCTGTAGTAAAAATAATGAAGAATAATGAGTTGGATCAGGGATAGTAGATGAGGTAAAAGTCCAGGTATAAGATCTGTAGTGTCAAGCATGATCAGGCAAGTCAGGGCTGAAGTGTCACTGACTACCAGAAGTTGGGATTACAACAGTTTAAGTGACTTCTGCTTCAGTCTGTGAGTCCTGGTAACTGGAGGCAGATATGATTTTCAGGTAGAATTAGGTGACCCAACTATAGAAGGGTGATGTCTCCAGAAGACTGGTGACATCAGACTTGAGAAATTAATGATAACTGAAGCTACCAAACTGGAAGATACCCATATAGTTATAGTTAACCTAGTGCCAAAGTAGTGAGAAGGTCAAAGGAAATTGATTTCACCTGAGTTCATTGATAGGTAGAATATGGAAGCTGTGTCTAGTAAATACAGGTTGAATCTCTTAACCAACACTAGTCAAATTAAGGTCAACACAGAGAAATCAGAGCCATGGTGAGTGGCTTTCAACACCACCATTCTTGACCTAAATTCATGAGGGTAATTATGATTTGGTCATAATAAGATGTGAGTGAGGTTTTCAACTGCATTGGTTTCATTGACTTAATGGATGAATTATCACCTTTCTTTCCTTATATTTAGATAAAAGCACTGAAGGGGGAGAAGGGAAAGCAGATTGCCTTGGGGATAGAGCAAAACTTCGGCTTAGAGAACTGTTTATCCTTTTCAAAATTTATACAGTATCCATTCTGTACAGTACTCAAAATTAGACATAAGAAGAAAGTTTCAAAGAGATAGATTGGTTCAGGGTCTAAAATGCTTCTATTCATATCAAATCCTATGAAACCCCAAACCAGGTGACTCTGACATTTATTTTAAAAAAATGTGGTTCTACTGCATAGAAAAAGCCATGGAGAACCCATTTCACCTCCCTTCACATAGATTCCAAAACCAACAGATTAAAAGACTCTGATCTCCTAAATTGATGAATAAACCGCATATATCAAGAAGATATGGTTTTTTAATAATTACAGAAAACTATAAACAAGTAAATATAATTCATACTGAGTACAGCTAAAAGAATGGAATACATTTGAGGATACAAAGATAAAAACACCATGAGAGGTCTCTGGGTAATGTGGCCCACATCTTCAAATACTGCCCCTTCTCATTGAATTCACATTTTCTCATGATTAACAAAGACACCTGGGTGTCTCCTCTATATCGGATTAAATATTCCTGCAAAGACTTTGGCCTTTGTTCTACTACTCCTTCAGCAACCTACCACCCAAATGGAAAATAGAATTAGTCCTCTTCTGTTTTTAATCTTGAATTGCATGCTAATTGATTTTTTAAAAGCTCCACTGCCGTATTGTATTTGGCCTGTAATTAACTGTGCTTGATTACAGATGTTTCAGGTATAGCCGTAGCGCCCCCTTGCATGCTCATAGATGAATCCATCAGGCAGTTCTTAAATACCACTGGCCCCCAGTAGGTACAAAGTGCAGTAAGAAAAACAGTCAGTGGGGAAACAGTCGAAATAATCATAGGAGAATTAAGTGGGTGGAAGGCTGTTTGTGTTTAGGCATTTAAAAGCCCTATTCAAAATGCCTTTTGGTGAGGATATGTATGATTTACAAAAATGAAAGAAAGATTACCAACCCTGGGTCTTTGAGAGATAAAATACCTGCCATGGTTTAGATAGGTTTGAGTATGATGTGCCCCAAGGACCCATGTGTTGAGAGCTCAGTCTTATGGAACCTTGAAGAGGTGTGGTAAAGTGGGAATTAGGTCATCGAGGGCACTGCACTTGGAAGGAACAGATAGTTTTCAAGAGAACACTGTTGATTATTGGCAGAAGGTAGTTATAAAAGAATGAGCCTGGCCCCTCTCTGGTAATCTCTCTGATTCCCTGTTTTACCAGGTGATCTCTTCTTCTCACAGATGTTCCCACCATGATGCTACCTGCCATGATGTGACACAGTCACAAGCAACCCTCATTAGAGCAGCAACATGTTGTTTAGACTTTCAGCCTCTAAAACTGTAGGATAAATTAATCTTGGTTCTTTATAAATGTACCCAGCCTCAGGTATCTCATTATAATAACAGAAAACAGACTAGTATAATATTCAGTCAATAATCCTACTACATTACTATAACACATACGGATGTCCAGCAAGACTCAGAAACAAAGCATGAAGTCAGGAAGACACAAACCCTGAGCAGGCAAGATGGGGAGATTCATGGTTGAGAAACAGGAATGGGAAGCCATTTCTCTTCCATTTTTTGAGCCTTTAAGCCTCTTTATTCTGGGTGAGAAAGATCATGAACGATAGTAGTCACCTGCCAATATGTAACCTTAATATATTCAAAAATCAGTTGCTAGTGATGACACTTATTTTGCAGGATCAGGAACTCTCCAATGGCACAAATGTGGCTTAGGATACTGTAAGGGTTCAATGTATTCCATAGCATGGCTTCTATGTTCCTAGACCACACACGTTATAGAAACCTACATACTACTTTGATATTTGATTGTTTCTCTGTGACGTGAGACTGTTTAGACGTTAGTTTCTTTATTCCCAGTAAAATGGGAGGGAAAATATTTATTTCATTCATAAGATCATTATAAGAGTACATTGTGACAAAATATATAAAGTGATTTTTTAAGCTAAATACATTGGTTAAAAAAAAATAGCCAAGGTACATTTTGTGTGTGGTTATATATCCATCTTTGCCCCACCTTACTTTAGTACTGAGAATTGAACTCAAGAGCACTTAACCACTAAAACCACATCCACAACCCCTTTTTTTTTTTTTTTTTTTGAGACAGTATCTCACTAAGTTGCTTAGGACCTCGCTGAATTGCTGAGGCTGGCTTTGAACTTGCCATCCTCCTGCCTCAGCTTCCTGAGACATTGGGATTAAGGCATGTGCAACCTCGCCAGGCCATTTCCATCTTTTTATATGAATGTACTCAGATCTGTTGCCTCAAAAATTCTCCCCTGATTGTGAAAGTGATAAGTTAATGGGAAGAGCAGATCTTCATGCTACACAGATAGAAACTCATTTTCTGAAATACTGGAAACTCTGTCTCTATTTTCCTTTTCCATAGCTGTCAGCTATGCCCCCAGGAAGCAAAGCATTATAAACCATAGCCATGCCTCAAGCAGTAAACACACACACACACACACACACACACACACACAGAGAGAGGGAGAGAGGGAGGGAGGGAGAGAGGAGAAAGGAGAGAGAACAGAAAAGACCTTTTTGAGGCTTAAATTATGTTTTCTTTTCTATCGATCTGGTGATTTCTGTTTTGAACTGAGTGAAAGGAAAATTGTTTTTGCTTTCTTTTGCTTTCTTCCCTACATATCTACCCCCTGCTCTGCTCTTCTACACCCCACTGCCACTTCTGGGTTGGCCCTCATCTGCCTTCACATGGCTCAGGGCACAAGGCCCTTGCTGGTATTCCCTGGGCCACCCTCTATAAGATCCTCCACATGGCATCTGTCAAAAAGAGGCAAACAAAAGTACTAACAAAACAAGCCCAGAGGAGACTTTGGTCTCCTACTCAGAAAAAATATCAATAGCTCCCCATTAATCAAACAATGAAGTATCAAACCATGGGCATAACATTCAAGAACACCTCTGGATTTCAGACCTCTCTCTTTTTTATCTAGTGGTCTTTTCTAATCTCATGGATTTAAAATAGCATCTATGAGACAATTACACACCAATGCAAATAATCTACCTGAACATGTCCCTTTAATTACAGCCTCTTTGATAATTATTTGCCCATTTGGTATTTCCACTTTTATGTTTGATAGCCAACTCATTTTAATCTGATCTTCTGCAACAAACTTGCTTCCCCAACAACATCCCCTTCCAGACATGGCAACCCAAACCAAACAACAGAGAGTCACCTTGGGCTTCTCCTTTTCTCTCACGCTCCACATAAAATCCATCACCAAGTCTCAAGGCTCTTCTTTCTAAACATCTGCAGAATCTGGCTCTAGGTAACATATGTCCTGAAGCCACCTTCCTCCCCATAATCTGTGGCTGGATGAGGGCAGCAGCTTCCTACCTGTTCACTTGCTTCCACACCTGGCCCCACATACCATTCAGAGTGATTGTTTCAGAACATACATATCACATTACAATACTTGTCTGCTCAAAGCATTCCAGTGGCCCCATATATGATCAACTCTATTGTCACCTCTCCAAATGCAACCTCACTCCAGCCACAGCAGTGTCTGCTTGTCCCAAGAACGTTTCAGGTCCACATCTGACAGTCTTCACATAACCTGTCTCCTGACAGTCTTCACATAACCTGTCTCCTCTGCCTGAAATTCATTCCCAAGAAAAATAGATAAATTTTTCCCTCCCTATTTTCAAGACATTGTTCAAATTGCCATTTCCTAATGGTTTACCCTAAAGATGTTGTTTGAACCTACCCCACATTTCTCATTCCATTATTCTGCTATTTTATTCCCCAAAGTACTGACCACCTTTAGCATACTGTATAATGTATTATGTATTACATTTATTGTCTATCTCTCTTCTCTGGAATGTAAGTTCTGGTAAGGCAACTGGATTTATCACATTTGTTCACTTACATATCCTAAGCCCTTTTAGCAGTGTTCATCTATCATAGGCACTCAATAAATATTTGTTGAAATGAATGAATGAGGACCTACTGTACATTTAGCAACCTTATTTCCCACTGTTCTCCTTTGTCTAGAATCTAGCTATGGTGGATTATTTGTCAATTTTTTATCACATAAATTCCATACTTTTGATTATTCTAGTAACTCAGCTTCAAGTGCTGTTCTTCCCACTAACATCCCCAGACAAATGCATTTTTTTCTTCTAGATTCAGCTTAAATACAACTCCTTTCTCTCTTCCTTCCTCCCCCATCTTCCTCCCACCTTTGCTCCCTCTCCAGCTAAGCTCTATCTCTTCCTTCTTTCCACAGACATTTTACCACCTTGTCTGCATTATTTACTATGCTAGTCATGACAGATTTGAAACATCCGACACAGTCCCCACCTTTGATTAGCTGATAGTCTACTGGAGTTTTCTCCAATGCCTCTGAATAAATGAATCACTGCAATGTTTGGCTCTCTGGATGGCAGTTTGAGACAGTGAAAAGAGAACAAGCTTAGAGTTCTAAGAAATCATTTTTCATCTTTAGCAAAGGGATGATAATTCCTACCTCCTAATGTTATTTAATAATTAATCTAAAGAACACTTAATAAACAATTACATGCAACATAAAATATAATACATCACGTAATCAATAATAAATAAACAACAATGGACAGAAGTCCTGTTAGCATGCAATTAACATTCCAGCATTAAAGTCCTTTTCCCTCCTCTGCAATGTACAGCACTGACCTTGTTCCATCGGTGAAATACTTATTTTATTTTCACTCAATCTAGAAGTCATTTAACAGTCTATTTCCCAAGAGATTTTGAGCCCCTTGGGACCCCTGAATGCTTTGCAACCATAGGATGCAAAGCAGGAGAGTTAAGGAATGAACCATTTCCCTTTCCTCTGTGACCCTCATTTGTCCTTTTAGCTTCTGTGTCTGAACTCTCCAATAATTTTCCCTCTCTGTCAAACACCTTGTTTTTAATTGCTTTATTTGGCCTTTCATCTTTCTTTAAACTTCTCTGTCTCTCACCCTTCAGTGCTCCCCTGTCCCACTCCACAATCCCACACTGCATCTCATGCACTCCCCCTTCTCCTTTCCCAGGTTACAGCATGATCATCCCTTCCTCTCCTCTTGCTCATCACTCTCTGTCAGGCTCCTGTCCTCACAGACCAGCCAGGGGAAGCTTTATTGATCTCCTGGTAATGCCCGAGTGCCTCTGAAGGTTAAGGTCAACAAGAGTAAAGCATCCTGCTGAACCACAAAACCTAAACTCTGCTTTAGTAGGAGGGGGCATCAATTATTCAGAGCTGTCAGACCACAGGGCATCCTCAATCTGATGATGCTGAGTAGGAAAATGTGGAATGATCACCCAGAAGGCTAGTATGGGGAAGACCAGTATAACTATACTCATCCTCAACCCAAGCACCCACCCTTCCCACTGCTGCTGAAGGCTGACAGTAACAGCAAGATCAGCAGCTGGTCACAGGAAAAATGATGCCTAATGGAATCCCCTAATAGAGAGTTTCCATCAAAGAAGACATTAATGTTCAACAAATCTTCTAGGCTTTGAATATTTTTTCTTAACTCCCATAATCCCATGTGTATCTCACCTTAATTTCTTTGCTTAGATCTGAAATCTACGAGTTCAACACAAATCAAAATAAACTCAGATAACAGTGGATTTCAGTGGTCACTTCTCTTTTGTTCTGGCTTATTCAGCGGACATTTTAGAGGTTCCTGTGCCAATTCAATAATAAAAACATGTCATGCTAGCCATGGTGGTGCATGCCTGAATCCCAGCAGCTCCAGAAGCTGAGGCAAGAGGATTGCGGGTTCAAAGTTAGCCTCATCAACTTAGCAAGGCATTAATCAACTCAGTGAGACCCTGTCTCTAAATAAAATATTTTTAAAAGGGCTGGGAATATAGCTCAGTAGTTAAGCAACTTTGGGTTCAATTTCTGTCAACAACAACAACAACAACAAATAATTGTAATGTTTTAGTTAAAATACTACTTTTTAGAGTTTATAGTCAGTAGTGTTAAGATATTGTTTTTTTAGTTAGAAATACATAGAGAAAAAAAGAGTTGTGAATCAAAATTCTAGTGGAAATCAATGCAATACACTTTTCAAAAAAAAATGTGCCTTAGAGTAAAGACCCATCCCATATAAGTAGGTGTTATTACCATGAATTCCCAAATCCTTGCTAGGCAAATGCAAGATGCAATTTATCTTTAGGAAATCTCCTCCCCTGCCTTCACCTTGTCAAAGACCTTCTCACCCTTCTTGACTATTCTTAAGTGTCTCTTCCTCTGGGTATCACTCAGGGGTGGTTCAGAAACTCTTCTAAGATTATTGAAGTTCCTCTTATGTTATAAAATTACTAAATTTATGATGGTGCTTAATAAGTCCAGTGATGAAAAGCAGTTCAATGCACAAAATCAACAAATTCCTTGGATTTGAATACTGATTCCATCACTCTGTTTTCTGATCTATAAATGTGGGAATGATAGCAACCAATTCTACCTCAAAGTGTCATGTTAAAGAATTATGGGCTGGTGTTATAGCTCAGTCGTAGAGTGCTTGAGAGGCACTGGGTTCGATCCTCAGCACTGCATAAAAAATAGATAAATAAAATAAAGACATTGTGTCCATCTACAACTGAAAATATTTTTTAAAAAAAGAATTCGACGTATGCAAGATGTGGCCCTGCACATAGTGACTAGTATATAAGTATAGCTGTCATTAAAATGTTGTCTGCACAATTTCTGTTCAGGCAGAAATTATACAAACTGCCTTTTCTAGAGATTCTAGAGATGGGCACATTCCACTGAGTAGTTGTTGAGTTAAGAGATGCTGTCAATGCAGGAGAGGAGGTCCATCAGGAACCTGTCTAGGGCCTCTGGATAAAGTCCTTTCATCAAGATCACAGGAGAAATTCTACACGGGTGTCTTACAATTCTGCACTTAATATAAGTAGAAACTTTTCACAAATCTTTGTAAACACCTTGGGAGTTAGAGATAGTGTCTACTTCCCGAGCATAGATAAGTTTCTTTTTTTTCTTTACTCTTAGCATAATAAAGATGATGTCTCACTCCTACAGAAGTATTGTACAGATTTGCTTGTATCCCACTATAAAGATTCAGGTTCCCTAACTTGGAGTTACTTAGCTATAACACAAATCCAAGTCTGCACCTGGGCTGTTCTGTGTCACGCTTGTGGATCTGGGGGATATGAGGAGGTGATATGAACTTGTAGCTCATGCTGTGGGCTGTGACAGAATCCTTTGTCTCTAATCCAGGAGTCTCATGTCTTCTGCCAGTCCCCATAAAACAGTGACAGTTTATTTCATTAGTTTAAAAAGGGTAAAATTTCACATCTTTCACATTTCCTGATAGGTCTTGGTGATGAGACTAGGATATTGACTGAGATGTAGCTTTCTGTAAGATAAAGGATAGGGTCGTCACAGGCTGAGTTAGGGAATAATGGAATAATTCTTTTCTCTGCTATAGCAAGTGCTATTCCACACTGGCAGGTGAGGGCAGTGAGACCAAGTCTACACTGCCCTAACTATTAATAAAATTTTGAAGGTTGGATGGTGATAGGTAAGATACTGGTAGATTTGCTATCTGGGGAAGGCATGATTCCTGGTTTTCAAATGATCATCTTCATTTGCAGTGTCCTCATTTGGTGGACAGCAGAGAGAGAAAGGGAATTTCAAATTTTTTTTTCTTTTTTTTTATTGTTGGTTGTTCAAAACATTACATAGTTCTTGATATATCATCTTTCACACTTTGCTTCAAGTGGGTTATGAACTCCCATTTTTAGCCCATATACAGATTGCAGAATCACATCAGTTACACATCCATTGATTTACATATTGCCATACTAGTGACTGTCGTGTTCTGCTACCTTTCCTATCCTCTACTATCCCCCCTCCCCTCCCCTCCCCTCCCCTCTTCCTCTCTACCCCCTCTACTGACCTTCATTTCTCCCCCTTGTATTATTTTTCCCTTTCCCCTCATTTCCTCTTGTATGTTCTTTTGTATAACCCTGAGGGTCTCCTTCCATTTCCATGCAATTTCCCTTTTCTCTCCCTTTCCCTCCCACCTCTCATCTCTGTTTAATGTTAATCTTCTTCTCATGCTCTTCGTCCCTACTCTGTTCTTAGTTACTCTCCTTATATCAAAGAAGACATTTGGCATTTGTTTTTTAGGGATTGGCTAGCTTCACTTAGCATAATCTGCTCTAATGCCATCCATTTCCCTGCAAATTCTATGATTTTGTCATTTTTTAATGCAGAGTAATACTCCATTGTGTATAAATGCCACATTTTTTTTATCCATTCGTCTATTGAAGGGCATCTAGGTTGGTTCCACAGTCTTGCTATTGTGAATTGTGCTGCTATGAACATCGATGTAGCAGTGTCCCTGTAGCATGCTCTTTTTAGGTCTTTAGGGAATAGACCAAGAAGGGGAATGGCTGGGTCAAATGGTGGCTCCATTCCCAGCTTTCCAAGAAATCTCCGGTCAAATGGTGGCTCCATTCCCAGCTTTCCAAGAAATCTCCATACTGCTTTCCAAATTTTTTGTATGAAGGGCACTAATCCCATAACAAAGGCTCAACCCTTATGACCTAATTACTTCCCAAAGGCCCCACCTCCAAATATTATCTCTTTGAGGAATGAAGTTTCAACAAAGGAGTTTTGGGACAACACAAATATGCAGTCCATAACAAATAGAACATAATTTGGTTGTGTGTGCTTTTTTTTTATTATCATGAAGCTGCTCTCTACCTCAACCTTGATTCTCCCACCCCTTCAACTCTGACCTCAGCTACATCAAAGGGGAAGGTGATTAAGGTGGGGTTGAGGTTTAGATCTCTTAGCACCCAAGCAGCAGTTAAAAACACATGCACACATTTAAGTATGCCAGACAACCACGAAGAAGGAAAGGATGCAAAACACTATGGATCTGTTGGATACAGACCTCAGTCAACATCCCATCTGTTCACAGTTTGGAGGGATGCTTAGATTCAGTAATGGGGTTCGAGCACAATTCAAACTGAGGGGAGAAAAGTGACCTTGTGAATTGTGTACTTTAAACCAATTCAATGTGATGTTGTTACTGCTATATAATAACAGGAACTGAATTCTACCTATTCTTCTCTATCAGCTAACTGATATGCTTGTATTTTCATATCCCATAATTAACAAAGGGGATTATCTTGAATCATGATGGCTGCTGGTAGAGAAGTATTAATGGCATGTATTACTAAGAGTAGGTTAGGAATTAGACTCTACCCTCTGATGTCCAAATCTTCTATAGTATACAGGATGTCCTGGTAGTTGGGTAGCTAGAAGTCTTTGTTTTGATGATCCTGAATATAACATTATCCAGACATCCATTCCTACAAAATTAATTGACCTTATTACCTATATTTTTGTTGTTATTGTTTTGTTTTGTTTGCTTTGGTTTTTTAAATGCAGAGAGCTCTACTGTATCAAATTCCTCTGGCACCCAGGGGAGAACTGCTGTCTCTTCAGCTCCTCACCACCAACAAGAAGGTGTGGCAGCTTAGTTGACTCTCTGGATAATGGAAGAGGAGGTGACTTAATTCAATATTCTACTCATTCTTCTGCATCAGCTAATTCTCAAATCAGCTTCCCTTGAGTTCTGTTGAAGGTCGTCTAGCAACTTGTGGCATGTTCTCCACCTTTGAGGCTCTCCACACAAATGATCTCCCCTGAGCTACAAATCTCTATGGCTGATGATTTCCCACGTTGAATCCTCCAGCAAAGGGAGGAGGCCTTCACCCAGAGGTAATCATGAAGTGGGGGAGTTGGACTCTGACCTCCCGGCATTGCTACTAAATATTTTGAAAAGCACCTGTTATCTTGCTACTAGGTTCTTGTCAAACTGAACACCTGACCTTTGCATGTTTTGAGATTCTCTGGCTTGATATTCCATTTTAAGATGGCATTTTAGTCAACATTTTTTCACTGTTGTGAGCAAAAGATCTCATAAGATCAATTATAGAGGAGGAAAAATTTATTTGACTCTCAAAATTTCAGAAATCTCAGCCCATACATAAGTGGACTCCATTCCTCAGGTAAGACAGAAGACTGTGTTGGAGAAAAGCAGCTAGGAACATGGCACCAGGAAGCAGGGAGAGAGAGCTCTGCTTACCAAGAACAAAATATACACCTGAAAGGCATGACCCAGTGACCCTCCTCCAGCCATACCCTATCTGTCTGCCATCACCACTCAGTTTAATCTCTATCAGGAATTGAGTAATTCGCTGATTAGGATAAGGTTCTCATAACCAAACCATTTCATTTCTAAAACTTTATTGCATTGTCTCATATATGAGCTTTTGGGGGATACCACATATCTAAACCATAAGAGATAGCTAAATTAAGACTCAGTGACTATCAAGATGGGAAGAGCCCTACCATCCCTGCTTGTCAAATGGAAATTGTCAATTCAAGAATGTAGACTGCCACATTTAGTGGCATTTCAGCTTTATATACAAAGTGTCAGCTATGCCTCTGGGGAAATTTTATCATTAACTCCAAGCCATGAAGCAAAGCTGCTGAGTTTGTAGGGCCCTCAGTTTACATAGGTTACCTTAAGTGCCTGTACCTGCTCTGATAGTATCCTCTGAAACTGCTGCAATTCTTCTGACTGAGAATCAGCAGAATAGAACTAAAAATGGACACAGCCATTCTGCTCAGTGGGCAGAACTCAAGGTCATTTACATAGTCCTGGCAAATGATTGTCTCAATAGGACTCGTTCCATATTTAGTGATTTGGGGAGCTGTTGTCAATGGCATAGCTATTTGATCTGCCACCACTTAGGAAACTGCAGACTGGACCATTAGACACCCCTCTATAGGGCCATGAACCATGGAAACAAATCACAGCTGCTAATCATACCTCCTGGGTCATTTAGATACCACATGAAGGGCCTATATTATCATGAGACCCACTAGAACCAAGTTGCTGATGGAGCCTATAACACCCTGGTTAATACCATTGATCCCTGGATCTGTCATTGTAGGAGAGGTGAAAATGCATCCACCATCCTAACTGGGCACAGAGTAAAGGACTCTATGTTTTCCTGCGGGAGTTATGAATGCATTTCAGACTTGGTGACTCCTGCCAAAAGTCGACCTTCTTGTCTCCTGGTGGGATAAAGCACATTTCCTGGGGCACTGGCCCTGTCCACTGCTGAAAGATTAACTCGATCTGACTTTTGACCTGGTTTCAGAACTATTAATGTTGTCTCCCTGCTGTGGACACTTTTTCAGGATACAGGGTTGCTGTTCCAGTAATCTTCTTATACTGACCACACTGCTGTGGCTCTTGAAACTAATCTGGGTCATACATTGGGCTTTCCAGAGCATTTGCAGTCTAGCAATATTGTGCCTTTCATCACCGAAATTACTCCGCAAAGGGCTGATAGTCAAGGTGTTTAATGGACTTTCACTCTCCATATCATCAAGCATTTGGTATCATTGAGCTTTGGAACAGTCTTGGAAAAACTGAGTCATAAAGACTTCCGGCTCTATTTCCCTTGCATCCTCCCAGTTCACACATCTTAACAGGACACTTCAATCCCTGAATGTGGCTACTCTATGGAAGGAATCATCTCCTGTCAGCCACTCCCTGGAGAAGAAACAAACAAAATAAATGAGGAGGAGTATACCTCTCTCTGAAAACTCAGGATTTCTTCCGGACCAATCTCAGTATGATGTTCTTTATCTTCCCTGACAACAATCTTAGGTCAGCATGACTGGTTTACCCAGGATCACAGACTGGCTAGAAACGGACATAGAATACTCACAATTAATAGTAATTCAGCCCCTGGATTCTTTTGTTGGATTAATATCATTCTAGATTAAAAAAGAGATAATGGCTATTTAGCTGAGTAAATGATTGTCCAAATCCCGCTCAAATAGTCAAAGTGAGGATGGAGGATTGCATCTCTATATAAGTTTCGTAAAAATGTCTTTGACCCTCTGGCTCCTGAGTCTTTGGATGAAAGATCTTAGTTCAAGTGGGATTTGGATTGTAAAGGATGAAGTTAGAACTGCTGCATGTGACACATCAATTCTGTAGCAATAAATAGCAAAAGCTCAGGCACCTGGGGAGAAGCATCTCGGACCTAGGAGTTACAGAAAGGAAGGGATATGACTAATCTTTTGTCTTTTAGAGCCATTCAGGAGCTTTCCTCAGGAGGAAAATAACCCAGTATAGTTCTCCTAAACCGTTGCAAACACCTTTATTTAACTGACTGACAGTTCTGCCAACTGTCTTCTGATGGCTGACAACTTGATTGCCTTACCCTTTCACCCCACTGAGCAGGTTATTAGGAATGGTAGGGGATGGTCCCCAGTTAAACTGCATCACAAAGCACCTGTCAAAAAATTGTCTCCCCTACTCCTTTCCCATACTTGTTGATTTGTGGAACAGAAAAATGTCATCTGACTGGTGCATGGATATCCAGGATGCCTGCGGGTAATAAAATGACAGACACTGAAGTCCTTTATATAATATTGTAAACTATTTGCATACAACTTAGACACATCCTCCTGCATATTTATAATAATTTTAGATACTTAAAATGGCTAATATAATATAAATATTATGCAAATAGTTGTTAAATGGTATTGAGTTCTTTTTTTTTTTTTTTCCTTTGGCAGTACTGGGGATTGAACCCAGGGGCACTTCACCACTAATCTATTTTTAGGTTTTATTTTATTTTTAGAAAAGGCCTTACTAAATTGCTGAGTAGGGCTTGGAACTTGTGATCCTCCTACCTCTGCTTCCCATATCACTAACATTATGGGCATACACGACAACACCTGGCCAATGTTTAATGATATATTCTATATTTTAGATCTGCTGTTGGGTGAATCTATGAATGTGGAACCTGTGGAGCTAGAGGGCTGACTATACAAGTCAGGCAGTCCCTGCAAAGACAGGGACTAGGCTCAGTCATTCCAACTGGTCTATAAACTCTGAAGTCCTAACAACCACCCAGAAGAACACACTGGGTATCTGTTCCACCTGTAATCCTGAATTGATGGCTTTATTACTTGGGGTGGGGGGTGGAATTATAAATAAACTTTCCATCCTGAGGAATCATAAATAACTTTGAGATTATATTTTTTTGTGAGGAAGCCAGGCATTAATTTGCCATTCCTCTGAATATACTGTGGCTTTTTAAATAATATAATGTGCTCAACAATAATCTTCATATATTTAAGAAGACACAATCTTTGCCCTTGATGGCATTCAGATTAGCATTAATTCGATGACCAGCACTGAGATTGTTATTAATGACAGAATTTCTCTAGACTTCCTCTTTACAAGCCAAGATAGGTTCTGCATAAATCTCCAGAATATACCATAATATCTGCATATACGCCTTGGACAAATGGAAAGATCAGCATAGGAAAGTTCTCCTTTATTTTTGCAGGTAGACCCTCATCATTTATGGCATTTATTCATCTGGTTAGGTTTAGGGAACAAGATGGAAGGGTATATTGTGAAATAACATCATCCTACAGTAAAAAGTCTTTTATTTTTCTTTATTTTGAATGGGGAATTGAACTCCGAGGCACTTAACCACTGAGCTACTTCATCAGCCCTTTTTTGTATTTTACTTAGAGACAGGTCTCACTGAGTTAGGGCCTCACTAAGTTACTGAGGCTGGAGCTGAACTCATGATCCTCCTGTCTCAGCCTCCAGAGCTGCTGGGATTACAGGTATGCACAACTGCACCTAGCTCAGTAAGGAGTCTTATTGATAGTGACCTCAATTAAATGTTGTATAAAACAAATTGGATGGATTTAGTACCAGCCTCTGCCAATCAGATTAATCAGAGTGATTGGTGAAAGGGTATACTCATGAGAAAATTCATTAGCAGAGAAGGAAGAGGTAAGTAGGGTTAGGAGGTCGTCCTTTAAAGAACCCTTGTATTTCTGCACCTCTTGCAATCAGAAGCACAAGTCTATGAAAACATCTTCCTAAGGATATTTCCATGATGAAGAACTCTAAGACAGAAGTAGTGTCTCCCTCCATAACACAGGTATTATATAATAAAGATAATGCCTCCATGCAAGGCAAATGTTAGGCAAGTTTGCTGGGAGTTCATTTTAAAGCACTTTCATTTGCTGAAATTGGGAGTTGTTCAACTATGATACAAACTAACAGAGCATACTACATCAACCTGGGTCATACACATGACACATTTGTGTCTTGGGGGACAAAAGAGACTTATAAGAACATAAAGTTATTGCTGTTTGAAGTTCTTTGTCGTTGACCTTGGACTATTCTCCAGGAATCATCTTGTCTTCTGTCAACATCCCTAAACTAGTGTAAGGCTAACGTGGTGGCCTGTGCTATGGTTTAGATAATGTCCATGTGTTGAAATTTTGGTACCCAGGGTGCTATTGGGAGGTGGTGGAACATGTAGGATGTGGGACCTAGTAATAATTCTCAGGTCACTGGGGGCATGCCCATGAAGGGGTTGTGAACCCAAGCCCCTTTCTCTCTCTTTTGGGCTCCCTGACCATGAGGTGATTTTGTTCCTCCATGTGCTTCCACCATAATGGGTTGCCTCTCCAGAAGCTCACAGAAATTGAGCCATTTCTTGGATGGCTAAAATGTCCAAGTCTATGAGCCAAAATAAACTTTTTTCTCTTCTAAAGTTAATTATCTCAATTATCTCAATTATATAGTGATATAAAGCTGTTTAATACAGGCTAAAATCAAGGTAAAATCCCAGACTTTTCAGTTCTGTGTCAGTCCCTATGATGTCTTAGTAGGTGAAAACTCCTCTTTTTCTTTCAGAAGACTTCATTGCCTCTGTATGTTGACCATGAATCTAATAGAATAACAGCATTAAATGAGAATAATTTTCCATAATAGGAAAAAAAACAGTATGCACAGATAAGTGATGGACTCCTCTAACTGTCCACTTTTCACTAGTTTCTGGAAGCACACTGAACCACTTGGTTTCTAGGATGACAAATTCCACATTATCAAATACCACTTCACATTAACAAATGCCACGTGACTCATCAATATACACCAACATTTAATTTCTCCTCTTCAAAGCTCTTTTGATTCAGACATAGAAAATAAATTGAGAAAAGGGAAGGAAGGATTGGGAGCATATGTTTCTCTTAGATTAAAGTCATTGATTTCAGGTTGACACCATGAGAGTTGTTGATAGAAATAAATTTTTGTTTTTCCTAAATACGATTTTCTCATTGAAGAACAGAATTCTGTGGGGAAAGTTCTTGAAGTCAGTGCTAAATTATAAGTTCAGATGTACTGAGTTCTGGCTCCCTTTTTCCCACATTGTATTCCTTGTGGCCAGAGCATCTCTTCACTCTATCCTTTTACCTTCCATAGAGTGTGCAATTCACATCAAAGCATCATGATGAACAAAGTCCTCTTCCCGGCCCCATGTCACTTTCCCTATGACACTGAGATGACACTGAGGCACCCAGGATACTTTCTGAGTGTTTTTATGCTCTCTGTCTCTAA
The DNA here is from genome assembly GCF_001458135.2 of Marmota marmota marmota. NCBI lineage: Eukaryota > Metazoa > Chordata > Mammalia > Rodentia > Sciuridae > Marmota > Marmota marmota. Next base: position 8,777,544 of record NW_026000243.1, on the reverse strand, counting down.
AGACTGCTAAATTGGGTCGGATGTGTGGGATTAAGCTCACCTCATAAAATTTGCTTGAGAAAATCTCATATCCATTAATGCTTCATAAAAATTTTACAAGGTTTCTGCTAAAGGAAGGAAAACAAACAGAGGTGGTGTCGGCATCTAGGCGCTCTTTAAATCAAACATTCTCTCTCTAATGCATTTTTTTTATGGCACCAATCAGAAAAGCAATCAACCATGAAGCCTGCGGCTTCTTCTGCTTCCATTCCTAGAGCAAAATTTCTAGTATCTTTAAGCATTCTGCACGAAGTCAAAAGAGAAATTTCCCTATTAATATTAATATATTTCTATAGCATACATACACTCTCTCTCACAGATATATGCACATGTATAGGTATCCATGGATCTTCCCCAATCTATCCATCTATCCATCTTTACATTCCTTAGAAAAATTCTTCAATTCTTGAAAAGTTCATAATAAGATTAAAACTGTCCATTCTTAAATTTGAGGTTAAAAAAATAGAATAAGTTGATCAATTAATCATCCCTATGCTAAAATATTCCAGGGATATATAGAAAGAGTGGACACTTAGTAGTAGCAGGATAGCAATTTAAATATTCTTACACTTACTGCATTTATTTTTATTTGTATTGTTAATGGAAATAAATGACAATAAAATAAATCACGGATAACAATTGAGTTCCAGGGGTTAAGAATGCACCAGTCCTGGCATGTGAAGGGAGATGTTTCAGAATAATTTTAGCATGAGCGAACATAAAAATAAAGAATAGCCCAACCAAAGCCACAGACCCTTGTCCTCTGCAGTCTTGAGCAGTGTGATCCACATAGGCTGTGGCTGAATGCCCATTTGATAAAGGAGGGAGGCTGGGTGGAAACTGTTTTTTTGAGATGAAAACATACTCTCCCTCCAGCCCTCATTCCTCCATTTGTGTTACTTCCTTTCAAAGCCAGGTCTTTGAAAAGTTGGCTTTTCATAACAGACAAGTGACTAAAATATAGAAGTGATAATAACACTATGAAACATTGCTTAGACTTTTTCATCTTTCATATATATTATAATTATCTGATCCTCAGAACAATCCTGTAAAGTAAAGCAACTGTAATATCTTGGAAAAGGAAAAAAGACTAGGACTAAAGAAAGAAAAAAAGAAAGGAAAAAAAACCCAACTGGTGTTTAAATTCTAGCCTGGTCTCCCAGTGGTTTGTACAATCTCAGACAATCGCAGACCTTCACAAACCTGTTAATACATGTAAATTAGGGATGACTTTCTCTACTTAACACATGAGTAAAAGTATAATGCTGTGGGTCTTAAATGCCTCCCAATGGCTTATGTGTTGCAGGATTTGTCCCCAGCCTGTGGCAGTATTGGGAGGTGGTAGAACCTTTAGGAAGTCAGGCTTAATGGAAGGGAGTTAAGTCACTAGGGGCTTACTGGGGATATTATGGCCCCAGCCCTTCCTCACTCTTTGCTGCATATCCACTGTGAGTTGAGCAACTATGCACCATGGTGTGCCACCTACAATTATGTTCTACCTCACCACAGGTCCAAAATCAATGGTCAGCTAACCATGAACTGAACCTCTGAAACTAAGAGCCAAAATAAGTGTTCTTTTTTCTTTTAAGTTGTTTACTTCAGGTATTTTGTTGTAGCAATGGAAAGCTGAATAACATAAACAGGATTAAGTGGGATAACATCCAGGACCATACATAGATGGCATAAAATAGATGCTTGAGTAATCAATTGTGTCCATTTATCTTTTCATATGGTGAAGGAAATCAATAAGTGATACAGAGCTAGTTAGAGGGTAGAGCTTTGAATTCGATATGTCTTCCACTTCTGATCCCTGAACACTTTAGATTACATGACTCAAGACTTTCCAACTTTGCTTTTGGGTAATGATGTCCCACATAGGTAGAGGATGACATTAGAGAGAAAGGAGGAGCCATTCATTCCCATTGTTCTCATTAGTGGTGAGAAATCTAGCTAGAAGAGAAACCATATTTTAAGGGAATAGAAAGGAAACTAATAAATGTGAATGAGAGCATGGTGTCCCTGAGCTAGAGTGAAGGGTCCCTGGGGACATTTCTGCATTGGGGTTCATCCCACTTGCACAAAGATAAAAATGGGATTCTATGTTTAGCAGGAGCCTGAATCCTGAGTCTTCTCAAGGTTTCTGTATTCCTAAGAGCTTCCTTGCTTAACACAACTGAAAAATCTGGCAAGAGACCCAAAGTAATGATAAAATATCATGAATTTTGTCTATGGAAGCCTGCTAACATCACCTCTGTTGAGAAGAAACCAATCTACACATCAAGGTCCTTGTTCTTTTCCATTTTCTTGCACTCCCAAATGCCTTTTTAATGTGGATGGTTCTAATTGTATCTCTAATAACTAAGACTTCCAAATGCCAGAGGTCACTATTCTGCTTTAGATATGGTGGCACCTGTCTTTTCCCTGACATTCCAATGTGGAAGAGGAAAGAATCAACAGATTAATGCAGAAGTGAAATTAGAACATGCCATTCCCCACTCCCGTTAACTGGTTCTGCTTAGGTCTCTATAGTGCTGGCAAATGTAGAACTGTGGCATTTGCACAGAAGTTTGCTCTGAAGAAAATCAATGGCAGACTTCTTGACACCATGTATCAGACATCTGAGAGACACTGGCTTCCCTGCCTGGTCCTGGGAGTTATTGAGCATGTTCAGAAAGGAAGTACATTCACTCAGCTTCTGCCCTACAGGTTTTGTAAATAATTCAGGAAGACAAGGATGAGCTATCTTAAGAATAGGCTGCAGGGGCTACCTTGCCCCAGGATCCTTAGACGTCACCGAGTGCTCCTCTGGTCATTTTCTACTGTTATTTTTAAAAGACAAAGCACAAACTTTATATTTAGGAGGATATTTTGATAGCACTGAGCTAAGGTAGTTATATGTCCCTGGTAGGGACACTAGCACAAAATCCCCATCTTCTGAAGTCATACTGGAGCATTGAAGGTGTCCTGAGAGGATGAGAGGGGGAGGTTTACTTGATGAACATTGTCAACATAGAATTCTCACCCCATAAGTAGATTCCTTAGACATTGAGTTCTATAATCATATATAATAACTTTTTGCTGTTACTTGAAAATGTTATAATTTCCCAAAGTTAATAATGTGTCTATTATTGGCATTTTTACTCCTTATACTTTAAAATCCTCTTTTGAACACATTTGAAGGGGCATTTTCTCCTTAATGACTCTCCAAGAAGAGGGAAAACCTAAAATTGCTAGACTGCCACATTTCCAGCCAGCATCCGTCCGTGTAAGTAACAGGAAAAAACACCAAGTAGCCAATCAACATTGGGAATTTTTTTCAGTCTCATTACTATTCAAAGAAATGCAATTTAAAACAATGACATGGCATTTCCACTGATCAAACGAGCAAACTTCAACAAGATTACAATAGTCAGCACTGTTAAGGGGTTGATGGCATAGTGAAATAAGCAGGCTGATGCTGCTTTGCTAGAAGTATACAGAGCACCTGTGAGAAGGGCAATTTGACAGCAGGTGTCAAAAAACACTGGCTGTTTGCATATCCTTCACCTCAACTTTACTGGAAAATTTTAAGGAAACAATCATGGTTGTGAGTAGAGATGGCTCAATAAGGATATTCATTGGAATGGTATTTACAATGATAAAACCATTGGAAAGAGCTTATTTCTACAACACATAAAAACATAATGACTCAGCTATAACAGAATATTTTATAATGATGAAAAATCACTTATGAAGTATTTAATGATATGAGGATATATATATATATATATATATATATATATATATATATATATATACACACACACACATTATGTAAACAGGTAACAAGATGGTATGATATGGCAATTTTTTACAAATAAAAATATAATAAAGTATATAATTAAGTAAATGACTATATAAAACAATGATGGAAATGTTAGCAATGATGAACTGTGGACAGTAAATTATAGATGGTTTTAATTGGTCTGTTTTGTTTTGGGTTCTCATTGCTTCTTAAACTTTCCACACCAAAAAAAAAAAAAAAACACATTCATTTAAATGACAATTTAATGTATTCTATAAAAGTATTCCATACAAGTTGACTGAGCACACACTATGAAGCAAAATTTCTTCAAGCACACAGGCTTCTGGGAGGTGCCAGTAGAAATGAAAAAATATACACAATACTGGAGTCGCAAAGGGAGTCTGTGAAATCCAGCTTGTGGCTTAATCTGGACCCATTGAAGTACAAAAGAAAACAGATCCTTGTCTCCTTTCAGAGAGCCAGATCCTCTGGACACATCTAGTTAAAGACTTGGCCAGCAGCATTGATGTTGTAATGTGAAGGAAATTAATCCAAACCATTGGTCCATCTGCCTCCCAGGGCCTGGGACAGAGCAGGAGGTTGGTCCTGCCTCTCCTCAACTTCTTTAGGTCTATGGAACCATGAACTTGTTGGTGAGTGAAGTATCCTATGGTCTTTAGAATACCTGTGTTTAGTTTTCCAAACACTGATCTCTGATTCCCATATGACATACAGTACCAGGTCTTACCCAAAATCACAGGTATGCTGGCATCTAGCCCTGAGGAATAGCGTTTGTAGATGTCAAGGCATATACGACTTGACTAATTTAATTGCAAGACATTAAATAAAAGGAATTCACCTTGCCTACCCCCTACACATCAACTTCATAATGGCTGATGCAGGCAAGCAAGGAACTGGATCTCTCTCTCTCTCTCTCTCTCTCTCTCT